>NC_073302.1:449379081-449690972 GCF_027595985.1 Sorex araneus
CTTCGATGTGTAACACAAAATTAAATCTCATTTAAAGGGAACATTTCACCTGTAGTTGTTTTGATTTCTGGTTACAACTTCTAGGAAGCAAAAGTGGTAATTATTGGATAACCAGGATTTGAAAGTCATCTGGGGAATGACATTTAATTATAGACAGAACAGGAAAGAGTTCTATGGAATTTGTCCTGAGTGCTGACCCTTCTTCTTACCTCATAGGCACCATCTGATCTGAACCAGAAGCTTGTGGGAGAAGGGGAGGTGGCCATGCTCACCATGTCCTCTCCTTCACCATGTTCTCTACTTCCTCTCACTCATGTTCTTGGAAGATCCTTGACCACCAAATCTTCCTTCCCAGTGAAAAGCATTGAACTTCCCTTTTTGCACTAGAATAGTTATCTGCTGGTTTTGAAAAATTCTCAGAATGTCGCGTAGCCAATTTCATTTAGAGCAAGGTAATTTTTTTCCTTCTCTAGCAGTTTTCCTATTTGGCAGATCCTCTTTCCGTATAGGGTTTCTTCCTTTATGCTTTGTTTTGGTCTTACCCACTGATGTTCTGGAGTTATTTTTGACTCTGTGCTCAGGGCTCACTCCTGGTGGGGCTCTGAGGACAAGTGGGATGCTGGGAATTGAACCTGGGTTAGCTGAATGCAAGAAAAGTGCCCTACCAACGGTACTATCTTTCCAGTCACTCTTCACACTTTTTTAAATCGCTGGGAGAGATTCAGCTGATTTGTGATAAAAACTTTCCAAAAAAAAGAGAAAATGAAAGAAAAGTTATCATCTTAATGTTGTCTACTGTCACTGGAGGGCTTAAGTTACTTACATGTTCGCTTGAAAGTTAATGAGATAGAAATTTAGCCCTGGAAATGGCTATCTAAGCACATTTGTTCTTTCATTATTTATGTTATTTTCTAATTTTCACTTGTATCACTGTCATCCCATTGATATTCCATTTGCTCGAGCGGGCACCATCAATGTCTCCATTTGTCCCTGTCACATGCTAGTATAGCCCAATGACATCTGCTCGCTCCAGGAATACGAATAACCTTAAACTATTCATTCAGGGTTTTGATGAAGAATTCTGATCATCTCGTTGGTGGGCAGTAATTAGGTCTTTTGATTTACCATAGAATCCAGTCAGTAACAGCTCTAGTCCAGCTGTCATCTCTAAATCACATTATGTGTCCTGCCTATCTGATTTTAGATGCCTTGGCAAACGAGGCAGCGTCCCTGATTCTTGACCGTTGGCAGAGCTTGGAACTCCTGATTCCTTCTCTCACTTGAGTGAAATGTGATATTTCAAACATAGCTCTTTTGATTCCTCTTTGGCATACCTGAATAGTGTTCTCATCCTGTTTTCGTAGGGCCCAGGTCTCTGAGGCGTATGTTAGTGCAGGAAGAATGGTGGAGTCGAAAAGATGTGCCTGGAGCCGGAGGTACTTCGTCCTCTTAACGACTTCTTTGATGCTCTTGAAAGCACTCCACGCCGCTCACTACTTCTTACACAGTTCTGGCACCAAGTCATTCCTCATGTTGATTTCTCGACCCAGGTACACATAGCTGCTGCATTAGGAGATGTTTGTTCCATTGAGACCAAATGGAGCTTCAGGGACTAGTTCGTTTTTTCATGAGCATTGTGTTGTTGAGATTCAGCTGCAATCCGACCTTCCCACACTCGTGGTCAAAGTCGGCCAGCATTTGTGCCTCTTGGCTAATGTTTGGCGTTATGAGAATGATGTCATCAGTGAAGTGGAGGTGCTGTAGTTGCCAACCGTCTATCTTCACTCACATTCCTTCTGATTCCAGTTGCAGCATGACGTTCTTGAGGATGGCACTGAAGAGTTTCGGTGAATTGGTATCACCCTGTCGAACCCCTCTCTTTACTTCAATGATCATTTCCTTGTAGAATGGTGAGATCCCGGTGGTGAATCCATAATACAGCTCGCAGAGGATCTTGATGTACTGAGTTTGAATGCCCTGTTTGGCTAGGCCTTCGATGACCATCAAAGGCCTTCTTTAACTCGATGAACGTTACACAGAGCTGCATCTTGAACTCTCGTAAAACTTCAATGAGCTTGGTCACCATTTGGATACAGTCGATCGTGCTGACTCCTTTTTGAAACCTGGCCTGCTCGATGGTTGTCCTTCATCTAGTGTTCTGCCTATTCTATTCTTTAGAGTGAACAATGCATACAAGACGGACAACAGGCAGATTGGGCGGTAGTTTCCAATGTTGTAGATGTCTCCCTTCTTGTACAACAGAATGGTTCTGCTGGTTTTCCATTGGGACAGAACCTTGCATTCAGACAGGTAGCATGTGAAGAGCTGAGCCAGTGTATTGACGAGTACTGGTGGCATATTGTTCAGATGTTTTGTTTGACTTATCTGGACCGGGTGCTGTATGTATCTTTACCTACGAAATGGCATGTCGGATTTCGAAAGGGAGGACGTTGGGAATGACATATCCATCCTGTGGAATTTGGTATGTGGACAGGTGGACATGGGTGTCAAAGAGGTCTGAGTAGAAGTCGTGAATAATCCTCTCCATTGCCCTTCTGGAAGATGTGATAGATCCATCAGGACGTCAGAGGGCAGTCATCTTGGTCTTGTAGTTGGCAAAGGACAGGCGGGCATTGCGAATACTTTTCCTGGCTTCTGCCACATTGGCCAACACTGGTGCTCTTCTCTCTTTGAGGTCTTCCTTTATTGCTTCTCTGAGAGCTTTGCAAGCTAGGACCTTAGCTTCTGGTATCCTGAGGCTTGTGCCAAACCACGTTGGCAAATGAGCTCAAGAATTTCCGAAGACAGGCTTCTGTATGTGGCTTTCCACTCTCGGCATTTTTAGTGCAATCATGGAGGTGCTAAACCAGTCAAGATCGTATTCCTTGTTGATATTGTCAACGATGGTATCTTCCCATGTTGCTGCAATAGTTCCAATGAACTCCCAGTTCGTGGCCATTCTGGGAGTTTTCTCTTTTTTTTTTTTAAAGTGCATTCAGATAGGAAAGGAAGAAATGAAGTTCTTACTATTCTCAGATGATATGATACTATACTTAGAGAACCCTAAAGCCTCTACCAAGAAACTCCTAGAAAAAATAGACTTGTATAGCAAAGTTGCAGGCTATAAAATCAATAGCCAAAAGTCCATGGCTTTTCTTTACACAAATAATGAGAGAGAAGAAAGCGACATGACAAAAGCAATCCCATTCAAATTTGTACCTCAAAATATCAAGTACCTGGGAGTTATCGTCTTAAACTTTGCAGTGCTTTCTCCCCGCTCTGCGAAGTAGAATTTTGCACAAAGGAGACGGTTGTCCAATCCCGTTTGGAATTTCAGGACAGCAGCGACATCAGTCAAGCAAAATCTTCAATTGAGTATGATGTGGTCAATTTCATTGTGGAACTGTCCACTGGGAGACTCCCATGCACAACGTTTAGATTCGGAGTTCTGGAACTGTGAGTTACCATGGATGGTCTTGGTCAACATGATGAACTCAGACAGTCTCTTATCCTGTTCATTCCTTTCTAGGCTATGGGACCCAATGTGGAGTTCTTCGGGTGACCTCATCGGTCCTATCTTGGCATTAAAATCACTGACAATGAGCTTGTCAAAGATGTAATCTTCTTTATAGAATTTTTTTCTAGCTCTATGTAGAACTTCTCAATTTCTTCTATAGTAGTTGGATGTTGGTGCGTAGATGACAAAGATAGAAACTGCCGGTAGTGAGACACATCTATTCAAGCGTAATCATCTGATTCGGGTTGTTAGGCATTGGTATGAATCAATGCTCATGGCCAAGTTCATGTTGACAAGGACACCAACACCACCGACGCTACTATTGTTGCATCAAAATAGGTTGCCTTCTACATTACTCCCATCAGATGTGGTATGCTACTGTTGGTACATCAGTGGGCAGAGCATGAGATGTCATGCTGCCATACTCCAGGAATTCTAAAGTTTCATATAGAGTGATACAGGTAGAGTTAAATTTTTAAAACTGGAAGGTGACTTTGGGGTGTGGAGGCATCTCTGTGAGTGTTTTGTTCTCTTTCTCTTCCGAGATTTATTTGTGAGTCTCTGGATCATGAGCATCAATGAGCTCATATGGCACCAGAGGAACTTCCCAGGCGTGCCCACCAGGCTCCAGGAAGAACAGGGATATGGGTGGAGGAAGTCCATTCCTGAATCTGTAAGAGCCTGAAGATTTCAGGAAAGCGACACTTCAGAGGAAAGCAGATAGTGGTAACAGATCAGTCATCCAGTGAGTTTTTCCTCTCTCCAGATTCACACCAATGTCAGCAATAAATCCTCTTGTTGCTAAAGCTATCTGGGTTTGGAGATCTCATTTCAAAAAAACTTTTAATCTGCAATTGAAATGTTTGTTTTGTCTTGGGGCCATACCCAACAAAACTAAGGGCTGACTCTTGGCTCTGTGCTCAGCGATTAGTCCTGGCAGGGCTCAGGGAACCCTATTGGTGCTGAGAATCAAATCCAGGTCAAACACAGGCAAAGCAAGTGCCTTACCCACTGTACTTCACCCTGGTCTCTTTTTAAAGAGACACTTAAAAAAGAGACCAGGATTTAAAAACATTTGAGCAAGTTGAAACTTTTTCACTTTACTGTGTGTAGCTTATCTTCATCTCTAAGTCCCAGGGCAGAGAAGTTATGCAGAGTGATGCAGAGGGAGACCTGTTTGTGTCTCGACTCACTGTCACAGTCCACACTGGGTGGTTTCTCCTCCAGGCCCATCCTCCTGTCCCACCCCAGCTCTACTGTTACAGCTCAGACTGCCTGCAAAGGTGGAGTCCTCCTCCTTCTCCTTTACCTCCTCATCTTCCTCCTGTCCTACCAGCCTTCAGCTCCCAAGGGCCACACTGAAGCTCTCGGATCATCCTAAAATACACTCTCCTGCTAAAAACCTCCAGTCTGGTGGCCTCTGGCATGGTACTTGAATCCTGAGGGGACCCACGAGGCCCTCCCTGCACCTCTCCCCCATGGGCTGATCTCATCCCCTTCCTGGAATGTGGCCATGGCCAAAAGCATCTGTTCATGGGTTTGCATCCATTCTGGGCCAACAGGTCTTGGGTTAGATAAGAGGTGCAATGTCTTTCCACCAAGATGCTTTTTCTACTTGTGTGTCAGAGTAAGAACTCTAGTCTAGTTGGGTGCACGATGGTACAGGATTTAAAGGCAATAAATGGATCTGTTATTCTCCATCTCATAGATCTGAACCCGCAGAGCTTTCAGAAACCTTGAACATACTTATGCCAGCATATTTGATGTGTCTAATAGCCTTTTGGAAAAGGCTATCCGGACATCTTTTAATTTAAAAAGGCAGTTCCTTTTCACAAATCAGAAATATAAGTCAGGAAATATCTCAAAATTGGTGAGAGGTTCACCCTCTGACTTTGCTTTAAATATGCATTGCTCCTTCCACTGACTTGGGCCTTAGCCCCTTCAATATTCTATATGAGAGACCATCCTTCACTGATCAACTATTTGACTCAGTATTCTTCACTGCAAAGTTATCACTGTTTACTTTACCTAAGCTCATTTCAAGAGTTTTAAAGAATCTGATCGGCCATGATCAGCAGATATTGGGCACATCTTTATCCCCCAGGACCTTGCTATTAGTTAAAGCTTAGCATAAAAAAAAAACATTCCCAGAATTACAAAATCTTTGAAATTTTCCGTTTACAATCCTTTTTTAAAAAGATAATAATTATATTTTATGTGAATTCTACATTAATAAAATGTGTGAATTTTATTTACAATCTCATTTTTCTTTTTTTTTAAAAATTTATTAGTGAGTCACTGTGAGGTACAGTTACAAACTTATGAACTTTCATGTTTGCATTCCACTCATACAGTGATTGTTTATCCATCCCTCCACCAGTACCCATTCTCCTCCACCAATGTTCCCAGTATCCCTCTCACCATCCCCACCCCATCCCCCACCACCCCACGCTGCCTCTGCGGCAGGGCATTCCATTTTGTTCTCTCTCCTTTTGGGTGTTGTAGTTTGCAACAGAGGTATTGAGTGGCCATCATGTTTAGACTATGGTCTAGTTTTGGCACACATCTTTCAACCCAAATGGGTCTTCCCAACATCTTCTACTTGGTGTTCCCTTCACTATCTCAGCTGCTTTTCCCCTCAGCATGTGAAGCCAGTTTCCAAGCTGTGGGGAAGACCTCCTGGTCCTTATCTCTACTACTCTTGGGTGTTAGTATACCACTCTGTTAGTTTATATTCCACAGATGAGTGCGATCTTTCTATGTCTGTCTCTCTCTTTCTGACTCATTTCACTTAACATGATATTTTCCATATTGATGCACTTATATGCAAATTTCATGACTTCATCTTTTCTACAGCTGCATAGTATTCCATTGTGTAGATGTACCAAAGTTTCTTTAACTAGTCATCTGTTTTTAGGCAGTCTGTTTTTTTCCAGATTTTAGCTATTGTAAACAGTGCTGCAATGAACAAACAAATGCAGATTTCATTTCTATTATACCTTTTTGCCTCTCCAGGATATATCTTCAGGAGTGGTATTGCTGGGTCAAATGGGAGCTCAGTTTCTCATTTTTTGAGAATTGTCCATATTGTTTTCCAAAAGGGCTGAACCAGTAGGCATTCCCAGAAGTAGTGAAAGAGTCCCTTTCTCCCCACATCCATGCCAACACCAGTTGCTTTTGTTCTTTTGGATGTGGTCCAGTCTCTGTGGTGTGAAATGATATCTCATTGTTTTAATCTGCATCTCCTTGGTGATTAGTGATGTAGAGCATTTCCTTGGTATTTATGGGCCTTTTTAGTATTCCAAGTCTTCTTGGTTCAGTCTTGGGAGACTGTAGGAATCAAGGAATTCGTCCATTTCTTTTAGGTTCTCTTGTTTTGTGGCATAAAGCCTTTCAAAGTAGTCTCTGATGATCTTTTGAATCTCCTTGGTTTCTGTTGTGATTTCCCCTGTTCATTTCTGATTCTGTTTATTAGGGTTCTCTCTCTCTCTTTCTCTGTGAGTCTTGCTAGCGGTTTAACAATCTTATTTATTTTCTTGAAGAACCAGCTCTTGGTTTCATTGATCTTTCAGATTGTTTTTCGGGTTTCCATCATTAATTTCGGCTCTAAGTTTTATTATTTCTTTCCTTCGATCTGGTTTGGGTTCCTTTTGCTGGTCCTCTTCTTAGATCTTGAGTTGTGAAGTCAAGCTATCTATATAGGCCCTTTCTTCCTTCCTGAGGAAAGCTTGCAGAGCTATAAATTTTCCCTTTAACAAAGCTTTAGCTGCGTCCCATAGGTTCTGGTAGCTTGTGTCTTCATTCTCATTTGTTTCAATGTATTTTTTTATTTCTTTCTTGATTCCTTTGTGACCCACTCATTGTTCAACAGTGAGTTGTTTAATTTCCAGGTGTTTGATTTGGTTCTCCACTTCTGTGTGTGATTAACTTCCATCTTCAGCGCATCATGGTCTGAAAAGATAGTTGATACAATTTCTATCTTCCCAATTCTATTAAGTTATAGTTTGTGATCTAGAACATGGTCTATTTTGGAAAATGTTCCATGTGCGCTGGAAAAGAATGTGTATTCTTTCTTTTTGGGTTGTATAGCCCTGTATAGGTCTATTAGCCATGTCTCCTCCATTTCTTCCTTCAGAGCCATTGTTTCCTTGCTGAGTGTTGTTCTTATCGATCTATCCAGAGGTGATAGGGCAGTGTTGAAGTCTCCAACTACTATTGTGGTGCTAGTTATGTCCCCCTTAAATTCTTAGGAGTTCGTTTATGTATTTAGCTGGTCGTTCATTAGGTACATATACATTTAAGAGTGTGATTTCTTCCTGTTGTAAATATCCCTTGATGAATAGAAAATGACCTTCGCTGTCCCTTCCGATCTTTTTCAGCCTGAAATCCATGTTGTCGGATACTAGTATGGCCACCCCAGCTTTTTTGAGGGAGTTGTTTGCTTGCAGTATTGTTTTCCATCCTTTGACTTTGAGTCTGTGTTTGCTCTGACTGTTCAGATGTGTTTCTTGTAGGCAGCAGAAAGTTGGGTTTAGTTTCCGAATCCATTTTGCCACTCTGTGCCTCTTGGTTGGTGCATTTAGTCCGTTAACATTGAGAGAAATTATTGTCATGGAATTTTGTGCCATCTTTCTTTAGGGTTTGTTGTTCTTCTAGGGTTTTTCCTTGTCTTATAGTAGCCCTTTTAGTCCTTCTTTTAAGTTTGGTCTGGATTCTATGAAGTTCCTGAGCTGTTGTTTCTCCGTGAAATAGTGTATGGTTCCTTCAAGTTTAACTGAGAGTTTAGCCGGGTAAAGTATTCTTGGTGAGGTGTTCATTTCATTAAGTTTTTTCACTCTATCCCAGCATTGTCTTCGGGATTGGAAGGTTTCTTCAGATAGGTCTGCTGTGACTCTAAGGGGTGCTACTTTGTATATGATTTCCTTCTTTGATCTTGCTGCTTGCAGTATTGTGTCTCTATCCACAGCATCCATCATTCTGACTATGATATGCCTTGGGGATTTTTTTTTTGGATCCCTTTTAGCTGGCACCCTGTTCAGACTCCTTGGATCTGGTTCACGAACCACGAGCCCACATTTTCTAGCTCTGGAATTTCTTAGCAATGATGTTTTTGATTGTGTTTTTTTTTCCACTGGGATTCGTTCCTTGTGGTTCTGGTTCTCCAATAATTCTTATGTTGCTTCTCTTGTGGTCATCCACTAGGACTCTAATTCGCTCAAGAGCCATTTTGAGATCTTTTGCCATTATTTGTTGTTGCCTATATGTTTTCTGGAATTTATCTTCAACCTCACTGATTCTATCTTCGGCTGTAGCCATTCTATTATTGAGGGCTCCTACTGAGTTTTTTTTAAATTTCATCTACTGATTCTTTTAATTGTGTCACTTCCGTTTGTAGCTTTGAAATTTCTGCTCTCATTTCTTCCTGGATTATCTTGGTGGACCGTTGCCATGCTGCATCCATATCCTCCCTTTATTTATTGGATGTTTATTCCATAGTTGCTTTGAGTTCGTGAACCATCTTCACGATTTCCTCTCTGAATTCTCTGAGAGGAGATTGTTTTTCTGGGAAGTCCCTGTTGGAGTTTCTGAGATCCTCTCTTCCATGTCTCCTGGCGGTGGGGATTTTTGCTGTTTCTTCATGTTGTTATGGGCTTTACTGTCAGGCGCTCCACCGTAACTTGTGAGGGGCCTCAATTGAAAACGTGGGGCTATGATCTGTTTAAAGAGGAGTTTTTGCGCTGCTTGATGTGTTCACTGGTAGTGGTTTTGAAATTAGGATGGGATGGGCTAATTGACTATTATCATATAGTGACTAAGATGACCCGGGTTTTCTCCAGAGAAATAGGTTATACCAATTGTGACAAAAGCACCATGAATGGAATGGGAGAAAGAACTGCGGCTGCTGCTCCAGAAAGAGGCCACGCCCACTTTGAGACCACGCCCCCTGACGTGAGGACACGCCCCTATCCTGGAGAAGAAGGAGGGGTCAGGGCCGCTTGGCGAGATGGCTCAGAGGGGCCAGGCGGGGCTGGGGGCTTCTGAGCGAGCCCCAGACCGAGGGCAGGGGGCGAGGGAAGGGCTTCTCCACGTTAGCGGGGTCTCCAAGGAGAAATCCCTATTAACTGGAGAAGAGGGAGGGGTTAGGGCCCCTTGGCGAGATGGCAGGAGGGGCCAGGCGGTGTTGGGGGTTTCCGAGTGAGCCCCAGACCGCGGGCAGGGGCCACTTACGATCCCTATTTCTATTCACAGAACTAGTCACTGAGATCCCAAACTAAATGAATCATTCTTAGGTGAAGAGGTGGCATGGTTCCTTTCCTTAACAAATTTATTGTTGTTGCTTCTGAAATGATAGAACAGCGGGTAAGGTGCTTGGTTCACAGGTGACTGACCGGGGTTAGATCCCCTGCACTACATATATGTGCTCTAAGCTCTACCAGGAATGATACCTGAAGGCAGAGCCAGAAGGAAGTCCTGAGTACCTAATGTATTTCCAGACAAAAAATATAGTTATTACCATTTTAATATTGAGGCAATGTGGTTTACCACAGTACTGGTGTGTATGATATTGGTAGACATGTTATGGTACCATGACCGTCAGATTCATGATGGTTATAGTACATCTGTCAACATCTGTCAATAACTCCTGTTCTTTTGAACTTTCATAATTCTATGGATATGTGTTGCAATGTATCCCTTTTCATTTCTTATACAATTTATTATGTTGTTATTTTTCTTAATTTGTGAATCTAAGATTTTGCCAATCTTTTTTTCTTTCAAAAACACTTGCTATTGATTTTATTTTTTTTTTATTGTTTTCTTGATTTCTATGTCATTTATTTCCACTTGACTTTATCTCCTTCTTTCTGCTTACTTTGACTTTAGTTCTTTTCTGTTTTAGTTTCTTAAGGAGTTATGTTGAATTATTTAATTGAACTTTTTGGTATTATTTAATTAAACTTTTCCTCTCTTTCTATGAAATCCCCTCAGTACTGCTTTGTTAGACTCACATGGGTGCTGATAGCTTGTTTCTTATTCTCATTCATTTGAAGGAATTTAATAACATGTTGTTCACTTATCTTTTTGACTCCTGGCTGATCAATAGTATGTTCTATTGATTCCAAACATGTAAGCTCTTCCTGGCTTTCTTTTTCTATGTTCACAGCTTTGTTATTCAAAAGAAATTTGATATGATTTCTGTTTTTATGAATTTAAGAAGACAGTTTGTGTTCTAGAATATGGTCTATCCTGGGGTTTTTCTTTGTAAATTGGAAAAGAGCATGCACTTGGCTTCTAGAATATGTATAAACTTGTGAATTTAAATTTTCATTTTAATTAAATTATTTCATTGAATCAAGTCACATACATAGTTACAAAATTGTTCATGATTGGGTTTTAGTTATATAATATTCCACCGCCTATCCCTTCACCAGTGTACATTTCCCACCAGCAATGACCCCAGATCCCCCAGATTCGCTACCCCTCTCACCTGCCTATATGCCAGACATCCACGAACTCCCTCCAGATGCCATTTAAGCACAGTAACTATTTTTTTCTTTTGATATTTGTTGAATCACTGTGAGATGGACCCTCATAGACATCTTATACTATTCATAATAAGCAAAACAACATAAATTATCCAGCATCTCTCTGTGGGGCAGGCTTGAGTGGTGGTGGAAAGGTGTAATGGTGGTGAGATTGGTGTTGAAATATTGAATGTAATCAATTATTGTGAAAAACGTTCACTGTGTCAATGTCATCACTGTCATCTCGTTGTTCATCGATTTGCTCGAGTGGGCACCAGTAACATCTCCAATGTGAGACTTGTTGTTACTGCTTTTGGCATATCAAATCTGCCACAGGAAGCTTGCCAGGCTCTGCAGTGTGGGCAAGATACTCTAAGTAGCTTGCCGGGATCTCCAAGAGGGGTGGAGGAATAGAACCCGTGTCGGCTGTGTGCAAGGCAAAAGCCCTACCCGCTGTGCTATCACGCCAATGAAAATAAAATTTAAAAATTTAATAAAAATAAAACAACAAGTAAATGTGTACTCCCAAGCACAACACAAAAATACAGTATATACACTAAGAAGAATGCACACACAAACACACCACATTCACACTGGGACTTACACCCTGAAGGAATTAGGCATGCTTCTTCTCTCTGGGGCCTGTTCTTTTGTGGATTTGTTGATCATCCCTTTGGCAGTGAACATACTGCAGCAAAAGGTGTGGGTTGCTAGACACAAAACACACACCGAAAAGCTGTCAGATTGCAAATTCAACTGAGAATACGGAGTGTGTGCTTTGATCACGTTTGGTTACTGATAGACTCTGGGTGGTTAAAGTGTGTCTGAAAGCATTGGTGGAGGGAAGAGGAAAAATCAGAAATAGAACAAGCTCTACAATGTCAATGGATGATATTCCAACCTCTCGTGTTGCAAGTCATACCTGCAAAACATCTCTTTTATAAGGTGCTTCCCACCGGGCCAGGAGACCACATCAAAGGAACTTCCCCCTAATCCGGGTGCTGAGGACTTGGATCTTAACTCTCCACAGAAGCTTCTAGGGCCTCTCTTTGGCTCTTTAACCTCCTCCTCAGGCTCTCCTGTGCCTCTTTTGGTCCTGTCACTGTCCTGGTGGAACCTTTCCTCAGAGACAAGAACCATCGTTCCAGGAGGTGCAGGCTGGAGCATAGAACAGAGAACTTTGGGTCACTCCAGAAAGGGCATTCCTCCATCTCTCAGAACACAGAGTTTCCTCAGCAGCTGCAGCCCTGCAGCTCATAGTTTCAGACCACAGACAGGAAAAGGTAATTTTTCTTACTTAGAAAAGACACTCAGGACCCAAGTTCTTCTAAAGGCAGTTGGCCTCCGGAATCGAAAGAGAAAATGAAAAATTTCATGTAGGAAGTGGGTGGAGAGGAAGTGAAGGGCTGAGTTGGTTCTATGCAAGGTGAGACAATGAATAGCAGGCATATTGGGCGATAGTTGCCGATGTCGTTGATATCTCCCTTCTTGTACAACAGAATGGTCCTGCTGGTTTTCCATTGGGGTGGAATCTTGCATTCATACAGGTAGCATGTGAAGAGCTGAGCCAGTGTATTGACGAGTAATGGTGGCATATTCTTCAGGTCTTCAGGTCTGACCTTGTCTGGACCGAGTGCTATATGCCTCTTTACCGACAAAATGGCTCGTGGAATTTTGGAAGGGATATGTTGTTAGAAAGGACATATCCATCCTGTGGAATTTGGTATGTGGGCAGGTGGATGTGGCTGTCAAAGAGATCTGAGTACAAGTCGTGAATAATCCTCTCCATTGCCTTTCTGGAAGATGTGATAGATCTATTCAGGATGTTGTAGGGCAATCATCTTGGTCTTCTAGTTGGAGAAGGACAGGCGAGCATTGAAAATACTTTTCCTGGCTTCTGCTGCATTGGCCAACACTGGTGCTCTTCTCTCTTTGAGATCTTCCTTTATCGTTTCTCTGCACAGCTTTGCAAGCTCGGACGTTAGCTTGTGGTTGCCTGAGGCTTATATCAAACCACGTTGATGAATAAACTCGAGAGTCTCTGAAGACAGGCATCTGTCTGTGGCTTTCCCACTTTTGTCATTTTCTTGCAATCATGGAGGTGCTGAACCAGTCAAGATCGTATTCCTCAACGATGTTGTCAATGACGGCATCATCCCACTGACAAAGAGCTTGTTAAAAATGTGGTCTTAATATAGAATTTTTCCAAAGAGCTCCCAGTTAGTTGTCATTCTAGGAGTTCTCTTCTTAAACTTAAACTTTGCAGTCCTTTCTCCCCGCTCTTTGAAGTAGAATTTTGCACAAGAGAGATGGTTGTCTGATCCCGTTTGGAATTTTGGGACAACAGCGATATCAGTAGGCAAAACCTTCGATTGAATATGCTATGGTCAATTTTGTTTTGAAACTGTCCACTGGGAGATTCCCATGTCTAACGTTTAGATTTTGCCTCTGGAACTGTGAGTTACCATGGATGGTCTTAGTCGACATGATGAACTCAGACAGTCTCTCATCCTCTTCGTTCCTTTCTAGGTCATGGGTCTAGATGGCTTCTTCCGGCGACCTCATCGGTCCAATGTTGGCATTAAAATACTGACAAAGAGCTTGTTGAAGATGTGGTCTTCTTTATAGAATTTTTCCAGCTCCTTGTAGAAGTTCTAAATTTCTTTTTTATTGTAGTTGGATGTTGCTGCGTAGACAACAAAGATAGAAACTGCCGGCAGTGAGTCACAGCTATTCAAGTATAATCATCCGATTCGTGTTGTTAGCCATTCAAATGAATCAATGTTCATGGCCAAGTTCGTGTTGACAAGAACACCAATGCCTCTGTTTTCACATGTTCTTCTCCAGTGTCCACTACCCAGCCACCACCACGATCCAGGCCACTTTCTGGACACTCATGCTCAACCTCACACATGAGTGACACCCACAGAACCAGGTAATGCAGAACTTTGCGACCTTGTACTCCAGGCTCAATGCAACCTGGAAACTCCTACAATCTCCAGCGCCCTGCCCTACGGATCAAATCCAGACGACCCACCCTACCAGAGACAGATAAATACCTCACTAGCAGACCTCCATGACCTCCACTACACAGCCACCATTATGCTCCTGGCTGCTTTCCGGACCGGAAGTGGCCGCGCGACACAGCATAGGACACTTAATGCCCATTTTCCATAATTTATGCACCATATTTGCTGGGCTTCAAATATGGTATGAACCATGGGAACACCTATCAGGGCGAGTGGAGGTTGCTCTAAAAGCCTTCATCCCTGTCGGAGAGCCCGGCAAGCTACCGAGAGTATCCTGCCTGCACTGCAGAGCCTGGCAAGCTACCCATGGTGTATTTGATATGCCAAAAACAGTGACAACAGTGGGCCTCATTTGCCTGACACAGAAAGAGCCCCTAATACGGCAGCGTTAAATAGGATGAGCAAGGAGAAGCTGATAAATCTCATGGACGAACTAGACTGCTGAAACGAAGAAAGACTACAATGACTGTCTTGTACTTTTAATGAATGTATGCTGGCATTAGAAGCATCCGTCGAGGACCTGATGGTGCAAGCACAGAAGATCAAATACGACATCATTGGTCTGACCGAACGAGAAGACATCAATCACATCATGCCAGTTTTGATACTGGAGATTTATGTCTCTCTCTATATATAATAAACATTTCCAACACACTTCATTCAGTCCTATGTAATTCATCACTCTTCCGTTGTATGTAGTTGTCTATAGTTTGATATCAGGAAATTAATTTCATTCCTGACTAAAAGAGTCCTAAGTTCATTGGTGGTGTGATATGTACAATGGTGAAGGGATGAGTGTTGAAAGATTATATGACTGAAACCCAATTACAAACAACCTTGTAACTGTATCTCACTGGGATTGAATTAACAGATAAATAAAAATTAAAAATAAAAAAGAACCCTAGATATCCTGGCTTCCCCCACTGGTGCAGGCTAAGTGCTGAATCAGCATCTCCTCTGGGAAACTTGTTCTTAAGATTCTGTTCTTTATGGAAGGAGGGTTGAACCACAACTGCCAGTGCTCAGGGATTACTCTCGGCCCTGTGCTCAGGAATCAGTTTTGCCTGTTCTGGGGGACCATACATAGTGCCCAGATTGAATTAGAGTTAGCTGGATGCAAGGCATATGCCTTAACCCTGTGCATCTCTCTGACCCCAAGACTATTCTTGAAGTAACAATTGTGCAGTGTTTATGGTTCTATTTTTCCCCATGAGGAACTGATCCTGCATTTTTCTAAAGAAAACACAAATTCTGACTGAAACTTTAGAGCACGGCCTTTCAGGATGGCGTTGGATTTGGGTCATCTTAATAGTGTTTCTGGATCTACTACTCTTAACTGCCACATTGGAGACAGCTTTGGAACTGTTGGTGCAGCAGGAGGCATTTGGAGAAAAAGCTTCAACTTGCAAAACAGAAATATGTACCCAGTTGATGGAAAGGTGTCTCTGCCCCTTTAATAGCCAACAGTTCCTTCACTGACAGGCTCCACCCAATCTGAGCTTCCTGCCCCAGAGGTTTCAGAGAGTGCTAACATCTTTTTCACTTTGGATGAAGCAGATCCAACAGCTTCTTTGGAGAAAAATCCGAGAATTCATGGACTCATCCAACAGAAGGTGAATTTGAATGAGATAATGAGCTAGAGCATTATGTGTGGGGAGGGGACAGTGGGGCTCACAGAGCCTGCCCGAGGGGGCTGGTTGTGGTCTGAGAAGAAACAGGCTGCTGTGCCTGCAGCCCCTCAAGGAGGTGAGTGGTGGAGGGAGGGAGGCTGGGCATTGTTTGAAAGGTATCCAGAGGCTCCTGCTTACCTGGACACGGGGAGGGAGTGTAATGAGAATTGCTTACTACTCTGCTCACGGACTGCATACTCAGCGGGACAAATACTTGCTCAGGCACTTTTTTTTTCTTTTGGGGGTCACACCTGGCAATGCACAGGGGTCACTTCTGGTTCTGCACTCAGGAATTACCCCTGGATGGCGGTGCTCAGGGGACCATATGGGATGCTGGGAATCGAACCCGGGTCGGCCGCATGCAAGGCAAACGCCCTACTGCTGTGCTATCGCTCCAGCCCCTGTTCACGCAGTTTTAATCCTTAGCAGCTCTGACTAACATAGGCTGCTTTTCTCAGAGACATGAAGCATCCCCTGAGGAAATTAGTATCCCAGGCCAGGTCTACAACTTTGGAAGACAATTTAGAAAAGCACCAGGAAATCACAGCTTTTACTAAAAAGGTGTCAGACCACTTTCCTGGGTACACTGTTGGGGATGGGTGTTCCAACATTGTATGACTGAAATTCAAACGTGAAAGCTTTGTAACTGTATTTCATGTTCATTCAATAAAAATAAAAAGTGTCAGAATCACAGAGAGCTTGTTGATGCTAAGTGGGCCACTAGGTCATCAGTGACAGAGGAAATCAGAATTCTAGGAGCCTCATTCCCCCCAATATTAAGCTGAGAAGAGCTTAGTCTCAGAGAATGCAGCATGTGGGTTGAGGGTTTGAGGTGCTTTGTTCAAGAATAAACTTTCCTAAAGAAAATACATTTGTGAATCCCCCCTCATGAATTTTTGTCTCTGAAGTCCTGAGAGAAAAGGAAGAGATGGCAGAACTGTGCAGTGGTCAGCAGTCCAGCACAAAGGTCAGGAACAATGCGGGGGAGTGAAGGAAAGGCTTTTGTATATGTTAGGTTCACAGAGACATCAGCTACTGCTCTGCAGAGCTGCTCACTCTAGTTATACCTGAGGAAATGGAAGTAACTTTCTAACGTCACACTCGAAATCGTTTTGAAAAATTTGTTTTCTATTACATTTTCATGAAACACAAGATAGCTTTCTATTGACATAAATATTATGACACAACATAAGAAAACTAGAAGTATGTGTTATTGAATACTGAGTAAAATCAGACAATGTTTAAAAATATTGATAGGGTCTGGAGCAATAGCACAGCAGGTAGGGTGTTTGCCTTGCACATGCTCAATCCAGGTTCGATTTCCGGCATCCCATATGGTCCCCTGAGCACCGCCTGGAGTAATTCATGAGTGCAAGAGCCAGTAGTAACCGCTGTGCATCACCGGGTGTGACCCTAAAAAGAAAAAAATTGACATTCATCAAAAATATATTTATATTGCTTACAAATTTCTGGATGAGAGATAGTTTAGGAGGGAAGGGGATTATCTCACACATATACACTTCATTCAGTCCAGTGTAATTCATCACCACCGGCTGCCTCTTGTCTATAGTTTGATGTCAGGGAGTTCATTTCATTCCTGACTGAGAGTCCTAGAAATCCTGACTTCCTGCACTGGTGCAGGCTGAGTGCAATAATTCTTTAAAAGGCTATTACCTGGGGGTGGAGCAATAGCACAGCAGGTAGGGTGTTTGCCTTGCATTCGGCCGACACGGGTTCTATTCCCAGCATCCCATAGGGAAAGGGGGCAAACACTGCCAGGAGTAATTCCTGAGTGCAGAGCCAGGCGTAACGTCTGTGCATTGCCAGGTATGACCCTCCCCCCAAAAAAAGCTTATTACCCAGGTACTTAGATTTCACTGATTATATCCCATATTCTTTTCAAAAACGGAATCCCATTCATTCAGGCCATGGTTATAATTCTCTGACATCTCTTCAGTTTAACTTACTCCACAGTTTCCACCTCTGTTGTTTCTTCCTGTGAGATTTCTTAGTTGACCCCTGGGAAGTCTTTAGTCCCACAAAAACAGACAGTGGGGCTTTTGCTCATTCCATCTTTAATATATCATTAGTCATGCTCTTAGATTGCCATGATCTGTGTGTGAACTTATTTTCAGGCAGAGAATAAAATTTAACTATTTTCTGTTAGAGAAACTTCATTGGTGCAGCTGTAAACTGCCTTCAAAGGCACAAAAATTGCTTTTGTCAAATTAGTGACATTGAAGATTGCTTAGAGAAACTTCATTGTTCCACTAAAATCACAAAGTGTGGTCATGTAACTTTAATATTCCTTCTTTATCCATTACATAGAATAATTGTAATAACTCATTATCAAGATTTTTCTTTGTTCCTACAGTATATTTATGTAAGAAAGACAAGAGATATAACTGATTCTTCATCAATGTTCGAAAGGGTAATATAATTCCTATCATACTCTAAAGAGAGTAATTAACTCCTTTTAAGACAATATTGTGGAAACATTATTAGAATATTTACTATATTTTCACCTATTGGAGTTATAGATATTCCGATTGCTCTATCTTTGGTAGGTCAGATACTCTTCAAATTGCTCATTGAGTCCTTTTGATAAGATGATTTAAAAAAATAACATCCTACTTTCTAGTATGACAGGATGTTGTATGCTATTTTTTTATTGTGAAACATGTTTTTTTTTATTATTGGAAAATAAACAATAAAGATCAGGCAGTAAATAATATACAAGAAAAGCACTTTTTTATTAATACACTAGTCAATATTTAAAATAATTTAAAAAGTGTTTAGAATTCCTAGAATGAACAACTACAAATAGTCTCTAATTCTTCACCACCAATATACTAAAGGAGTAGCAGACACATTGGATGGGATGTAAAGTAACCAATCTTGATTAAGAAAATATTAGCACACAAGGCTTAACCTGTAACAACATGTTAGTAATCTCTTACACAAGGGCTTAATAGTTCCAGGGTGAGATATAACAATCTTCACACTCTTTTTTCTAAGGTCATCAAAAAGTGACCTTTTCTGATAATTTTTAGTGAATTATTCATAACAAGTAACATAAGATAAATTATTTAGGGCCTGCTATGGGGCAGACTTTGGGTGGTGGTTGGGAATACTGGAAATAATGGTGGTGGGAAGGTGCAATGATGTTGGGATTGGTGTTGGAATATTGAAAGTAATAAATCATGAACAAATTTATCAAAATAAAAATATAATAAAAAATAAAATATTTTTGTCACAAATTGAATGTTATTTATTTTAAACATTCTTAAATGACTTTCCGCAGCATTATTGTTTTAGGACATAGGGTACATCTGACCCCACTACAATATTGAAGACAGCATCCACGTCCCCCACCACCAGCGTTGGGCACTCACACTTGTATCACTTTGCCCTGAACGCCACCTTCCAACACCACCAAGTTTCTTTCTCAAGAAGATCTTCCATTTAGATTGTAAGTCCTGTCTTTATTATCCAATATATGAAATACACAGGGAAGACAAGGTAAGAGAATATTGTAATTTACTTTTCCACAATGTGCAAATATTACTTTTTGTCCTCTCTTGATGAATTTTGATTCTAAAATGGATTTAAATATGTAAAGGAACAAACATGATAACCTCTCAGTATCTATATTGCAAACCATAATGCCCCAAAGCAGAGAGATTTTGGCGGGGACAAGAGAGAGAGAGAGAGAGAGAAGGAAAGAAGGAAAGTGCCTACCATAGAGACAGGCTTGGGGGGGTGGGAGGAAACTGCGGACACTGGTGGTGGGAAATGTACACCGGTGGAGAAATGGGTGTGGGAACTCTGTATGACCGAAATATGATCTAGGTTTAACTCATGTTTCCTGACCCTGACCTGGAATCAGTACTTGCTCCTAAGAGCTTGAGTAAATTTTTGAGAAATGGAATTTGAAGATTACTAGGGATGTACATTGTTACTGGAATCTCTTGCTTTAAGCCTTTTTAAAAAAATTCACAAACATACACATAAACAGACTACTTAAGAATTTTTGAAGACTTTTTTCTTATATATTTTCCAGTGATGGGCAACAGCATCATTAAATTTAATGCTTTTGAAGCAATCCATAACTCAAAATATAATTACCTTTTCTCATTTGCTTTTAATTTTTACTAGAATTCTATGGAATTCTTCTTGTATAATTATGCGTACTACATAGTATCAAGATCAAACTAGCTCCAGTGCCCATTCCTGAACTCCCTCAACCACCTCTTACCATCAGTGTATAAAAATAAAAATAAAAGGAAGGGGCGCGCAGGCGGCGAACGGCGAAGGAAGGAAGAAGGCCAAACTGGTTGCTCGATCGGTTTATTTCATGTCCATCTCCATTCTCCTCTGATTCTCCTGCTTCTTTCTCCCCCATCCTACTTCATTCTCTCTCTCTCTGCCTCTCTCCCGGCTCTCGGTCTCTCTCGATCAGTGGATCTGGCCCCCGTGGATCTGGCCCCCGTGGATCTGGCTCCCATGGATCTGGGCCCTGTGGATCTGGATCTGGCCCCCGTGGATCTGGCCCCCGTGGATCTGGCTCCCATGGATCTGGGCCCTGTGGATCTGGATCTGGCCCCCAACCCACTCTTCCAGCCTAGTTAAATCTCCACCGCATGAGGGGGTTGGGGCATACACATAGGTGTGGTCAGCAATAGGGTAAGGTTCTTTTCCCTCAGGGGATGCTTCTCCTAGGACTTAATTCTCTTTCAGCAGGAGGATCCACCCAAGGGCAGAGTCCCATGAATGTGTTTCTCTTCTCCTCAGCCAGCAAGCATATAAGAATTCATAATATTAATTATTTTGTATGGACACAATAAGAGATGCATTAAAGCTTATAGAATTGCTCTCCTGGGGCCATCTCAATCTCAGACTACAGTGCTCAGGCCAGATCAGTCTTTCCTAGCCCTGGCAGGGTCCCAGTCTCATAATTACTATTGGATCATGACAGTATTTGTCTATGATCAAGCTCTTAACTTATAGTTAAGAATTAGGCACTTTGGCCAGGCCCATCTCGATGCCAGGGTAGCACATAACTCACCGCTTGCCCTGGATCCTTCCCGTCCCACGTCGGGGACCCTCCTTTGGGGTGCTAGGAACTGAGGGCAACTGAGGCTTAAGTGGAGAAAGCAGATGCCCAGGAGGGAATATCGAGGCCAATTAAGTCTTAAGTTATAAAAACATAATATTGTCTTCTTGTGTCTATACAAAAAAGACATAGCTTTAAAGTAAATTATTCAAAAGGCATAAAGAGGAGAGAAAGGCAATGTTATAATATTCAGTGTCCTAGAAGTTCTGACCTTACCAATTAACAGAGTTTGATTAAGGGAAGAGCAGATAAACTGGTAGAATTGGTTACAGATAAACAAAAGAATGGGAGTGACTCGGGAGCACTTTGATGGGTGTGACTGATAAACCTAAGCTCCTAGTGGCAAGGGGGAAAGGACAAACCAATGATATCCAACAATCAGAATAACTTTATTTTCTCTCACAGTGTTGGTATATTATTTCTTTACGTTTATAGTACCTGCCTAAAAAAATCCCTATATTGATTTGAGCTAGAAAACATTCTTTCTAGTTTATAACTTATGTTTTGCTTATTGTGTTTTTTGCCCCATTACATTTTTTTTATAATTTGATATAATCCAAATTAAAGCTTCCTAATTATCTATATCATATTTTAGAAATACTTCCTCACACCCAAGTTACCAAAATTTTCCCTTTGTTTCTTCTCTTATTTATATGGAGTCATTTTTACATTTTACATTCAAATCCATTTGGGGTTTGAAAGGAAAGTGGAAGTTCACACAATTTTTTGGAGTTTTCTGGCCACACTTGGTGGTGCTCAGAGCTTCCTCATGGCTCTGTGCTCAGGGGTCACTCCTGGAGGGCCCAGGGGACCATACGGGGTGCTGGGGATCCAGCCCAGGTCCACTGTGTGCCAGGCAAGTGCCTCCCTGTGGTCCTATGACTCTGGCTCCTTCCCACAATTTCCCCTTTTATTCATGCTTAGAAGTGTCTGGTTAATCTTGTTTCCTACAGATGTGCATTGTTGCCCCAGTGAATGTAAGTGTAACACAACTGGATAGAATCAAACAGAAATTAATATGGGAAAAACAATTTATTCTATTTCTGAATTTCAGTCTCTGTTCTTGCAGCACCAGCATCTTGCTGCTTTACTGAGAAAAATCAGAATGCCTTATTGTCAGCAGCTAGTTTTTCTTCACTGTGTTTCTTTTTCTTGGCTGTCCAGATTGATTTATATTATTTCTCATGTATTTTGTACTAGACTGTGTAGCTTCTGAAAAAAAGTACACAATCTTTAACTTACATATTTATAAAATTTTATAGAGAACTGTTGATTAATTCTATTTATCAATTTTATTGTGATTTACACAAAACATATTAAATTGATTTGGCTCAATTTTCTTTTTTTTCTTTTTCTTTTTTTAATTGAATCACCGTGAGGTACAGTTACAAAGATTTCATGTTTGAGTTTCAGTCATACAATGATAGAACACCCAACCCTCCACCAGCGCACATTTCCTACCACAATGTCCCCAGTATCCCTCTTGCCCCCATCCCAGTCCTCTCCCTGCCTCTATGGCAGACAATTTACCCAAGGCTCTCTACTTTGGGGCATTATGATTTGCTGGAATTTTCCCACTATCATTCAAACCTGCCTGCCAGGGGGCAGGTGCTAGATCATTTATTTTCTATTGTTTATTATGAACATCATGAGAGGTTGTGCAGTGGCGAAAGCCACTGTGAACTTCTGAAATTCTAAACATGTAAGTGGTTGGGGTCCAGAGACATCTCTGTAGGGAGCTAATCCATTTTGAGACTCATTTTGGAGTCTCTGAATCAAGTCCGTTGATGCGCAGAGATGGTGCTCAGAGACAGTGACAGTCAAGACCCCAAGTGGGTGGGGAGATGGGGAAAGATGGCCCGTTTCTACTGCACCATGTGGCCTGGAGTCTTAGTTCTGGAACCCACATACCTGGGTTTTGCTTCTGGAAGCTCATGGCCGTCGGGGTTTCATCTGGAGTAGGCGGAGAGGACACACCCGCTCCATCTGAGGAGCCCTGGTTGGAATTGCTTGTATGGGGTCCGGAGATATCTCTGGTGAGCTGCTGTCTTCCGGGATTCACTGCTATGTCTCTGGATCAAGGCTGTTGATGCTCTGAGATGGTGCCTGGAGCTCAATTTTATTTTCTGATCTAGGTAATCTAGGTAATTTTAATCTTAATAATCTAGGTTATTAAGATTAATCAATTAATGGAATGTATTGTGTTATGAAAATTTTCCAATATGAATCACCCTACTGTTTTTGAACTAGATTACAGTGAATAAAGTTGAATGAATTTTCAGTCTAATAATTTTCAGTTATTTTTTCGGTGGGACCTCCCGAGAGTTGCTCAGTAGGCCTGGGTACCTCACTGATGCTTCTGGACTAACTGGGCTGGTGGTTCAGTGCATGCGCTCAAGGATGCGACACTTCCTGGGCTCTCAGTACAGAGGCTGCTCCTGGCCACGGTGGCTTGCTCAGCTCCACAGTCCAGGGCTGCACCTGGCAGTGTTTGTGGCACCAGGAACCAAACTGCTGTACTCTCTCCTGGCCCTTAGGGATTTTTTGGGTATCATTATTGAGCATGAGACATGTGTGCATCTCCTGGTTGGTGAAAACTTGTCTAACTTTGGGGATCAATAATTCACAACTTCACAGAATGTATGGGACGTCTTTCTTAGTGTTCATTTGATCTATAAGGTGGCATTGAAATGATCAGTTATTTAGTGGCTTAAATAAGTTTCCTATGAAAATATCTGGATTAAAAAAGTTTTGTGGAAAATCTTGTTAGCTACTTTTTCATTGGGGTGGGGATGGTTGTGCTGGGGGAAGTCTTAACCCTGGCTCTATGCACAGAACTTCAGTGACCACAGGTGATGCCGGGGATCAAACATTGATGTCACAGGTGATGTCAGACACATACAAAGAAAACACTTTACTGTACTATCCCTTGAGCCCCTACTTTATTATATTTTTTCATGGTTATTGACCAGTTCTTTGCTTTTATCCTTACTGGGATCAATGCATATTAGAGACAATTTTGGGAAAATTTCAGGAAAGAAAATAAATAAGAAAAGGAGATGATTGCATTTTACATCTTCCGAGATTGACCATTTTTATCTCTCCTTCTATTCTTCAGGTCAAGTGACGTTTAGGTGCAAGACCTGCTGTGGACCATGGGTGACTCTCTGTTGCACGACCGTCAATCCAAAGCCCTGAGGATTGTCCTCGTTGGGAAAACTGGAAGTGGTAAAAGCGCCACAGCCAACACCATTCTTGGGGAAAAAAATTTGTTTCAACAATATCTTCCAACTCTATTACCAAGATATGCCAGTCAGCATTCCGGGAATGGGAAGGGAAGGAAATTCTCGTCGTGGACACCCCGGGGCTCTTTGACACCAAGGAGAAGGAGGACACCACCTGCAGGGAGATCAGCAGGTGCGTCCTCTTCTCCTCCCCGGGCCCTCACGCCATCATCCTGGTGCTGCAGCTGGGCCGCTACACAGAGGAAGAGCTGAAAGTCTTTGCCATGGTCAAGGCTCTCTTTGGGGAGTCGGTCACCAGGTACATGATCATCCTGTTCACTCGCAAAGAAGACTTGGGGGACACAAGCCTATGTGACTTCATAGCACACAGCAACGTGAGTCTAAAAAACATGGTCAGGGAGTGTGGGAACCGCTACTTTGCCTTCAGCAACACAGCAGAGAAGGCTGAGAAGGAAGCTCAGGTGCAGGAGCTGATGCGACTGATAGAGAAAAAGATCCTCTGCAGAGGTCACTTCACTGATAACATATACAAGGATGTAGAGGAAAGGCTGAAAAAGAAGGCTAGGTCCTTGATAAGAATTTTTGATGATCAATTGAAAAACGAAATTCAACTACTAGAAAAAGAATATGTCAATAAGCCACAGGAAGAAAAGGAGCAAAATATACAATTGCTAAAAGAAAAACATGCTGCTCGTATAAGAAATATAAGGGAGGAAGCTGGGATTAACATATTTGATGATATTTTATATATGATTAGTAACATAGTTTCAAAATTATTTCCTTTTTTAAAGAAGTAACATAATTTTCAGTTTATCTTCTGTTTGTTCTAGAATTAGAGTGAATTTTCTTTAGTGACATGCTTTACTCAATGACCCAATGTGAAGTTAATATCCGTAGTAGATTTCTGAGAATAAAGCGACAAAAGGTTGTTGTTGTCTGCATCCATCCTGCATCCTTGAACATTCTACCAAATGTGTATTTTACTGAGGAGATCAATAAATCTATAAAAGAAGAAATTTAATTTCCCCAAACTCAACAAGACTTCTAAAAGTTTATTTTCTTTACTAAAATAAAATTTCACTTACCTTCAATATAAGATCCCGTGTTGATGGTGGAAGTGCATCGGGGATGGAATAAACGTGTTTACTGACACAGTGTTATATACTATTAAATTTTATCTCCTAAGTTGTGGACACAATCATTCACTAAGTTAATCCATATACAGATGATAACTCATCCTGTAATCATCAGTCACTGAGGAGCTTACATGGCTAAACAAACTTAAAAATAGGCAACTAAGTGTATTTTTCATACAGGCATAATATTCACAGCTCATGCATTTACATCTTTTGACGTTATTATGATCATGGGAAGATGCGCATGTTGTTGCACTTATGTCCACTGGAACTCAGTGAGATCCCCAAAACCAAATAGGAGAGATGCTCAGGAAACATGACACCAGCCCCACTCACTGCACTGTGGGTTGGGGTCTCAGGCCCTTGTCAAATGACTCAGACTATAATCACATTTATACCCACAAACCCCATTCCAGTGTGTCAGACAAGAGCACAAAAGATTCCCAGCACTCTGTCCTAATACAAAGCATTGTCCCCATCCTGAGGAGATGCGAGGGGAACAAGTCGTGGTTACAGTCACAGGATCAAGAGAGAGAATGATTTCTTCTACACTCAGGGTCAGGGCGCACTTTGCTGTCACTTAACCAGGGATTCAGTCTGGAAGGTCCTAGCAAGATCCAGGGTCTGGCCAGGGCCTCTAGAGGCAACAGAGTTACAAAGTTAGCACAGATGGGTGCCATAAATCTTAGGGACAAGCTTTGAAAAATGAAGAGACTGGACCAGAGAGAAAGTTTAGTTGTAAGGCACTTACCATCGGGTCCCCTGAGCATGGCCAGGAGGGATCCCTGAGTGCTCAGCCAGGAGTAGCCCCTGAGTATTGCCAGATGTGCTCCCACACCAGGAATGAGAGATCATGTATGTCATGTATGTCAATATCCAATGCAATGGACAGTCTATGGCACATGCATAGAATGTGAGGGATCAGTGAGTGAAACAGAAACGTAATTTACCAGAACTCACGGAGGCTCTGAATCTTACCTTCCCATAACAATGAATACTTTCTCGTTAGCATCAGGGCTGCACAGTGACTGGAGGGCTCTAATCCTCTCTCTCTAGCCTGATATTTCTCTGCCAAAGTCTTTACATAAATGTTTGGTTATATAGTGCTATGGTTTAGGAAATTTTCCTTGCTTTGTGTTGCTCAGTAGCATCATTCACACAAATAATATAAGTGTAAATAACTCAGTTCTTAATTAGTAACATTTGATTTCATATGGCTAAACAAACCAGTATATGTGAGATTATATGCACTTGCATATGTGCATATTATTCACAGAAACATACATTTATATAATTTTAATATTATGTGATAGTTGGATCAACACTAATATATATATAACATATTATGTGCTGTATGAAATGATGAATATTTCAATTTTAAAAATAGTATATGCCATATATATTACACATATGACTGCATTCATATTCATATATGGAATATAAAGTAATATAATAGGAGACTAACACCTAAGAATAGTAGAGATAAGGGCCAGGAGGATGGAAGCCGATCTCATGTGTTGGTGGAAAAGGCAGCTAGGATAGAGAAGGGAGCACTAAGTAAAGGATGGTTGGAGGGCTCATTAGGGGTGGTAGATGCGTGCTAAAAGTAGACTATGAACCAAACATGATGGCAGCTTAATACTTGTATTGCAAACCATAACACCGAGAAGGAGAGAGAAAGGGAGAATACGAGAATATGCCTGCCACAGAGATTGGTGGTGGGAAGGATACTGGAAACATTGATAGTGAGAATAGGCACCATAGAGGGATGGGTACTAGAACATAAAAAAAAGAAAGAAATAGTCTGTGGGAGGGAAGGGCTGCTGCTATAAGTTTTTTCTTTTAAGTGTTGTTGAAGGCAAAACTGATCTCAGTAGTTTTTGAAAGCAAATTAGCCTTAAAAATCAGAAAATACAATTGGAATAATTAATTAGCAAGTATTATTTAATTAGCCATTATTGTTGTAATTAAGGCGATAAATTGAGGAAATATATTAAAGGGATTCTTAACTCTTCTGTGACTCAAAAAATATAAAAACATCGTATCATGAATGAGCAGAATTGGGCTCCATCCCAAATGTCAGACTGGAACTAGAGAGACAGCACAGGATTTAACGCTCTTGCCTTGCACAGGGTTGACCTCTGTTTGAGCCCTGGCCCAGCATACAGCCCCCACTCACTGCCAGGAGTGACCTCCGCACAGAGCCAGGAATAAGCTCTCAGTCAGCTATACAGTGCCCGCCACTCACATGCTGCCCGA
Source organism: Sorex araneus (assembly GCF_027595985.1). NCBI lineage: Eukaryota > Metazoa > Chordata > Mammalia > Eulipotyphla > Soricidae > Sorex > Sorex araneus. The sequence continues at coordinate 449,406,577 of NC_073302.1, forward strand.
GTTTATCAATCAATACTTCTACTATGATCATTGACTTCACTTAAAATAACTCAACTAATTATCTGTGACTTCTGTGCTGTTTCTGTTACCCTACTTCTGTTCTTCATGTGGTTTATCTGGTTTGTTTTGACCATTTGCCCCCTCACTGGAGTCTTCCATCCACCTTTAACCCTGGCAGATCTGTTGCTCAAACTTCTATACCAGAGTTATCTTGTTTTACAATTATAATGGTCATTGACTGAGGGCCCACCTTGAAGACCTTATCTTGACTTGAGTACCTGCCAAAGACCCTACTCCAAATAAGATCACATTCTCAAGTACCAAAAGTTAGAACTAGAAGGGTCAGAGCGATAGTACAGCAGGTAAGGCAAAGGCCTTGCAAGATACTGGGTTTGATCCCTACATGTTACCCCCAAGCCCACCAGGAGTGATCGCTGAACACCACTGGGTATGACTAAAAACCCAAAGAAACAAACAAAAAAACCAACCTGCAACATATTTCTGACTCTAACACCCATCTAAATAGGAGGTAAGAAATGGATAGTTATTCAAGTTGAATCCTCTTGCTCTCCTTTCATTCCCTGTGATAGGTGGTCAATAAAAATTATATTGTGATGTGACAATATATCTTTTATTTAAACGTTTTTTATTGAATCACCGTAAGATAGAGTGTCATACAATGATCGAGTACCCATCCCTCCACCAGTGCCATTCTCCACCACCAATGTTCTCAGTATCTCCCCCGCCATCCGCTTCCCATTCACCACCCCCCTCCTCTGTGGCAGGTGCATTCCCTTTTACTCACTCTCTCCTTTAGGGTGTTGTTGTTTGTATTGCAGGTATTAAGTGGCTATCATGTATGGTCTATAGTCTACATTCAGTATGCATGGGCCTCCAAGCACCCTTTACTTGGTGGTCCCTTCTCTATCTGAGCTGCCTTTTCACCTAGCATGTGAGGCCAGCTTCCAAGCTGTGGAGCAGTCCTCCTGGTCCTTATCTCTACTATCCTTGGGTGTTAGTCACCCATTCTTTTGATTTATATTCCACAAATGAGTGCAGTCTTCCTATGTCTGTCCCTCTTTCTGACTCATTTCACTTAGCATGATACTCTCCATGTTGATCCATTTACATGCAAATTTCATGACTTCATCTTTTCTAACAGCTGCATAGTATTCCATTGTGTAGATGTACCAAAGTTTTTTAACCAGTCATCTGTTCTGGGGCACTCAGCTTTTTTCCAAATCCTGGTTATTGTAAACAGTGCTGCAATGAACATACAAGCGCAGATGTCATTTTGACTATACTTCTTTGCATCTCTGGGATATATTCCCAGCAGTGGTATTGATGGGTCAAATGGGAGTTCAATTTCTAAATTTTTGAGAAAAGTCCATACTGTTTTCCAGAAGGTAACAAGTCGGTATTACCACCAGCAGTGAGGGGGAGTCCCTTTCTCCCCACATCAATGCCAACACTGGTGGCTTTTGTTCTTTTGGATGTGGGCCAGTCTCTGCAGTGTGAGATGATATGTCATTGTTGTTTTGATCTGCATCTCCCTGATGATTAGTGATGAAGAGCATTTTTATGTGCCTTTTAGCCATTCAAATTTCTTCTTTATAAAGTTTCTGTTCATTTCATTGCCCCATTTTCTGATTGGATTGGCTGTTTTTTTTTTTCTTGTAGAGTCCAACCAGTGCTTTGTATATCCTTGATATCAACCCCTTATCAGAAGGGTAGCACAGTAGCACTGTCCTCCCAGTGTTCAGCGATTTGCTTGAGATGGCACCAGTAACAACTCCATTGTGAGACATGTTGTAACTGTTTTTGTCATACCGAATATGCCACAGGTAGCTTGCCAGACTCCGCCATGCAGGCAGATATTGTCAGTAACTTGCTGGGCTGTCTGAGAGGGTCAGATGAATCCGGGTCGACTGTGTTCAAGGCAAATGCCCTACCGGCTGTGCTATCGCTCCAGTCCATCAGAGGGGTATTGGGTCAATATCTTTTCCCATTCTGTAGACTGCTTTTGTATTCTGTTCACTGTTTCTTTAGAAGTACAGAAGCATCTTAGCTTAAGGTAGTCCCATTTGTTTATCTCTGTTTCCATTTGCTTGGCCAGTGGCATGTCATCTTTGAAGATACCTTCAGATTCAATGCCGTGGAGGGTTTTTCCCACCTTGTCTCTAATGTACCTTATGGATTCTGGTCTGATGTTGAGATCTTTAATCCATTTTCATCTGACTTTTGTAGGTGGTGTTAGATAGAGGTCTGAGCTCATTTTTTGCATGTAGCTGTCCAGTTTTGTCAGGACCATTGTTTAACAGGCTTTCCTTGCTCAATTTCACATTTCTTGTTCCTTTATCAAAGATTAGATGATCATATATTTGAGGGTGTTGGTAGGGATATTCAGTCCTGTTCCATTGGTCTGCAGCTCTTCCTTTGTTTCAGTATCATGCTGTTTTAATTACTACAAGTTTGTAGTAGACTTTGAGGTTGGGGAAGGTGATGTCCCCCATCTTCTTTTTTCCCTGAATTGCTTTAGTTACTCATGAGGGTTTGTTGTTCTATATGAATTTCAGGAGTGTTTGATTCATTTTTTTGAAGAATTCATGAGTGTCCTTCTACGGATTGTATTGAATCTGTATAATGCTTTGGGGAGTATTGCCATTTTGACAATGTTAAATCTCCTAATCTATGAGCAGGGGATGTTATTCCATTTCCTTCTGTCCTCTTTTGTTTTGTGAAGTAATATATTGTAGTTTTCGTTGTAAGGTCCTTTATCTCCTTACTTAAGCTGATTCCAAGGCATTTGATTTTCTAAGGTATGATTATGAATGGGATTGTTTTTTTTCATGTCACTCACTATTTGCATATAGGAAAGATATGAACTTTTGGGTATTGATTTTATTAGCCTGCAACTTTCCTATACAAGTCTATTGTTTCTTGGAGTTTCTTGGTGGAGGATTTAGGGTTCTCTAAATATAGTATCATATCATCTGCAAATATCGAAAGCTTGATTTCTTTAGTTTCTTTATTCCTTTCCTATCTGGATGCTCTTAATATCTTTTTCTTTCCTAACTACTATTCCAAGTACTTCCAGTACTATATTGAACAGAAGTGGAAAGAGTGGGTATCCTTGTCTCATCCCTGATCTTAGAGGGAAGATTCTTAATCTTTCCTCATGATGATAATGCTTTCCAAAGCCTCCATCCCTCTCAGAGAACCTGGAAAGCTACCGAGAGTATCCCGACTGCATGGCAGAGCCTGGCAAACTACGCGTGACGCATTTGATATGCCAAAAACAGTAACAACAATGGGCCATATTCCCCTTACACTAAAATCTCAAGGCTGAACTAGACTTCCAAAAAGAAGAACTAAAATAACTGTCTGTACTTTCAACGCATATACGCTGGCATCGGAAGCTTTCAACGTGGACCTATGGTGCCAGCACAGAAGATCAAGTACGACATCATTGGTCTGACTGAGACAAGAAGGCATCGATCACGTCATTTTTGACACTGGAAAACTGTTTCTCAGAACATGCAACAATAGAGGCATTGGTGTTATCTGTGCCCTTGTCAACAAGAATTTGGCCATGAGCATTGATTAATTCAAATGCCTAAAAACCCTAATCGGACAATTATGCTTGAATAGATGTGGCTCACTGCCAGCTGTTTCTATCTTCGTTGTCTGTGCACCAACATCTAACTATGATTAAGAAGAATTTGAGAAGTTCTACGTGGAGCTGAAGAAGTTCTGTGAAGAATACCACACATTCTACAAAATCATCGTCTGTGATTTTAATGCCAAGATAGGACCGAGAAGGTCATCCAAAGAAATTCACATCGGGACCCATGGCCTAGAATGGAACAAACAGGGTGAGAGACTCTCTGAGTTCATCATGTTGACCAAGGCCATCCATGGTAACTCACTGTTCCAGAAAGGCAAATCTAAACATTGGACATAAGAGTCTCCGGTGGACAGTTCTACACTGAAATTGACCACACCATATTCAATCAATGGTTTTGACTGACTAATGTCGCTGTTGTCCCAACATTGGAAACGGGATCCGACCACCATCTCCTTCATGCAAAATTTGACTTCAGAGAGAGGGGAGAAGTGTCTGCAAAGTTTAAGTTTAAGAGAGAACTGCCGGGGGCTGGAGCAATAGCACAGCGGGTAGGGCGTTTGCCTTGCACGCGGCCGACCCGGGTTCAATTCCCAGCATCCCATATGGTCCCCTGGGCACCGCCAGGAGTGATTCCTGAGTGCAGAGCCAGGAGTAACCCCTGTGCATCGCCAGGTGTGACCCAAAAAGCAAAAAAAAAAAAAGAGAGAACTGCAGAATGACAACCAACTGGGAGATCTTTGGCACTATTTCGGTAGTAGGGGTAGTAGGGGGAGATGCCATCATTGACAACATCGACGAGGAATACGATTGACTGTTTTAGCACCTCCATGACTGCACAAGGAATGCTGAGATTGGGAAAGGCACAAAAGACGCCTGTCTTCAGAAACTCTCAAGCAAATTCGCCAAGGTGGCTTGGAACGAGCCTCAGGTAATAACAAGCTAATATCCGAGCTCGCAATGCTGTGTGGAGAAGTGACAAAGGAAGACCTCAAACAGTGAAGAGCAGCAGTGTTGGCTGATGTAGCAGAAGCCAGGGAAATATTTGCAAAGTTTGCCTGTCCTTTGCCAGATACATGACCAAGATGACTGCCCTCTGATGTCCTGATTGATCTATCACATCATCCAGAAGAGCAATGAAGAGGATTATTCATGACTTCTAGTTGGATATCATTGATAGCCACATCCACCTGCCCACAAACCAACTCCTCCAAGATGGATATTTCATTCCCAATGTCCTTCCTTTCGGAATCCGACATGGCATTTCATCAGTAAAGACATACAGCACCCAATCCAGACACAGTCAGACCCAAACACCTGAATAATCTGCTGCCAGTACTCGTCAATACACTGGCTTGGCTCTTCACACACAACCTTTTCGAATGCAAGGCTCAGTCCCGATGGAAAACCAGCAGGACCGTTCTGTTGTACAAAAAAGGGAGACATCCATGACATCAGCAACTATTGCCCAATCTGCCTGGTGTTCGTCATCTACAAGTTGTTCACTCGTGTCATCCTGAATACAATATGCAGAATAGTAGATTAAGGACAACCATGTGAGCAAGCCGGGTTCCAAAAAGGATTCCATATGATGGACCATATCCACACAGTGACCAAACTCATTGAAGTTTCGCAAGAGGTCAAGATGCTGCTCTGTCTAACATTCATTGATTTAAAGAAGGCCTTTGATTCTGTTGAGACTGAGGCAGTCATCGAAGCCCTAACCAAACAGGAAGTTCACACTCAGTACATCAGGATTCTCTGCAAGCTGTATTACAGATACACCACCAGGATTTCACCATTCTACAAGGAGGTGATCATTGACATAAAGTGAGGACTTCAGTGTGGTGGTATCATTACACCGAAACTCTTCAGTGCCACCTTAGAGAACGTCATGTGACGACTGGAATGCAAAGGAAAGGCATGGGAGTGAAGATAGATGGTCGGCAACTACACCACCTTCGCTTTGCTGATGACATTGTTCTCATAACACCAAACATCCAAGCGTCACAAATGCTGGTGGACTTTGACCTCAAGTAGGGAAAGGTCGGACTGCAGCTGAATCTCATGAAACAATGTTAATGAGAAATTGACAAGTCCTTGACATCCCATTTGCTCTCAAAGGAACAAACATCTCTGAATGCAACAGCTCTGTGTACCTATGTTGAGAACTCAACATGAGGAACAACTTGGCACAAGAGCTGTGCAGGAAGAAGAAAGCAGCATGGATCACCTTCAAGACCATCAAAGAAGTTGTTAAGAGGATGAAGAAGCTCTGGCTCTGAGCATATCTTTTCAACTCCACGATTCTTCTTGCACTTACATACGCCTCAGAGACCTGGACCCTATGAAAACAGGATGGAAATGCAATTCGGGTATCCCAAAGAGGAATCAAAAGAGCTATGCTTGGAATATCACGTTTTACTCAAGTGAGGGAAGGATTCCGGAGTTATGACTTCCATCACTGATCAAGAATCAGCTACACTGTCTCATTTGCTAAAGCATCGAAAATGAGATGTGCTGGACACATAATGCGATTTAGAGACGACTGCTGGACTAGAGCTTTTAACAACTGGATTCCATGGGATGTCAAAAAACCGCGTGGCTGCCCACCTACGAGATGGTCAGACTTCTTAGTCAAAACCCTGAATGATCGATTTGAGGCTTTTTGTATTCCTGGATCAAGCAGTTACCACTGGGCTACACTAGCATGTGACAGGGATGATGGGATACATTACTGGCACCCACTCAAGCAAATCAAAGATCAAGAGGATGACAAGTGACAAATAATATGATTGTGGTAGATGGATTTGACTATATTGAAGATAGTTCCCTCAATACTCATTTTGATGAGAGTTTTCATCATAAATAGGTGCTGGGTCTTGTCAAATGCTTTCTCTGCATCTACCAATATGATCATATGGTTTTTGTCTTTTCTTTTGCTGATATGATTATGTTGATTGATTTCTGAATGTTAAACTATCCTTGCATCCCTGGATAAATCCCACTTAGTCATGGTGTATAACATTTGTGATGAGTTGTTGGATTCTATTTGCTAATATTTTGTTGAGGATATTCATGTCCATGTTCATCACTCTGTAGTTTTCCTTTTGGTGCTAGGGATATATGTGCCTCGTAGAAACCGTTTGGAGAATTTCTGTTGCTTCAATCTCCTGAAAAAGCTTGAGAAGAACTGGCAATAGGTCCTCTTTATTTTTATTTTTTTGTTTTGTTTGTTAAAATTTTTATTGAATCACCGTGAGATAGTTACAAGCATTCATGTTTGGGTTACAATCACACAATGATCAAACACCAATCCCTCCACCAGTGCACATTCCCCACTACCAATATCCCGAGTATACCCCCCCTTCCCACCCTCCCCCTGCCTCCATGGAAGACAATATTCCCCATAAACTCTCTCTCTCTCTCTCTCTCTCTCTCTCTCTCTCTCTCCATTTGGGCATTATGGTTTTCAACACAGAAACTGAGAGGTCATCATGTTTGGTCCATTATCTACTTTCGGCACACATCTCCCATCCTGACTGATTCATCCAGCCATCATTTTCTTAGCAATCCCTTCTCTATTCCATCTGCCTTCTCCCCTCCGCTCATGAAGCAGTCTTCCAACTATGGGGCAATCCTCCTGGCCCTTGTATCTACTGTCAATAGGTCCTCTTTAATGTTTGGAAGAATCCATCTGGACCGGGGCTTTTGTTTGGGGGAAGACTTTTGATTACCGCTTCAGTTTCCTTGATAGTAATAGGTCTACTCAGGTATTCCAAATCTTGGTTCAGCCTTGGAAGATTATAGGAATCTAGGAATTTATCTATTTATTCCGAGTTTTCTTGTTTTGTGGGATACAGACTTTCAAAATAGTCTCTGATGATCTTTCGAATTTCTTTGGTTTCTGTTGTGATGTCACCCTTTTCATTTCTGATTCGGTTTATTTGGGTTCTCTCTATCTCTTTCTTTGTGAGTCTTGCTAGTGGTTTATCAATCTTGTTTATTTTCTCAAAGAACCAGCTCTTGGTTTTATTGACCTTTTGGATTGTTTCTTGCCTTTCTATCTCATTAATTTCTGCTCTAAGTTTTATTATTTCTTTCCTTCTGCCTGATTTGAGCTCCTTTTGTTAGTCCTTTTCTAAGATCTTGAGCTGTGAAGTCATGTTATTTGTGTGGGTCCTTTCTTCCTTCCTGAGAAATGCTTGCAGAGCTATAAATTTTCCCCTTAACATGACTGTTTGCTGTGTCCCACAGGTTCTGGTAACTCATGTCTTCATTCTCATTTGTTTCCAAGTATCTCTTGATTTATTACTTTATTTCCTTCCTGACTTACTTGTTTTTTAACATTGAGTTGTTTAATTTCCAGGTGTTTAATTTGGTTCTCTGCATCTGTGCGTGATTAACGTCTCTCTTCAGTACATCGTGGTCTGAAAAGATAGTTGATACAATTTCTATCTTCCTGATTCTATTGAGGTACGTTTTGTGACCCAGACATGGCGTATTTGGAAAATGTTCCGTGTGTACTAGAAAATAACGTGTATTCTTTTGGGGGGACGTAAAGCCTTTTATAGATTTATTAGCCCTCTCTCTTCTATTTCTTCCTTCAAAGCCAGTGTTTCCCTGCTGAATTTTAATCTTGTTGATCTGTCCAGAGGTCATAAGGCAGTGTTGAAGTCTCCAACTACTATTATGTTGCTACCAATGTCCTCCTTAAAATCTATTATCAGTTGTTTTAAGTATTTAGCTGTTCCTCATTGAGTGTGTATATGTTTAGGAGTGTGATTTCTTTCTGCTGTACATATCCTTTGATTATAAAAATGGCCTTTGCTGTTTCTTCTAATATTTTTCAGCCTGAAATCTATGTTTTTGAATACTAGTATGGCCACCCTGCCTTTTTTATTTAGACGGATAAAATGTTCTTGGTGAGGCATTTATTTCATTTTTTTCACTATATCCCAAGATTGTCTTCGGGCTTGGAAGGTTTCCTCTGATAAGTCTGCTATAAATCTAAGGGGTGCTCCTTTGTATGTGATTTTTTTTTTCTCTAAAGAAATATTTTATTGAACCACGGTGAAAACAAGAAAAAAATACAAAGCTTTCAGGTTTAAGTCACAGTCAAATACTGATTAAACCACCATCCCTTCACCAGTGCACCCGTTCCACCACCAAGAACCCCAATACACCCCCCTCCCACCCCACCCCCCATCTAAGTAGCTAATGATATTCCCATTATTCCCTATATATATTGAGTACATTCCATATTTCCATACAGAACTCACTATTATTGATTGGAAATTTTTCCCAACAATCAGGTCTGCTGAATAGGCATCATCTAATAATTTCTCTTCATTGCTAAGAGTGAAGACTTTGAGTCTTCACTCAAATAGCGGCCGCGCGGTTTTGGGTTTCTAATATTTTAGCTCAGTTCACAGTCAAAATGGATGGCTGCAAGAATCCACTCTGGTGCCAAAATGGGTTAGGAGACCTCAGGATCACAGTCAATAGGCGCGGAGGGTCTGCTTCTCGTGCCGTGGCTCCCGGTTCATCTCTGGGCGGAAGGCGCGCCGGGAACGCCCCCCTTCCCAGGACCACCTACAGGCTACATCACTAAAGAAAGTCCTACCTCCTGGTGGAGGGGTCTTAGAGGGTGGCTCTCACCGCGTGGCTGCTGCCGCTGCCGCCATTTTCGCTCAGAAAAATGGGGTGGAGAGGGAAAAATCCCTCCCCGGGCTGCACGAGGTTGTAGCTCAGTTCACAGTCAAAATGCATGGCTCAAGCATCCGCTCTGGTGCCAAAATGGGTTAGGAGACCTCAGGATCACAGTCAATAGGCGCGGAGGGTTTGCTTCTCGTGGCGCGGCTCCTGGTTCATCCTGTGATTTCCTTTTTTGATCTTGCTTCTTGTAATATTGTGCTTCTATCAGTGGCTATGATAGGTCTTGGAGTCTTTTTATTAGGGTCTCTTTTAGTTGGCATCCTTCGGGCTCCTTGGATCTGGATCCGTGCATTCTCCAGCTCTGGGAACTTTTCAGCAATGATTTCTTTAATTGTGGTTTTTTCATTGATGTTGCCTCTCCGTCCTGGTACTCTGATGATTCTTATCTTGTTCCTCTTGGATTCAGCCCCTAGTTCTCTGATTCGCCCTAGAGCTATTTTGAGGTCTTTTCCATTGTTTGTTTTTGCTTGTAAGCTTTCTGCAGCTCATCTTCAAGCTCACTGATTCTGTCTTTGGCTGTAGTCATTCTATTGCTGAGGGTACCCACTGAGTTTTTTATTTCATCTACCAAATCCTTCATTAGTCACTGGTATTTTAGAACTTCCACAGCCTATGGCCAGCCCACTGTCCATGGCTGATATAAGCATTTATAATAAATCTTGCTCATATTTTCTTCCAAAGCCTATTTTTCTGCTTCTTTCTTTGAGAAAAAAATCGCAGAGTTTCAGTGAAATTTTGCTTAACTAATGTTCATATCATGCTCCTCTTAATATCAGTTAACATTGCTACAAGAAATAAATGAGGGAATAGCAGCATGGCCAGTGGCTGTAACAGAGAAGATCCTCACTAAATGTGGTGAGGCTGTTCCAGGAATACCTCATCATGGCTAAAACTGTTGGTCTTTCCCTAGAGATCTCAGGCTCTTGGATTAGCGCAATTTTTACATGAATTTCTAGGTTACATAGTTATAGAGATGTTATAATTTACTAAGAATTAGTATATATATGGATTTGAGAGAATGTGGAGAATTTCTGAGAGAAAGTAACACCAATTTGTGGAGGATTGAGGCTGCATATGGGAATACAGGGGTTGGGAGTAATTCCAGGTGCTTGGGATGCCATGTGATGTTGGTGATTGAACCTGGGTCTCCTGCATGCAAAACATGTACTGAGTTCTTGAAACTATTTCTTTGATCTTGTAACACCAAGATTCTAGCCATTCTGGTCACTTACAGAGCTTTTAACTACAATTCTAAATTGTCATGGTATAAGCATGTTGTGTGTATGTGTGTGTGTGTGTGAGAGAGAGAGAGAATTATGGGATTGAACAGAAACCTTCTGTTGTTAAGCTATACCCACAACAGTGTGTGATTTTTTTATAGTTTAAATACTTTCATCTTTTGCTACCCATCATATGTAATTCATTTACTCTTTCTTATTTTAATTTTTATCTTTATTTGGAATACTGTAATTAGTAAGACTATTAAAGTTTTATGATTCCTTTCCTTTCTAGGTCAATTGACCTCACTTATGTTATTTATGGTGAAAATATAGGTTTAGTGTCCAAGTCATGCACAAAATGTGGTTTGGGTTATACATTCTACTAAATGAAAATATGTGCAAAATTCTCCTCAGTCCTTTAAGAGTTGTGAAATATCTTGGACAAGAGCCAAGCATGGCTCATATGGAAGGAACACTAAATAATCTTGTTTGTAAACTTCTAGATTTTAAATTATTTCTGTGGAATTTTCTGAAGTGTCAATTCCCCAACTTCCAGCATGACCGGGTACAGATTCTGTGAAAGACCCCATTGCACACCAAGATAAAGCTGTTAGAGATTTTGGGCCTCTTCAGCATTACTATCCTGAGAAAACTTAAATTTATTGGGGCTGTGTAGATAACATTGGGTTTGTCCTTTTAGCCTTGTTACAGGGAACTTAGTTTTCCTTAAAGCAATGTCCTTTCTGTGTGGACACAGGAAGACAGTTAATATTATGCTTTGTAGCTTGGGAAATGATTGACTACAATAATATTTACTACCGGGCATCTGCTTTCTCAACTCAGTTGCCCTCAGTTCCTAACACCCCAAAAGCAGGGTCCCGACGAGGGACAAAATGGACCCAGGGCAAGCTGTGAGCTACCCTGGCATCGAAATGGGCCAGGCCAAAGCGCCACAATAGTCAACTCTAAGTTGAGAACATGGTGATAGACAAATGCTGTCATAATCCAAAAATAATGATGAGACTAGGACCCTACTGGTGTTAGGAAGACTAACCTGACCTGAGGTCTGTGGTCTAGAATATATAGTGAGATGTCCTCAGGAAGAACCAAACTTTAAGTTTGATTTGTATCTTACTATGCTCATATAGAATGACATTGGTAGAAGTATTAGAAGTAGATTTACTACAACTAATTAAATGGATTACTAGTTGAGGAAGGAAGAAAGCAACACACCCTTGTCTGGATCCCACCCTTGAGTGGATCTCTTAGTAATCTGGAGTAATCTCCTTAGATGAGATTTTGTTAATTTCCTGGAGAAATGGCTTTACCCTTCTTTGTTGATTTTTTAATGTTCAACCCACCTTTGTGTCACCACCCTATATAATTGCTATATAAACTAAGACTGTAAGAGAACTGGAGGGAGAGGCAAGACAGACGAGGCAGAGATAAGACAGAAGCAAGGAGAAGAGACAGAAGCAGAGAGAAGGCACAGAGGCAAGACAGAAGACACAGGAGAAGACACAGAAGCGATGACAGAAGACACAGAGGCAAGAGAGAAGACACAGAGGCAGAAACAGAGAGAGGTCAGAAGAGACCAGAGGAGAGACTACAGAGACAGAGACAGACATAGAGACAGACAGAAGAGAGCACAGCAGCACACATAGAAGCAGAGCACATGGAGGAGTCATCCTAATTCGGTCCATACACATACACAGTGGCTCAAGAACACCAAATATGAGCGGCTAAAAGACAGAGAGAGAGAGAGAGAGAGAGAGAGAGAGCAAGAGAGCCTCCCTGAGAGCCCGCAAACAACACGACCCATCATTACATCTCCCCCTCCCGGTGTGTGAGAGCACACCTTTGTAATTTTTTAAACTACCCTTCAGGTATTTCCAATGTTTGCGTTTACTCTATCATTGTTTTTATTCTTGGGCACTTAACTAAGTGTGAATATATAAAGGGTTTCTTTTGTACATAAATGGGCTTATGCTAAAATAAGCAGTGCTTTTTTTTACATTCAATTTTTTAATTTAATTTAATTTAATATTTTTATTGAATTACCATGTGGAAAGTTACAAAGCTTTCAGGCTTGAGTCTCAGTAACATAATGCTCGTACAACAATCCCTTCACCAGTGCACATATTCAACCACCAAAAACCAGAGTAAACCTCCCCCCAAACCCCCCCTCGCCCCAGCCCCTCAGCCCCAACCCCGCCTGTGTAGCCGATAAATTTCACTTTACTTTCTCTTTACTTTGATTACATTCAAACAAAAAACTCACTATTATTGTTTGGAGTCCCCCCCCAGAGTCGGATCTGCTGGAAAGGAAGCATTTAATAATTTGTTTTCCGTTGCTGAAAATGAAGAGATATAAGGTTGTGTGTCCACAATAGCGGCCACGAGGTTCTGTATTTTAGTATTTTAGTAACTAAGTCCAGAGGGATTTCTGCCAGAAGTTTCATCATTGCTAGCTCGTACCTCTCTGCTACTTTATATTCCACATATGAGTGCAATCTTTCTGTATATGTCTTTCTTTCTGACTCATTTCACTGAACATGACACTTTCCATGTTGATCCACTTATATGCAAATTTCATGACTTCATGTTTTCTGACAGCTGCATAGTTTCTTTAACCAGTCATCTGTTTTAGGGCACTCTGTTTTTTTCCAGATTGTGGCTACTGTACACAGAGCTGCAATGAACATAGAAATGCAAATGTCACTTCTACTATGCCATTTTTGCCTCTCCGGGATACATTCCCAGGAGTAGTATTGCTGGGTCAAATGGGAGTTCAATTTCTAATATTTTGGGAATAGTCCATATAGTTTTCCAAAAGGGCTGAACAAGTCGGCATTCCTACCAGCAGTGAACAAGAGTCCCTATCTCCACACATCCATGCCACCACCGTTCGCTTTTGTTTTTTTTTGGACGTGGGCCAGTCTCTGTGGTCTGAGATGGTATCTCATTGTTGTTTTGATCTGCATCGCCCTGATAATTAGTGATGTCGAGCATTTTCTCAAGTGCCTCTCAGCCATTTGTATTTCTTCTTTGAGGAAGTTTCTGTTCATTTCATCACCCCATTTTTTGATTGGGTCGACAGTTTTCTTCTTGTGGAGTTCAACCAGTGCCTTGTATATCCTTGATATCAACCCCTTATCGGATGGGTATTGGGTAAATATACTTTCCCATTCTGTAGGCTGTCTTTGTACTTTGGTCACTGTATCTTTTGAGGTGCAGAAGCTTCTTAGTTTAAGATAGTCCCATTTATTTATCTCTGTTTTCACTTGCTTGGCCAGTGGTGTGTCAGCCTTGACGATACCGTTGGCTACAATGAAGCAGAGGATTTTGCCAACCTTGTCTTCAATGGACCTTATGGATTTTGGTTTGATGTTGAGGTCTTTAATCCATTTTGATCTGACTTTTGTACATGGTGATAGGTGGAGATCTGAGTCCATTTTTTTTGCATACAGCTGTCCAGTTTTGCCAGCACAATTTGTTAAATATGCTTTCCTTGCTCCACTTCACATTTCTTGATCCCTTATAAAATATTAGATGATCATATATTTGGGCTGGTATGTCAGAATATTCAGCCCTGTTACATTGGTCTGTAGCTCTGCCTTTGTTCCAGTACCATGCTGTTTTAATTACTACCGCTTTGTAGGAGAGTTTGAAGTAGGGGAGGTGGATTCCTCCCATTATCTTTTTCCCAAGAATTCATTTAGCTCTTCGTAGGGGCTTATTGTTCCATATGAATTTCAGGAGCGCTTGCTCCATTTCTTTGAAGAACGTCAAGTGTATCTTTATAGGGATAGCATTGAATTCATACAATGCTTGGGGGAGTACTGCCATTTTGATAATATTAATTTTTCTAATTCATGAGCAGAGGTATCTTTCCATTTCCTCATGTCGTTTTATTTCCTGAAGTAGCGTTTTGTAGTTTTCATTATACAAGTACTTTACCTCCTTAGTTAAGTTGATTCCGAGGTATTTGATCATTTGAGGCACAATTGTGAAAGGATTGCTTTTATCATGTTGCTTTCTTCTCTTTCATTATTTGCATATAGGAAAGGTATGGACTTTTGGGTGTTAGTTTTATAGCCTGCAACTTTACTATACAAGTCTATTGTTTTGAGGAATTCCTTGGTAGAGGCTTTAGGGTCTCTAAGTATATTATCATATCGTTGCAAATAATGAGAGTTTGATTTCTTCCTTTCCTACCTGAATGCCATTAATACCTTTTTCTTGACTAACCGCTATTGCAAGTACTTCCAGTACTATATTGAACAACAGTGGTGAGAGTGGGCATCCATGTTTTGTCCCTGATCTTAGAGGGAAGGCCCTTAGCTTTTCCCCATTGAGGATAATACTTGCCATACGTTTGTGGTAGATGGCTTTGAGTATCTTGAGGAAATTTCCTCCAAAACCCATTTTGGTGAGAGTTTTCATCATGAACAGATGTTGGATCTTGTCCAATGCTTTCTCTGCATCTATTGATATGATCTTATGGTTCTCATCTTTTCTTTTGTTGATATGATGGATTGTGTTGATTGATTTCCAAATGTTAAACCATCCTTGAATCCCTGGGATGAATCCCACTTGGTCGTGGTATATGATCTTTTTGATGAGATGTTGAATTCTGTTTGTTAATATTTTGTTGAGACTCTTCGCATCTGTGTTCATCAGGGATATTGGACTGTAGTTTTCTTTTTTGTGGTGTCTTTGTTTGTATTAGGGAGATATGAGCCTGGTAGAATTTGTTTGGTGGGGGTTCTGTTTTTTCAATTTCCTGGAAAAGCTTGAGAAGAACTGGCAACAAGTCCTCTTAAGTGTTTGGAAGAATTCCCTAGTGAATCCATCTGGACCTGGGATTTTGTTTTTGGGGAGACTTTTGATTACAGTTTCAATTTACTTGATATTAATAGGACTGCTCAGGTATTCCTGTTCTTCTCGGTTCAGCCTTGGGACATTGTAGGAATCCAGGTATTTATCCATTTCTTCTAGGTTCTCTTGTTTCGTGGCATACAGATTTTCAAAGTAGTCTCTGAAAATCTTTAAAATTTCTTTGGTTTCTGTTGTGATGTCCCCCTTTTTCATTTCTGATTCTGTTTATAAGGGTTCTCTCTCTCTTTATTTGTGAGTCTTGCTAATTTTTATCAATCTTGTTTACTTTCTCAAAGAACCAGCAATTGGTTTCATTGATCTTTTGGATTGTCTTTTGGTTTTCCATGTTGTTGATTTCTGCCTTAGGTTTATTATCTCTTTTCTTCTGTGCTCCTTTTGTTGGTCCGTTTCTAAAATCTTAAGCTGTGAGGTCAAGTTATTTATGTGGGCCCTTTCTTCCTTCCTGAGGAATGCTTGCAGAGCTATAAATTTTCCCCTTAACAAGGCTTAAGCTGTGTCCCATAGGTTCTGCTAGCTTGTGTCTTCATTCTCATTTGTTTCCAGGTACCTTTTTATTTCTTTCTTGATTTCCTTCTTAACCCACTCATTGTTCAATATCGAGTTGTTTAATTCCCAGGTGTTTTATTTGGTTTTCTGTGTCTGTGTGTGATTAACTTTTATCTTCAGTGCATCATGGTCTGAAAAGATAGCTGATACAATGTCTATCTTCCTGATTCTGTTGAGGTATGTTGTGTGGCCCAGTACATGGTCTATTCTGGAAAATCTTCCATGTGCACTGGAAAAGAATGTGTATTCCTGTTTTGGGGATATAAAGCCCTGTATCGATCTATTAGCCCTGTCTCTTCTATTTCTTCCTTCAAAGCCAATATTTCCTTGGTGGGTTTTAATCTTCTTGATCTATCCAGGGGTGATAGGGCAGTGTTGAATTCTCCAATTACTATTGTGTTACTCCCGATGTCCTTCTTAAGGTTTGTTAGCAGTTGTTGTAGGAATTTGGCTGGTCCCTCACTGGATGCGTACACCTTTAGGAGTGTGATTTCTTCCTGCTGTACATATCCCTTGACTAATAAAAATGGTCATCTCTATTCTTTCTAATCTTTTTCAACATGAAATCTATGTTGTCGGATACTAGTAAGGCCAGCCCAGCTTTTTTGAGACAGTTGTTTGCTTGCAGGATTGTTTTCCATCCCTTGACTTTATGTCTGTGTTTGTTCTGGCTATTCAGATACGTTTCTTCCAGGCAGCAAAATGTTGGGTTGAGTCTCTGAATCCATTTTGCCACTCTGTGTCTCTTAATTGGTGAATTTAGACCATTGACATTAAGAGAGATTATTGTTATGGGATTTTGCGCCATCTTTCTGTAAGGGTTTGTTGTGCTTGTAGGGTTTCTTCTTGTCTTAAAATAGCCCCATTTAGTGCTTCTTTTAGATTTGCTGTTGAGTCTATGAAGTTCCTGAGCTGTTGTTTATCCCCCAAATAGTGTAACATTCCTTCGCGTTTGAATGAGATTTTAGCCGGATTAAGTATTCTTGGTGAAGCGTTCATTTCATTGAGTTTTTTCACTATATCCCACCATTTCCTTCAGGCTTGGAGGGTTTCCTCTGATAGATCTGCTGTGAATCTAAGGGGTACTCCTTTGTATGCAATTTCCTCTTTTGACCTTGCTGCTTGAAGTATTGTGTCTTTATCCATTATGTCCATCATTGCAACTATGATATGTCTTGGGGTTTTTCTGTAGGGTCTCTTTTAGCTAGCACCCTTCGGGTGCCTTGAATGTGGATGCCTGCATTCTCCAACTCTGGGAAGTTTTCAGCAATGATTTGTTTGACTGTGTCTTTTTCATTGGGGTTGCCTCCCTGTCCTTCTGGTACTCCAATGATTCTAAGATTGTTCCTCTTGAAATCACCCCCTAGGACTCTGAGTGTCCCTAGAGCTATTTTGAGGTCCCCTCCCATTGTTTGTTGTTGCCTGTAGGCTTCTTGCAGCTCATCTTCAATCCCACTGATTCTGTCTTCTCCTGCAGTCATTCTATTGTTAAGGGCAGCCAGAGAGTTTTTTATTTCATCTACCAAATCCTTCATTTCTTTTTGTAGGTTTTTTTATTTCTGCTGTCTTTCTTCCCCTATTTTCTTGGCTGTCTGTTGTAGTTTTACTGTCAGGTTCTCCATTAAGTTGACAACCTTTACGTTGAGTTCATTGAACGTCTTGAGGATTTCAACTCTGAATTCTTTATCAGAGAGCTAAAGTTTGCAGGAAATGCCTATTGAGGCTTCTGGACTCCTTTCATCGTCCTCTGCTTGTGGTGGGGATTTGCGCTGTTTCTTCATGTTGTTGTGGTGGTATGGAAGAGGGACCTTGAAGATCAGTATCCCTGTTCCTTCTTGTTGTGTAAAAGGATTCTATACGGGCTCAGTCAACGGTGGTTGCCTTTTTATTTTCCTCTTCCAGAACATGGCCTCCCACTCAGATGTTCCTTTAAACCTTATGTGAAGTCTTGTGTTTTATTGTCCTACTGTTATGGATAGCTAGGATGTTACGCTTGGACATGACATAGGTAATAAAGGTTCAGATGGAACAACATATTGATGGGTTTGAGAAGAATATCTGTGGCCAGAATAGAGACCACGCCCACTTCGCCTAGGCCATACCCCTGACTATTAGGCCACGCCCCTTTCCCACAAACTACCGCGGAAGGGCGGGTCGAGGGGACATCACACACCTGTGCCAGAAGACATAACAGCTGCAGTGCTTGGGGGCGACGTACCGGCCACTCAGCAGTCCAGAGGTGGCAGGGAGGCTGGGGTTCTCAGGGTCCGAGGAACAGGCTGGGCTCAGTGCCTATTTTTAAGGATCGATTAAGTCTTTGAATTATTTAAAATATATTGAACAAAATATAAAATTTATAATTAAAATACTTCTAGTGGTATATCACATGATAGATGCTGTTTCAGGGCTAAGAATAAAAGAATTCGGGCTGGAGTGATAGCACAGAGGGTAGGGTGTCTGCTTTGCATGCAGCTGACCCGGGATCAATTCCCTATGGTCCCTTAGCACTGCCAGGAGTAATTCCTGAGTGAAGAGCAAGGAGTAAACCCTGTGCATCGCAGGGTGTAACCCAAAAAGCAAGATAAATAAATAAATAAAAACAAAAAGTTGGGGCCAGAGAGATAGTTCAGTAGTTCGGATGTTTCCCCTGCATGTGGTTAACTCAGGTTTGATTACCAGCACCCTATATGGTTTCCTGAGCTCTTCCATGGTTAATCTTCACACACAGCCAGGAGTAAGCCCAGAGAACAACCATCTGTGGCCTCCCAAAATAAATAAAGCGTAAATGATAGGCAGCACAATGAATCTCAAAAGTATTCAAAAAGAACATAGTCAGACGTAAGACCACATGTTGTGTGAGTCCATTATAAGACATTCAACAATAGTCAGATTATATTGTAATGCGATTTAGAGACAACCACGGGACTAGAGTTGTTACTGACTGGATTCCATGGAACGTCAGAAGATCTCATGGCCACCCACAAACTAGATGGTCAGATTTCTTCGTCAAATCCCTGAATGAATGATTGAGGCTCTTCCTATTCCTGTAGCAAGCAGATATCATTGGGCTACACAGCACGCGACAGGGACAGATGGAGATGTTACTGGCTCCCGCTCAAGCAATTTGAAGATAATTGGGACTATAAGTAATACAAGTGATAGGATATTCTTTGAGAAGAAGCAGCAAGAACATCCACAAATGTGAACATCTTTATCAAAATGGTAATCGAATATGTAGACATGTCAAAAGTCCTCACACTTATCAATTGTGATCATATATTATTCAATCATAGTTCTAAGCTATTTATGGATTAACATTGGTTTGCCCTTCTCCCTCCACAGGAAGCTTAGGTTTATTGAGATAAACTCACCACCAACTGGAATCCAGTCGGTAACAGCTCTAGTCCAGTGGTAGTTTCTAAATCACATTACATGACGGGTCCATCTGATTTTTGATGCCTTGGCAAACGAGGCAGTGTCCATGATTCTTGACTATCAACAGAAGTCAGAACTCTGGATTCCTTTTCTCACTTGAGTGAGAAGTGATACTCCTAGCATACTCTATACTCATTTTAAATAATTACCACACCATATTTGATGGGGTTCAGATAATAGGCCACAAATCATAGAGGGAAATATATATACATATATATATATATACATATGTATACATACATATGCCTGCCTGGGAACACCTGTAAAGGCAATTAGAGGCCAATAAAAGCCTCCAACCCACTTGAAGAGCCCGGCAAGCTACTGAGGGTATCTCACACATATGGCAGAGCCTGGCAAGCTATCTGTGTAATATTTGATATGCTAAAAACAGTAACAATGATGGTCCTTATTCCCCTGACCCTGAAAGATCCCTCAATACACCATCAGACTACACTAGCACACGACAGGGACTAATGGAGGTATTAGTGGCACCCGCTTGAGCAAAACGATGAACAACGGGATGACAGTGATACAGTGATACAGTGATCCACCAATCAGACCCTGTAATCTATAGGTCAAATCTTCTGAGGGCTCTAGATTTTGTATATGAAAGTGAAATATTGCTTTTCTCTTTCCTTTATGTCCTTTGCATAGTTTATTTTAGAGCAACATCCTTTCTGTATAGACAAAGGAAAACAGTTAATGCTATGCTTTTGTAACATGGGAGTTAATGGACTCTGAATAATATTTACTCCTGGGCATCTCTCACATTTACTTGACTTAAGCCTCAGTTGCACTTAATTTATAACATCCCACAAAAGGGTCTCACCGAGGGACATAGATGGACTCAGGGCAAGCCTGGCATCAAAAAAGGCCAGGCTAAGCACCATACGAAGTACACCAAGGTAAGAGCACGGTCAGAGAGAAAACTGACATGACCCAAAAAGGAGTGATTGAATAAGGACCCTTCTGGGGTTAAAAACTAATCTGGTCTGAGGACTGTAGTCTGCTATATACAGCAAGATGTCCCCAGGAAGAGCCACCTTTTAAACTCAATATATCTCTTACTGTGTTCATTCAAAATGATTAGAAATATTATTAAGAAGTAAAATTGATAGAATTGTTTAAAGGGATTATTAGCAAAGTGTCGCACATTCCAAGGAACAACTCTTCTCCAGTGTCGAAAATGGCGTGATGTGACTGATGTCTCCTCGTTTTGGTCAGACCAATGATGTCGTACTTGATCTTCTGGGCTTGCACCATCAGGTCCTCGATGGATGCTTCTGATGCCAGTGTCCGTGCATTAAAAGTGCAGACAACCATTTTAGTCTTTCTTCGCTTTGGCAGTCTAGTTTGTCCCCGAGATTTTTTCAACATCTCTTTGCTCATCTTTCTTAATGCTACTGTATTGGGGGCTCTTTCGGTGACAGGTGAATGAGGACAATTGTTGTTACTGTTGTTGGCATTATGAATACATGACAGGTAGCTTGCTAGGCTCTGCCGTGTGGGCTCAATACTCTCGGTAGCTTGCTGGGCTCTCCGAGAGGGACGGAGGCTTTTAGGGTGGCCTCCAATCGCCCTTAGAGGTGTTACCATGGTTCACGCCAAATTTGAACCCTATCAAATATGGTGCAGGAATAGTAGTATTAAGTGTTTTATGGTGTGTCCGGATAGCAACCTGGATAGTAGCAGTGGCTGGGTAGTGGATGTAGTGGGGGTCGGCCAGTGAGCTATTTATCTTGGGTAGGGTGGAGCATCTGGGTTGGACCCCTCCGTCAGATGCCAGAGATTGGAGGAGGCAGACAGAGGATCTTGTTTCCAGGTCTCCTTGAACCTAGAGCTAAGGTCGCAAAGTTCTGCTTACCTGGCTTTGCGGGGCTTCACTCGTGCATGAGGTTCAGCCCAGGTGTCCGGAGAGCAACCTGGAGGGTGGCAGTGGCTGGGTAGTGGCGTTGCTGTCCTTGTCAACACAAACTTGGCCATGAGCATTGATTCATTTGAATGCGTAACAACCCAAATTGGACGATTACGCTTGAATAGATGTGGCTCACTGCCTGCAGTTTCTATCTTCATCATCTACGCACCAACTTAAAACTATGATGAAGAGGAAATTGAGAGGTTCTACATGGAACTGGAGAAGTTCTATAAAGAGGATCACACCTTCTACAAGGTAATTGTTGTTGATTTTAATGCCAAGATAGGTCCGAGAAAGTCTCCCGAAGAAATCCACATTTGAACACATGGCCTAGAATGGAACGATCGGGGTGAGAGACTGTCTGAATTCATCATGTGGACCAAGAACATCCACGGTAACTTACAGTTCCAGAAAGCCGAATCTAAACGCTGGACATGGGAGTCTCCCGGTGGACAGTTCCACAATGGAATTGACCACATCATATTCAATTGAAGGTTTTTCCTGACGGATGTCGCTATTGTCCCAAAATTCCAAACGGGATCAAACCACCATCTCCTTCGTGCGAAATTCTACTTCACAGAGCGTGGAGAAAGTCTGCAAAATTTAAGTCTAAGAAGACAACTCCCAGAATGAGCACCAACTGGGAGCTCTTTGGCACTATTGCAGCAATGTGGGAAGATGCCATCCTTGACAACATCGACGAGGAATAGAGTCGACTGGTTCAGCACCTCCATTTCTGTGAGAAAAATGGCAAGAGTGAGAAAGCCACAAACAGACGCCTGTCTTCGGAAACTCGAGCTCATTCGTCAACGTGGTTTGGCACGAACCTCAGGTAACCACAAGGTAATGTCCGAGCTCACAAGGCCATGCAGAGATGCGATAAAGGAAGACCTCAAAGAGAGAAGAGCAGCAGTGTTGGCCAGTGCAGCAGAAGCCGGGAAAAGTATTCGCAATGCTCTCCTGTCCTTCTCCAACTACAAGACCAAGATCACTGCCCTTCGACATCCCGATGGATCTATCACATCCTCCAGAAAGGCAATGGAGAAAATTATTCATGACTTCTACTCGGATCTCTTTGACAGCCATGTCCACCTGCCCACATAATAAATTCCGCAGGATGAAAATGTCGTTCTCAACGTTCTCCCTTCTGAAATCTGCACGCCATTTTGCTGGTAAAGACAAGAACAGCACATGGTCCGGACAAGGTAAGACCCGGACACCTGAAGAATCTGCCGCCAGTACACATCAATACACAAACCCGACTCTTCACATACTACCTGTCCGAATGCAAGTTTCCATCCCAGTGGAAAACCAGTAAGACCATTATGTTGTACAAGAAGGGAGACATCCACGACATAGGCAACTATCGTTTGCAAGTTGTTCACTCTTGTCATCCTGAATACGATAGGCAGAACACTAGACAAGGGACAACTATGCGAGCAAGCTGGGTTCAGAAGGGGATTCAGCACGATAGACCATATCCACATAGTGACCAAACTCATTGAAGTTTCGCAAGAGTTCAAGATGTCGCTCTGTCTAACATTCATCAACTTAAAGATGGCCTTTGATTCTGTTGAGACTGAGGTGGTCATCAAAGCCCTGGCCAAACAGGGCTTTCAAACTCAGTATATAAAAATCCTCCGTGAGCTGTATTGTGGATTCACCACCAGGATCTCACCATTCTACAAGGAAGTGATCATTGATGTAAAGAGAGGGGTGCAGCAGGGTGATACCATTTCACCAAAACTCTTCAGTGCCACCCTCGAGAATATCATGCAATGTTCTCTGGAATGGGAAGGAATGGGAGTGAAGATAGACGGTTGGCAATTACACCACCTCCGTTTCACTAATGACATCGTTCTCATAACACCAAACATTAGCCAAGCGGCACAAATGCTGACCGACTTCAACCACGAGTGTGGAAAGGTCGGATTGCAGCTGAATCTCAACAAGACGATGTTCATGAAAAACAAACTGGTCCATGAAGCTCCATTTGCTCTCTATGGATCGAACATCTCCGAATGCAGCAGCTATGTGTACCTGGGTCGAGAAATCAATATGATTAAGACTTGGTGCCAGAACTGCACAGGAGGAAGAGAGCAGCGTGGAATGCATTCAAGAGCATCGAAGAGGTGGTTAAGAGAATGAACATCCGACTCTGGGCACATCCTTTTGATTCCACCATTCTTCCTGCACTAACATATGCCTCAGAGACCTGGGCCCTACACAAACAGGATGAGAATGCTATTAGGGTATCCCAAAGAGGAATCGAAAGAGCTATGCTGGGAATATTTTGTCTCACTCAAGTGAGAGAAGGAATCCGGAGTTCTGACCTCCGTCGATGGGTCAAAAATCAGGGATGCTGTCTCATTTGCCAGGGCATCAAAACCAGATGGGCCAGCCATGTCATGCGATTCAGAGACGACCGCTGGACTAGAACTGTTACCGACTGGATTCCACAAGACGTCAGAAGACCTCATGACCGCTCACAAACTAGATGGTCAGATTTTTTCGTCAAATCTCTGAATGAACGGTTTGAGGCTCTTCCTGTTCCTGGGGCAAGCAGTTATCATTGGGCTAAACTGGTTTGCGACAGTGACAGATGGAGATGTTACTGGCGCCCCCTCGCTCAAATCTAAGATTAACAGGACTACAAGTGATAGAAGTGATTAGGAAAGTGAAGGAGAAAACAATAGTCCTTAGATGAAATTCTACCCTTGGAATCTAGGAATCTAGAGAATCTAGAGAGCTTGAGCCCCTAGATGAGATTCTGTCCTTGGGTAAATCTCCTAGAACTTCCCCCAAAGGAAGGGCTTTACATCTGTTCATAGTTTATGATAATGTTCAACTACGCCTATTTGTAATTGATACCCCCGACCCTTCATGATTTCTCTATAACTAATGCTGTGAGGCTTAAATAAATGGCCACTGATTACCAACCAACTCAGGCCCCATTCTTTCATCCATCATCAGCTGGTTCGGGGGACAGTGACTGGCCCTGAACATACCTGAGAATCCTCAGGTCACCACGGGAAAGTGACCCCCAAACAATGATAATACATGTCAAAAATCATCATGCTTAGTGGCAATTTTCTCAAATTGTGTCCTTATCTAAATGTTTATCTAATATTTTCTCTAAATGGTGATCATATATATAGACATGTCAAACTCATACTTATTAAAATCATCATACATGTCAAAAGTCATCATACTTAAGACTATCATTATATATCATATTTAAGACTCATATGAATTATTCCTCAATGAATTACTGTGAAATCCAAACAATAGGGACCAGAGAGATTGCACAGGGGATAAGCAGTTTGCTTTGCATGAGGCCAAACCTAGTTCAATCTCCAGCACTGCCAAGTGTGATTCCTGAGCACAAAGCCAAAACTAAGCCTTAAGTAAAGCTGAGTGTAGCTCCAAAGCCAAAAAAATAAAATCGAACATATATTTCTTGGGTCCAGAGAGAGTACAGTGGGTAAGCAATTATCTTGTACACAGCCAATACTGGCTGGTTTGATCTATGGCATCTTATATGGTGCCCAAGCAAAGCCAGGAGTTATCCCTTAGCCTAGAGCCAGGAATAAGCCCCAAGCACCACCGAGTATGCTGAAACACTCACACACACATCCAATAAAGTCTAATTTTCATACCTCTCCTGTCCAAACCACATTTCCCAGGAGCTACAATCAATACCAAGTCAATTAGCAAAACAAAGTGCAGATACCATCTTGATGTGATCACTAAGTCTGACTCCTTCAGGACGTATCATGAGGGTCTTGT
The DNA here is from genome assembly GCF_027595985.1 of Sorex araneus. Lineage (NCBI taxonomy): Eukaryota > Metazoa > Chordata > Mammalia > Eulipotyphla > Soricidae > Sorex > Sorex araneus. The sequence continues at coordinate 449,431,727 of NC_073302.1, forward strand.
CTCTAGGTCTGAGCACCAAGACTGTGAAAGGAAACAGATTTAGAGTATAAGCTGAAAGGCTACTGACACCATGGAACTTAGTGAACACAGTTCACACAAGCCCACATCCTACACACAGTCCTTTCTCTCACCCTCACTCTGAGGCTTCCCATGGTGTTCCATGCCTCCTTGCCAACAGTCAATGAACCCAACTCTGTTCAGTGATAACTTTGTGTCTGGGGAGTGAGACTGAAGGGCATTGATAGAACTGAACTTTGCACATGTTCTCAGAATTTGAGTATCCATATTTCTGGATAATTTGGCTCATCTGTAAAATGAGAATATTGGTAATACTATTTTCATTAAAAGGGTTATGAAGAAGATATTTTATATATTCTAAGTATTAAATGGTATATATCCTATTGAGTGATATATTTAATTATTTCCCAGGATGTAATTTCACCTTAATTCACTATCATTATTTGATAAATAAGTTTGGTTATTATTGGGCATGAGTACAGAGAAGTTATCTATTTTGTTCACCATTGAATATTTACTTATGGCACAGAGTTGGTCCATAAATAACCTGAAAGGTAATAGCAAGGCAATGATAAACCACTAGCAAGACTCACAAAGAAAGAGAGACAGAGAACCCTAATAAACCAAACCAGAAATGAAAAGGGGACATCACAACAGAAACCAATAAAATTCAAAAGACCATCAGAGACTACTTTGAAAATCTGTATGCCATAAAACAAGAGAACTTAAAAGAAATGGACGAATTCCTTGATTCCTACAATCTCCCAAGACTGAACCAAGAAGACTTGGAATATTTAAATAGACCTATTAATATCAAGGAAATTGAAACTGTAATCAAAAGTCTCCCCAAAAACAAAAGCCCAGGCCCAGATGGTTTCACTGGTGAATTCTTCCAAACATTTAAAGAAGATATGTTGGCAGTTCTCCTCAAGCTTTTCCAAGAAATTGAAAAGACAGGAACCCTCCCAAACAGTTTCTATGAAGCACATTTCTCCCTAACACCAAAAGCAAACAAAGACACCACTAAGAAAGAAAATTATAGACCAGTATCCATGATGAACACCGATGCAAATATCCTCAACAAAATACTAGCACACAGAATCCAACAACTCATCAAAAAGATCATACAACATGACCAATTGTGATTCATCCCGGGGATGCAAGGATGGTTTAACATTGAGAAATGAATCAACATAATCCATCATATCAACAGAAGTAAAGATAAAAACAATATGACAATATCAATAGACACAGAGAAAGCATTTGACAACATTCAACATCCGTTCATGATAAAAACTCTCACCAAAATGGGTTTTGGAGGAACATTCCTCAAGATAGTCGAAGCCATATACCACAAACCTATGCAAGCATTATCATCAATGGGGAAGAACTAAGGGCCTTTCCTATAAGATAGAGAACAAGACAAGAATGCCGACTCTCAACACTACTCTTTAACATAGTAATGGAAGTACTAGCCATAGCCATTAGACAACAAAAAGATATTAAGGGCATTCAGATAGGAAAGGAAGAAATCAAACTCTCAATATTCACAGACGATATGATACTATATCTAGAGAAGCCTAAAAACTCTACGAAGAAACTCTTAGAAACAATTGACTTGTACAGTAAAGTTGCAGGCTATAAAATCAATACCCCAAAATCCATGGCCTTCCTATATGCAAACAATGAGACAGAGAAAAGGGACATAAAAAAAAGCAATCCCATTCACAATCGTGCCTCAGAAAATCATGTACCTCGGAATCAGCTTAACCAAGGAAGTAAAGGACCTCTACAAAGAAAACTATAAAACACTACTCCATGAAATAATTGATGGCATGAGGAAATGGAAACATATCCCTTCTCATGGATAGAGAGAATCAACATTGTCAAAACAGCAATACTCCCCAAAGCATTATACAGATTCAACGCGATCCCTATAAGGAAACCCATGACATTCTTCAAAGAAATGGATCAAGCAATCCTAAAATTCATATGGAACAAGAAACGCCCACGGATAGCTAAAACAATTCTTGGGGAAATTACGATGGGAGGCATCACCCTCCCCAACCTTAAACTTTAGCACAAAGTGGTAATAATCAAAACAGTATGGTACTGGAACAAAGGCAGAGCCTCAGACCAATGGAACAGGGTGGAATATCCCTACACACAACCCCAACTGTATGACCATCTAATCTTCGATAAGGGAGCAAGAAATGTGGAGTGGAGCAAGGAAAGCATCTTTAACAAAAGGTGCTGGCACAACTGGACAAACACATGCTAAAGAATGGGCTTAGACCTCGACCTGACACCATGCACAAAAGTCAGATCAAAATGGATTAAAGACCTCAACATTAGACCACAATCCATAAGGTACATTAAAGTCAAGGTCAGCAAAACCCTCCACGATATTGAAGCTAATGGTATCTTCAAAGATGACATGCAACTGACCAACCAAACAGAGATCAACAAATGGGACAACATTAAAATAAAAAGTTTCTGCACCGCAAAAGATCCAGTGACCAGAATACAAAGACAATCTACATAATGGGAAAGGATATTCACCCAATACCCTGCCGATAAGGGGTTGATATCAAGACTATATAAAGCACTGGTTGAACTCTACAAGAAGAAAACATCCAACCCCGTCAAAAAATGGGGCGAAAAAAAGGAACAGAAACTTGTGATTTCTGGCAGATATTTTTCTGGACTTAGTAAAATACTGAAAAACAGAAATCCAAAACTGTGCGGCTGCTAGTGCGGCCTCCTGACTTCATATCTCTTCATTCTCAGCAATGGAAAACAAATTACCAAATGCTTTCTTTTCAGTAGGTCGACTTTAGGGGGGAGGAACTCCAAATCAATGGTAGTGAATTTTTTGTTGAGATATTGAATGTAATCAAAGTAAAGTGAAAGTAAATTGAAATTTACCAGTTACACATGCGGGGTGGGGGGCTGGGAAGGTGGGGGGGAAGGGGAGAGGTATACCGTGATTCTTGGTGGTCAATATGTGCACTGGTGAAGGGATGGGTGTTTGAGCATTGTATAACTGAGACTTAAACCTGAAACTTTTGTAACTTTCCACATGGTGATTCAATAAAAAAAGAAATGAACAGAAACTTTCCCAAGGAAGAGATACAAATGGCCAAAAGGCACATGAAAAAGTGCTCTACATCACTAATCATCAGGGAGAGGCAGATCAAAACAACCATGAGATACCACTTCATACCACAGAGACTGGCACACATCCAAAAGAACAAAAGCAACCGCTGTTGGAGAGGATGAGGGGAGAAAGGGATTCTTCTACACTGCTGGTGGGAATGCCGACTGGTTCAGCCCTTTTGGAAAACAATATGGAGGCTTCTCAAAAATTCTCAAAATATTAGAAATCGAGGTCCTATTTGACCCAGCAATACCACTTCTGGGAATATATCCCGGAGAAGCAAAAAAGTATAGTCAAAATGTCATTTGCACTTATATGTTCATCGCAGCACTGTTTACAATAGCCAGAATCTGGAAAAAACCCGAGTGCCTTAGAACAGATGACTAGTTAAAGAAACTCTGCTACACCTATACAATGGAATACTATCTTGCTGTTAGATAAAATGAAGTCATGAACTTTGCATATAAGTGGATCAACATGGAAAGTATCATGCTAAGTGAAATGAGTCAGAAAGTGAGAGACAGACATCGAAAAAATGCACTCATCTGTGGAATATAAAATAACAAAGTAGGAGACTAGCACGCAAGAATAGTAGAAATAAGTACCAGGAGGTTGGCTCCATGGCTTGGAGGCCGGCCTCACATTTCGGGGAAAATGCAGCTCAGATAGAGAAGGGAACACCAGTAAAATGTGGTTGGAGACCATGTGCAGGAATGGTGATGCATGCTGAAAGTAGACAAGAGACTGAACACAATGGCCACTCAACAACCCTATTGCAAACCACAACACCCAATGGATAGAGAGAACAAAAGGGAATACCATGCCACAGAGGCAGGGTGGGGTGGGGGGAGATGGGATTGGGGGTGGGAGGGATACTGGGTTTATTGGTGGTGGAGAATGGGCACTGGTGAAGAGATGGTTTATCGAACATTGTATGAGGGAAACAGGAGCAAGAAAATGTGTAAATCTGTAACTGTACTCTCACGGTGATTCACTAATTAAAAAATAAAGAAATTTTTTTAAAAAGAAAAAAAAGTTCAGGATGGTTCCACATCAGAAAGCACGTGAAGGAAACAGGAGGTGGACATCGCTGGCTAGTGAAGGACGGTCTTCTGGCAGCTCTAAGCACTTGCTACAATTCCACATATTTGTGTGCAACAGTCCAAACCTGACCCTGCCTCGGCCCCTCAAGGTCAGTCCCTGGACCACCTGAGGTCCCCTTAGCCCTGCAGGAGTGACCCTGCCAGCAGTGACGCCTGAGTACAGCCTGGGGCATCCCAAATCCCCCAAATCAGACAAACAGTGAAAACCAAGCCACCTGCGTCCTTTCCATGGTGGCCTCATCCTCCTCATCACCCTAATCTTGATTCTTTGAAAACTCAAACTCTCAGCCTGGAATGTGGGAAATTTCCCCAAGCTGTCACCTGGCGGTGACATATTTGAGCATCAAGGTGATGTCGTGGTTACAATTTTTCACTTAACAGCCCTTTACATATCTAGTCCCTCTTTTGCTTTCCTTTTCAACAAAACTATTCTCCCTTTTGGAGTTTGGGACAATGAATCTCAGCTACCTCTGAAGGTACATGAGCAGTCGTTAGCAACTGCAATATCTCATGAGCATCTAAGGCATGATCTCTCTTACTTGTATGTGAATAGAAGAATTTTATTTCTTTCTAGGTAGCCCTTTGAAGAGTGATGACCACCAGATCATAAAGGGAATTTGTATAAATGTTTACCATTTCTACCTCACAGAGAATCAACACTTAACTGAGTGTAATTAATTGTACCTCCAGAAATGATATTCCAGGTGGCTAAGCTTGACCCTAGGGTCGGTCTCTTGTAAAGTTATTCCTGGATATATGTTGTAGAAATTTTATCTCTGAAAACCAACTTTTTATTTTTATTTTATTTTTTGTAGTTTTTGAAAATTTATTCTTTTATTGAATCACCATGTGGAAAGTTACAAAGCTTTCAGGTTTAAGTCTCAGTTATACAATGCTCGAACACCCATCCCTTCACCAGTGCACATATTCCACCACCAAGAATCACAGTACACCTCCCCCCTACCCCCCACCTCCCCAGCCCCCCACCCCACATGTGTAACTGGTAAATTTCAATTTACTTTCACTTTACTTTGATTACATTCAATATTTCAACAAAAAACTCACTATTATTGATTTGGAGTTTCTCCCCCCTAAAGTCGACCTGCTGAAAAGAAAGCATTTGATGATTTGTTTTCCATTGCTGAGAATGAAGAGATATAGGTCGAGAGGCCACACTAGCAGCCGCATGGGTTTGAATTTCTGTATTTTAGTACTTTAGTAACTAAGTCCAGAAAATATCTGCCAGAAATTGCGTCATTGTAAGCTTGTACATCTCAGCTACTTTATATTCCACATATGAGTGCAATCTTTCCATGTCTGTCTCTTTCTTTCTGACTTATTTCACTCAGTGTGATACTTTCCATGGTGATCCACTTATATGCAAATTTCATGACTTCATGTTTTCTGACAGCTACATATTATTCCATTGTGTAGATATACCAGAGTTTCTTTAACCAGTCATCTGTTTTTGAGCACTCTGTTTTTTTTTCCACATTGTGGCTATTGTAAACAGTGCTGCTATGAACATACAAATGCAGATGCCGTCTCTACTATAGCTTTTTACCTCTCCGGGATATATTCCCAGGAGTGGTATTGCTGGGTCAAATGGAAGCTCAATTTCTAATTTTTTGAGAATCGTCCATATTGTTTTCCAAGAAGGCTGAACCAGTTGGCATTCCCACCAGTAGTGAAGGAGAGTCCCTTTCTCCCCACATCCACGCCAACACCAGTTGCTTTTGTTTTTTGGCAAGTGGGCCAGTCTCTGTGGTGTGAGGTGATATCTCATTGTTGTTTTGATCTGCATCTTCCTGATGATTAGTGATGTTGAACATTTTTCATGTGCCTCTCAGCCATTCAGATTTCTTCTTTGGGGAAGTTTCTGTTCATTTCATCAGCCCATTTTTTGATCGGGTGCCAGTTTTCTTCTTGTGGAGTTCAACCAGTGCATTGTATACCCTTGTTATCAACCCTTTATCGGATGGGTACTGCATAAATATCCTTTCCCATTCTGTACATTGTCTTTGTAATTTGGTCACTGTTTCTTTTGAGGTGCAGAAGTTTCTTAGTTTGAGATAGTCCCATTTATTTATCTCTGTTTTCACTTGCTTGGCCAGTGGCATGTCAGCTTTAAAGATACCAGTGTCTTCAATGTCGTGGAGGGTTTTGCTGGCCTTGTCTTCAATGTACCTTAGGGATTCTGGTTTGATGTTGAGGTCTTTAATCCATTTTGACCTGGTGTTTCTGCTTTAAGTTAAAAATTTCAAACGAGGGGCCGAGAGTTAGTACAGTGGGGAGGGCATTTACCTTGCACGCTGCCAACCAGGGTTTGGTCCCCAGATTCTCACACTGGCCCCAAGCACGGCCAGGAGTAATTCCTGAGCAGAGAGCCAGGAGTATCCCCTGAGCATCACCGATGTGGCCCCCAAACAAAACTGTGTCGTTGTCATCCTTATAAAAAATGGGTACTCCGATAAGATATTTAATTCCATCAGAAAATTGTCAGAAAATACAAATTTGGCTCTGACACAGGGCGCTGCCATCGCCCCGGGAGGGGGGTGGGGAACACACGTTTCCTCCCCCGGGAAACACCAGAGGTTTGGGAAGCAGCAGCACCTCGGAAGGCGCCTCCTGACCAGGACAGCAGCCCTGGGGTCTCCCTGGACTGTCCTGCTCGGCCTGCCGCCTGGGCCCCGCGCACATCTGCTCTCTCTACTGTCCAGGCGCCTGGACCAGCCTCGTCCTTATTTCTAGCCGCCGTCCCTCCCTGACCCGTGTCTGCGCGGCCGCTCCGCTCCCTGCAACACATGAGGTGGCGTCGGTTACTCTTCCTCTGGGGGTCCCTGGGCGGGCATTGACCTGGGGTGCGGCCTCTCCCTGCACGTGGCCTTGTGACATCGCCTTCCTGGCCCGGCCCTGCCAGGGGACCCGGTGGCGGCTCTGTTGCAATCGCGCCTGGCCTGTAGGTTTCCCAGCGTGTCGGGGGCTGCGGCCCTGCTGGGCAGCACCTGTCGCACTGACCGTCCAGCGCCCCCTGCCGGCGGTGCCCGCTCCTCCCCCCTGCATGCTGGGTCCGGCTTGGTGGACCCTGAAGGCCCCCGACCCGCGCAGGGAAAGCCTGGACGTGGGGGCCCAGGGCAGGGGCGGCGGGAGAGGGGACTGGCCGCCAGGGGGCAGGAGCGGCCCGTCCTTCCTCCCAGGGCCGGCCCGGAATGGTCTCACCGAGTCAAACCCGTCGGGATTCCCAGGGTCCAGTCCCCACTCGCGCCCAGCCCAGGGGCGTGGTCAGAGCTGAGCCCGGGGAGCCTGTCCCTAACCTGCTCGGCCCCCAGTGTGTGACGCCGAGGCCGGGTCAGGAGCTGCCCGAACCAAGTCTGGGAGACGCAGCCAGGAAGCCCGGGCCGCGCCCGCTATCCCTCCCACTGCCCCTGCCCGCTGCCCCTGCCCGCTGTCCCTGCCTGCTGCCCGCTGCCCCTGCCCGCTGCCCGCTCTCCCTGCCCGCTGCCCCGGCCCGCTGCCCCGCCCGCCAATCCAGCTCGCCAACAGACCTCGGGAGCTGCCGCGATGGAGATGCTGGCGGTCCCTGGGGGTCCGGAGGCTGCCACGGGCCCGGGCGCAGTGCCCAGGTAAGGGGGTCAGTTCGGACACGGGGGGCGGGCTGGGGGCCTGCAGCCATAGAAGGGCCAGGAGTCTCCCGAGGGCTGGATTTCAGGGACTCCCTGGGTCCTCTGGCCCAGCTCAGGGCCCTGTGATTTTGGGGGAGCAGGTCGCAGGGAGGGAGCAGTGCGGGGCGCAGCCCCAGGTCCTGCTGATGGGTCCTGTTCTGTGGGGTCTTAGACCCTGGGACTGAGGTCCTGAGGCCAGCGGAGGGCAGGAAGGGAGTCTGCCCTACTCGGGGCCCAGGCTTATCCAGAAGCTTCTCTGACCCCTGAGCTGGACTTCAGGGACAATCCTGACACCCTGGAAACTTGGGTGGGTGCTGAAGCGCCCTCTGGGGAATATCTCAGAAAACCTCTGCCAGAGGTCTGGAGAGAATCAGTTATTTCTGGACATTGCTAAGCCTTGTCAGAGGGGGATTGGCTTGAGGGGGAGATGAAAGGGGGGAGTGAAGGGGACAGTGAAGGGGAGAGGAGGGGAGGGGAAAGGAGCAGAGGGGAGGGGAAGGAAGGGCAGCTGTCTGTTCTGGCCTTTTCTGTGCTTGGGTTGGGCAATTGTGTGTGTGTGTGTGTGTGTGTGTGAGAGAGAGAGAGAGAGAGAGAGACAGAGAGAGAGAGAGAGATTGAGAGAGAGAACCGGTGTGTTTCTCTGTGTGTGTGCATATGTGTTTGTGGTGTTAGAAGACAAGGGAACACTAGGAGTGTGTGTCCTTGGAGGGGCTAAAATGACATGGAATCAGCGTGTGTGTGTGTGTGTGTGTGTGTGTGTGTGTGAGAGAGAGAGAGAGAGAGAGAGAGAGAGAGAGAGAGAGAGAGCGCTGCCTCTTTGGAAAATAAGTTCCTTTTTCAGACCTGTTGGATTTTCTCTGTTTCTTTTAGCTTTCTTTCCCCCACTGGAGTCTAAAAAAAGAAAAATCTCTGCCCGAAAGTCCCACTTCACTTTCTCAAGATACTATAACAGGAGAATTTTTGTGTCCCTGTTCATTTGGGCCACCTGAGTCCCCTCTCCACACCTGAGGACCCTGAGAGCTGTCTGCTACCCTCCTGCCACCTGCCGTATCGCTGGCTGTTTCCCCATCAGCACTCACTGAGCACCACTGTGTGCAGGCCGGGGGTTAGGGCCCAGGACAGGGAGCAGGGTGGGGGTGGGGTGGGGTGGGGTGGGGGCGAAGGGTGCTTCTCTGGAGCTCCCCACCCAGGGTAAGTGAAGAACAGACACAGGAGCACAGTGAGTGAGCAGGGAAGGAGAGAGGGGAGCCGGGCAGCTGAGGTGCGTGGTCACGGCAGAAACGCTGCTAGTTAGCAGGAAATGGCCTTTCTGTGGGGTTTACATATCACACATGTGGGCCCCATGTCTGTTTAAGGGGATGTATGGGGTAAAAGGTGACGGTGGGGTTGCTGAGGTCTTTGCCTAGACCTGGGACTGATTGTGGGTTTTATTTCTTTGAATTCATTGGATTTTAGTCACAATGGTTGTGGTTACTAGGAGGAGAAAGAAGAGATGGGTTTCGCAATTTGTGGGGAATGTCCTGTGTAGAAAGGAACCAGTTCTTACCAGTCAGAAAATATTAATACCTTTTTTGGGGGGGCTGGGTGGACACACTCAACAGTGCTCAGAGATCACTCCTGGCCATGCTTAGGGGACCATACATGGTGCTGAGGATCAAACCTGGGTCAGCCACATGCAAGGCAAGCTCCCTACCTGCCCTACCATCTCTCTGGCCTCAGTATTTGCTTTATATTGCTTATTTAACAAGGACCTGTCAGAAAATAAATCATAAAAGCCAATTTGTGATAATTGTTGTAACTCACATGGTGTCACTAAGGTCCTTGTCTGAGGATGCACAGAGCTGGTTGGTGCTAGTCGAGGCTTCTGTGTTACTGTTTTTGTTCACTGAGCTCGGTGGGCTTCTGTGCAGCTTTCCCAACCAAGTTGCGGTGATTCCACTGGGCTGTCAGTGCTATGAAATTTGGAGGTGTCTCGCGGCGTGTGCTCTGGGACCTGCAATGACTTGGTGGCTTGGCATGTTGAAGAGGTTCAGTTGTGCAGCTGGGCTGTTTCTACACCATAAGATGGTGATAATGGGAGCTGCTGGTCCTCCAGCAGGAGGAGGGGGGTGTCTCCTACCCCCATTTTGAGAAGGCCCCAGAATTCTCAGCTTGGACCTGTGTAGATTCACTGGCATTCTTTGCAGGATTGCACTGTAGCACTGCACTGTCCTCCTGTTGTTCATGGATTTGCTCGAGTGGGCAACAGTAATGTCTCTATTGTGAGACTTGTTACTTTATCTTTTGCTTTTTGGGTCAAACCTGGGAATGCACAGTGGTTACTCCTGGCTCTGCACTCAGTAATCACTCCTGACATTGCTCAGAGGACCATATGGGATGCTGGAAATCGAACCTGGGCTAGCCGCATGCAAAGCAAATGCACTACCCGCTGTACTATTGCTCCAGCCCCTTGTTACTGTTTTTGGCATATCGAATACACCATGGGTAGCTTGACAGACTCTGCCATGTGGGTGGGATACTCTTGATAGCTTGCCTGGCTCTCTGAGAGGGATGGAGTAATCAAACCTGGGTTAGCCGCATGCAAGGCAAATGCCCTACCCGCCCTTTGCAGGATTAGTTGCCTAATTTTGAGAATAATGTTGTTTTGGATCACGTCTGGTGACACTCGGGGGGTTACTCCTGGCTCTGCACTCAGGAATTACTCCTGACAGTGCTTGGGGGACCATATGGGATGCCAGGGATGGAACCTGATTTGGCTGAATGTAAGCAAATGCCCTACCCATTGTACTATCACTCTGGTCCCCATTGTTTTTGGCCAAACCTAGTGGTGTCGAGGGGCTACTCCTGGCTCTTTGCTCACAGAGCACTTCTGACGGGGCTCAGGGAGTCATATGGGATGCCAGATCAAACCTGGGTGGGCCACATACAAGGCAAACACCCTTCCTGTTGTACTATGTCTGTGACTTCTCTAGCCCCAAATGTTGAGAATTATTTTTATATAAGCCTTTATCTAGAGTTGAATCGACTGCAAATGGCCACACCTGAGGGTGCTCAGGGTCCCCCAGGGCTACATTGAGTGACTCCTCACATAGGGTGAGCACCACTCGCACGGCTCCTTCCTTTGTGGTCTTGATCTGGTAGATCTAGGCTGGATACTGGAAATCCACACTTTGAACATTTATCCTTTACTGTATCCGTAGTCCCAACATTGGCCCTTGCTGTTTGCTAATATTTCTCAGTCAGGGCTTGAGTAATGCCCCCCTGTCACTCCTGCCTCACTTATGGGCCTCTGGGATATTCAGAGAGGGCCACAGGTAATAAAGTCACATAAATGTGCCACCACAGCACAAGGCTGGGGGCCGTCCGGCAGGGCAGGGCAGGCCCAGGAAGGAAACACAGTTTGGAGGCGGCCACGGTTGGAGAGAGAGTGAGGAACGCGCATGTAGAAGGGCTGGTGAGTCCTAACGACAAAACAAGCCTTTAGTGAACCCCGGGAAGCCGGGTTTGCCCCAGAGCAAGCATGCAGAGATGGTTTCCCAGCCCGTCCCAGGGACCTCAGGGTGCAGGGCCTCAAAGACAGTCGGGTTCCCAGAGAGGGGAAGGTCCATGTGCTGCTTCTGCCTCTTAACAGGAGCAGCCGGAGCACGCGGGAGCCGGGCCTGAGGCTTCTCCTCCTGGGAAAACACGGCGCGGGGAAGAGTGCCACGGGGAACAGCATCCTGGGCCGGGAGGTGTTTGTGTCCAGATTCAGGGTGCAGGCGGTCACCACAGAGTGCCAGAGCGCGCACGGGACTGTGCGGGACACGGAGCTCGTGGTCATCGACACCCCCGACCTCTTCTCCTCGAGCGTCAGCGCCGAGGCCCAGCGTGGCCACCTCGAGTGCTGCGCGGAGCTCTCAGCTCCCGGCCCCCACGCGCTGCTTCTGGTCATCCCCATCGGCAACTTCAAGAAAGAGGACGCGGAAAACTTCCATCGCGCCAAGTCCAGGTTTGGACGGGAGACCGGGAAGCATAGCATCGTGGTCTTCACCAGGAAGGATGAGTTGGGGGAGGACTCCCTGCATGAGCTCGTGGAGAGCGACAAGGCCCTGAGGGCACTGGTGCAGGACTGTGGGGGCCGGTACTGCGCTATCGACAACAAGGCCTCGGGGGCGGAGAGGGACGCGCAGGTGTCCGAGCTCCTCTGCAAGGTAAAGGGTCTGGTGGACCAGAACGGAGAACAGCCCTATTGCCTGGACCTCGGAAACGAGCACAGTGAATTGCAGGTGAGAACTCATGCCCATGTCTCCAGTACCACTGTGATGCTAGAGCGAGTGGGACAACAGAGGCGCGAGTAAGTGGGACTTCATGGAAGAGAGGCTTCCTTTAGCGGATGGTTACCATACTCTGGGAAGAGGGGCGCAGAATAGGGTCCTTTAAATAGTCCCTTAGGGACTTTGCTGGCAACGTAGGACTTGTGGTGACTCCTCCACCCTCTGTCCCCTTGGCTTCAATAAAATCACCTACTCTGGTGTCTACCTTCTGCTCCTGGGACCCCGGAAATCACCGAGTCTTTTCATGGGCTCTGACATTGGCATTTTCGATGTAGTCTCAGCCTTCCCCAATTCTCTCCCCTTTGGGCCCCGCATCAATACACATTTGAGGTGACTCCATCTCCTCCCCTCTTACCGTGCTGACTCTGACCAAGTTACTGGGTGTCTCCCTTAGGGGACCTCAAGCTTGACATTCAAACCTTTTGGGTTTTCTTCTTAACTCTGTAATACTTCGCTTTTCCTCTCAAGTCAGGTACTCGCCATTTTCATCCAACCTAAACCCAGATGTCAGCGTTAGACCACTGCCCGCTCACCTCAGATATCCTCCAAGTCAAGTCACCCACCTACTTCTCTCCTTTCCTGCTGCCACCCCCTTGTCCTGTCAGGCTGTTTTCTCATTCCTGCTGTCTTGCCAGAGCCTTCCAATCACTCCACCCTCACTTGCCCTTTTCCCCTATTCCTCAATCCAGTATTTACTGGAAAAGGCATTTGTAACTACACACAAACACAGACTTTTTGAGCCGCTTGCAATCAATTGGAGTGGTTTCTCTGCGGAAACAAAGGTATTTCTGCTTTGCTGTAAGAGAATGTTGCTATGGGAAATTCTATGAATTTAAGTGCCAGAGAAAGGAAGACAAGCAAAAACTAACCACAGGGGGCTGCTTTTGGTCAAAGTGGGACTTCTTGGAATGGATGAGTTTGATGCCCAAACAGGAAGCAAGGAGAGGAAACTCTGATGAGTTTATGAAGCATCTATTAAGTTCCGAACACTTAGTAGAGAAGTGGGATCGCACCGATCTGTATGTAATTTTTGCCTTTATTTTCCAGGATACTATGAATGAAAGACATGACAATTCACGTGGTAAGATGATCTTTAAATATTTTGAGCTCAATTTTGTATTCATTTGAATGTATTACATATTTGAAAGAAAAGTAGATTAGTCAGAACAGAAGTGCGCCCTGAAGACCTTCCCCAGATCAGGCCCATAGTCGGTTCCCCAGGGGACTTTTAATGTGTACGGTGGGCGTAGCACCAGTCAAGGGTGTGATGAGAGAACCCTTGACTTCCTCTGAAATCTTATGGAGTTGGGCCTGACTCTGCCTCTTCTTTCTGGATCCTGGTTAAGCATGGTCCGTTTTTTAGTCCCTTTGAAGAAACAGAAATAGTTACTTTATGGGTAACTCTGGGCTGGAGCGATAGCACAGCAGTTAGGCATTCGCCTTTCACACTACTGACCCGAGTTCGATTCCTCCACCCCTCTCGGAGACCCCGGCAAGCTACCGAGAGTATTGAGCCTGCACGGCAGAGCCTGGCAAGCTTCCCATGCGTATTGGATATGCCAAAAACAGTAACAATAAGTCTCTCAATAAGAGATGTGACTGGTGCCCGCTCGAACAAATAGATGAGCAACGGGATGACAGTGATGGGTAACTCTGGCTCATAGAGCCCAATTTCTAACGTAATGGTGACCAAAAGTGGCACTTCTTGCGTGCACTGGATTTGTCAGTATGCAGAGATCTACCTCATTCTATGTAGTTGCTGGAGTTGTGTCCAAATAGGGGCAAATACAGCTGATTTGGCCATCGCCTCACTGATCAGCTCTCAGGTTATTTATGGATCAACTATGTGCAATAAGTAAATATTCAATAGTGAACAAAATAGATAACTTCTCTGTCCTAATGCCCAATAATAACCAAAGTTATTAACCAAAGAATGATAGTGATTTAAGCTGACATTACATACTGAGAAATTAAATACATCACTCAAAAGATATATACCATTTAATACTTAGAACATATAAAATATTATGTTCATAATAACCCTTATAAGGAAATGGGTACTACCAACATTCTAATTTTACAGATGAGCCAATTTAACCAGAAATATGGACACTCAAATTCTGCCAACATGTGCAACATTCAGTTCTATCAATGCTCTTCAGTCTCACTCCCCAGACACAAAGTTATCACTTAACAGAGTTGGGTTCATTGACTGTTGGCAAGCAGGCAATGGAACACCATGGGAAGCCTCAGAGTGAGGGTGAGAGAAAGGACTGTGTGTAGGATGTAGGCTTGTGTGAAATGTGTTCACTAGGTTCCACGGTGTCAGTAGCCATAGAGCTAATACTTTTATTTTTATTTAAATTTTTTTTTAATTTTATTGAATCACTGTGAGATAGTTACAAGCTTTCATGTTTGGGTTACAATCTCACAATTATCAAACACCCATCCCTCCACCAATGCACATTCCCCACCACCAATATCACGGGTATACCCCCCCTTTCCCACCCTCCCCCTGCCTCTATGGCAGACAATATTCCCCATACTCTCTCTCTACTTTTGGGCATTATGGCTTGCAACAGACACTGAGAGGTCATCATGTTTGGTCAATTATCTACTTTTGGCATGCATCTCCCATCCCAACTGGTTCCTACAACCATCATTTTCTTAGTGATCCCTTCTCTATCCCATCTGCCTTCTCCCCTCTGCTCTTGAAGCAGGCTTCCAGCTATGGGGAAATCCCTTTGTCTGTTGTATCTACTGTCCTTGGGTGTCAGCTTCATGTGATGCTACCCTACACTCCACAAATGAGTGCAGTCCCTCTTATGTCTGTCCCTCTCTTTCTGGCTCATTTCACTTAGCATGTTACTCTCCATGTTTATCCATTTATAAGCAAATTTCATGACTTCATCTCTCCTAACAGCACATAGTATTCCACTGTGTAAATGTACCAAAATTTCTTTAACCAGTCATCTGTTTTAGGGCACTCGGGTTGTTTCCATATTTTGGCTATTGTGAACAGTGCTGCAATGAATATATAGGTACTGATGTCATTTCTAATGTGCTCTTTTGCATCCTCGGGATATATTCCCAGGAATGGTATCGTGGGGTCATGTGAAAGCTCAATTTCTAGTTTTTGAAGGACTACCCATATTGTTTTCCAGAAAGACTGGACCAGTCGGCATTCCCACCAACAGTGAAGGAGCATCCCTTTTTCCCCACATCCACACCAGCACTGGTTGCTTTTGTTCTTTTGAATGTGTGCCAGTCTCTGTGGTGTTGAGATGATATCTCATTGTTGTTTTGATTTGCATCTCCCTGATGACTAAGGATGTGGAGCATTTTTTCATGTGCCTTTTGGCCATTTGTATCAGCTAATACTTTAAATGCATATCAATTCCCTCTCCCAGTCTTGGTGCTTAGACCTAAAGACAAGAATCTCATAATAGGGCATGAAGGACTTGACTCAGTGACCACATCAGATGCTATATGCACTTTGTTTAGCTCATTGACTTGGTGTTGATCGTAGCTCCTGGGAAAAGTGGAAGTGATTGGGACAGGAGATGCATGGAAATATGACTTTATGAGATGTGTGTATGTGTATGTGTATGTGTGTGGTGCGTAGACATCTAAGAGTGTGATTTCTTCCTGTTGTACATATCCCTTGATAAATATAAAATGACCTTTGCTGTCCCTTCTAATATTTTTCTTTCTTTCTTTCTCTTTCTTTCTTTCTTTCTTTCTTTCTTTCTTTCTTTCTTTCTTTCTTTCTTTCTTTCTTTCTTTCTTTCTTTCTTTCTTTCTTCCTTTCTTCCTTTTTTCTTTTTTGGGTCACACCTGGTGATGCACAGTGGTTACTCCTGGCTCATGCACTCAGGAATTACTCCTGGCGGTGCTCAGGGGACCATATGGGATGCTGGGATTCAAATCCGGGTCGGCCGTGTGCAAGGCAAATGCCCTACCCGCTGTGCTATTGCTCCAGCCTCCCCTCTAATCTTTTTCAACCTGCAATCTATGTTGTCGGATACTAGTATGGCCACCCCAGCTTTTTTTAGGGAGTTGTTTGCTTGCAGGATTGTTTTCCATCCTTTCACTTTGAGTCTGTGTTTGCTCTGACTGTTCAGTTGTTTTTCTTGTAGGCAGCAGAATGTTTGTTTAATTTCCGAATCCATTTTGCCACTCCGTGTCTATTGATTGGTGAATTTAGGCCAGTGAAATTGAGAAAGATTATTGTTATGGGGTTTGGTGTCATATTTCTGTGGGGTTTGTTGTTCTTGTAGGGTTTTTCCTTGTCTTACAGTAGCCCCTTTAGTCTTTCTTTTAAGTTTGGTTTTGAGTCTATGAAGTTCCTGAGGTATTGTTTATCCGTGAAATAGTGTATGGTTCCTTTGGGTTTGAGTGAGAGTTTAGCTGGATAAAGTATTCTTGGTGTAGCATTCATTTCGTTGAGGATTTTTTTTAGACAGGGATAACTTTAATTTACAATTTAAATAACAATAACAAAATTACTGATATGGGAAATGTTTATAATGAGATTTTTTTATAAATCAGAATTTTTTATAAAACAGAATGTTGCATTTATTTTATTTTATTTTTTTATTGAATCATCATGTGGAAAGTTACAGAGATTTCAGGCTTAAGTCTCAGTTACACAATGCTCAAACACCAATCCCTTCACCAGTGCACATATTCTACCACCAAGAACCAAAGTAAACCTTCCCCCACTCCCCACCCTCCTAACCCCCACCCCGCCTGTGTAGCCAATAAATTTCACTTTATTTTCTATCTACTTTGATTACATTCAATATTTCAATCATTCATTTTTTTCACTATGTCCCACCATTGTCTTTGGGCTTGGAGGATTTCCTCTGATAGGTCTGCTGTAAATCTAAGGGGTGCTCCTTTGTATGTGATTTCCTTCTTTGACCTTGCTGATTGCAGTATTGTGTCTCTATTCACAGCATCCATCATTCTGACTATGATATACCTTGGAGTCTTTTTATTAGGGTCTCTTTTTGCTGGTACCCTTCGGTACCCTTGGATCTGGATGCCTGCCTTCTCCAGCTCTGGGAATTTCTTAGCAATGATGTCTTTAACTGCGGTTTTTTCATTGGAGTTCCTTCCCTGTTCTTCTGCTACTCCAATGATTCTTATGTTGTTTCTCTTGAGGTAATCCCCTAGGACTCTGATTCGCTATATAGCCATTTTGAGGTCTTTTGCCATTATTTGTTGTTGTCTGTAAGCTCTCTGCAGCTCATCTTCAAGCTCACTGATTCTGTCTTTGGCTGTAGCCATTCTACTGTTGAGGGCACCTACTGAGATTTTTAATTCATCTACCAATTTCTTAATTTTTGTGACTTCTGTTCGTAGCTTTGAAATAGAAATTTCTGCTCTCATTTCTTCCTGCATTTTCTTGGTGGACTGTTCCAATGCTTCATTCATATCCTCCCTTAATTTTTTTTTTGCTTTTTGGGTCACACCCGGTGATGAACAGGGGTTACTCCTAGCTCTGCACTCAGGAATTACCCCTGGCGGTGCTCAGGGGACCATATGGGATCCTGGGAATCGAACCCGGGTCAGCTGCGTGCAAGGCAAATGCCCTGTGTTATCGCTCCAGCCTCTATCCTCCCTTAATGATTGGATATCTGTTCCATGTTTGCTTTGAGTTCCTCGACAATCTTCAAGATTTCCTCTCTGAATTCTTTATCTGAGATGTCATATTTGGGGGTAACCCCTGTTGAAGCTTCTGGAACCTTTTCTTCATGCTCTCCTCATGGTAGGGATTTTCGCTGTTTCTTCATATTGTTATGGAGCTATAGAGTTGGAACCTTCTAGTTATCTATCCCTATTCCCTCTTGCTGCAGGGGAAGATTCTGGATGAGCTAAGTCAGTGATGTTAGCCTTTTTTCCCCCTTCTAGAATACTTCCTTACTCTCAGGCGCTCCTCCTGGTTTATGTGGGCCTCTAGTGAAGACTTGAGGCTATGCTCTCTTTACGAAGGGCTTTTGCAGTTTCTATTGTTCACTGACAGTTTTTGTGAAATTAGAATAGGCTAATGGACTATTGGCATAGAGTGATTGAGATAGCCAGGGTGTTCTTCAAAGAAATAGGTTATATGGATTACAACCTAAGTCCGGAGAGTGGGGGAGGGAGAAAAAAAAGAACTGCGGTGGCTCTGGCAGGAGGCCACGCCCCTTTGAGGCCTCGTTCCCTGAGGCACAGGCCATGCCCCCAGCAACCTCTTGGGGGACAGGGCTAGGGGCTGTAACAGGGGTGCTGGGTGGGTCAGGTGGCGAGAACGATCCAACGGCCAGGTGCGCGCATACACACCTCTCCAGGGAAGGGCGGAGCTAGGACAGTGGGCAGGGACGCTGGGAGGCTGGGACTGGTGTGCTGGGCAGGTCAGGTGGTAGGAACAGTCCGTTGGGCTGGGCCTCCCTACCAGCCCATTTTCCATAAAATCATAGAGGGAAATATATATATTTAAATATTTATATGTATTGGACTGGGATTTGCATGTGCTAACCAGAAATGCCACTGATTTTTGTGTGTTAATTTTGTAGCCTGCTACTTTGCTGAACTGGTTTATTTCTAAAAGTTTTTTTGTGGTCTTTAGGGCTTTCTGAGCATCATGTCATGTCATCTGCAAATAGTGATAATTGATTTCTTTCCCAGTTTGGATCCCTTTGATTTTTTTTTCTTTGATTGCTATGACAGTGACTTCCAAAACAATGTTGAATAAGAGTAGTGAAAGTGGACATCCTTGATTTGTGCCCGATTTTTGGGGAAACTTTCAGATTTTCACCACTGGATGTGATATGGGAGCAGAGACCTAGATGCAAATGGAAAAGAGATACTGGTAGATTGGACCCCAGAGTGGGGAAGAGATCTGGGGTCAAGAATTTCTTTTTTCTCCTTTAATACACAAAACACAGATGAAAAATAATGGTGCCATTCGTATGAGGTTTGTTTAGGGGGATGGGATGCAAAAAGGGCTTGTGAGAAGATGATTAACTACACTTTTGGTATGATGGATTTCAAGTACCTTGAAAAATCTAATTGCGGGTGCAGAGCATGTATATAGATTTAGGAATCTGGAGCTCACAACCAGAAAATGAATTTGAGAACCAGCTGCTAAGTGATACCTCAATATTTGGGAAAGATAATGCAGATTAAAGATAAATAAACCCATATGGGCAGAGAATCTCTTGGCCCCGCACCTGGCTGTCTTCCCTGGGACCCCTCGGAGGAGGTGGGCCTCAGTTTCCCTCCCCGCCCTGAGCAGAGCTCCTGCGGCCAAAGACCTCCAGAGCCTAGCCACAGCCATGCTCAAGGCCCCTCTCCACACATTCGTATGAGCTCATGCATGAAGGAACCAGAAGAGGAATCCAGGTGTGTGTGACCTGGCGCTGGGACCTCCAAGGCTGCTTGGATCGGGACTGGGCCTCTTTTGCCCAGATTCCCCATTTTCCAGTAGCTAGGAGATCACACCCAGGGAATGGCCCCAGTGCCGTGTAATTCGACCAATGGCCAACATCCAGAGACTATAACACCAAGCTCCCAGAAGACATCTTTTAGCCTAGTTCTCCCTCTGGGAGAACTTGGCAAGCTACTGAGAGTTTCCTGCCTACATGGGAGAGCCTTACAAGCTCCCTGTGGCATATTCATATGCCAAAACCAGTAATAATGATGGATCTCATTCCCCTGACCCTGAAAGAGCCTGCAATGTGGCACCATTGGAAAGGACGAGTAAAGAGTCTTCTAAAATCTCAGGGCTAGGACGAATGGAGACATTACTGAGACCACTCGAGAAATTTGACAATCAACGTGATGATAATGATGATGGATGATGATAATGATTTTACATATATATATATATATATATATATATATATATATATATATATGCCTCTCGGAGAGCCCGGCAAGCTACTGAGTATATCCTGTCCACCGGCAGAGCCTGGCAAGCTCCCCTTGGCATATTTGATATGCCAAATACAGTAACAGTAACAGGTTTCATTCCCCTACCTTGAAAAGAGCCTCTAATTGTTGGGAAAAATGAGTAAGGAGAGGCTGCAAAATATCAGGGTGGGGACAAATGGAGACGTTACTGTGCCCACTTGAGTAAATCAATGAACAGCGGGATGACAGTGATACACTGATTAGCTAAACATTTAGATAAAGTCACAATTTAAATAAAATCACCATTAAGTATAATGACTTTTGACATGTATTGTCATTGGGTGTCATTGTCCCGTGGTGAGCTGGAAATCTCCAGGTATGATTGGGGCTAGTCACTGTCCCCTCAGTCAGCTAAGGAACGGGGCCAGGGGTTGGTTGGTAATCAGTGGCCATTTGTTTAAGTCTTACAGCATTAGTTATAGAGAAAAATCATGAAGGGTTGAGGGGTAGCAGTTACACACAGGTGTGGTTGAACATTATCATAAACTATGAAAATATGTAAAGCCCTTCCTTCAGGGGAAGTTCTTCTAGGAGATTTACCCGAGCACAGAATCTCATCTAGGGGCTCGAGCTCTCTAGATTCTCTCTAGATTCCTATAAGTATATCCTCTCAAGGGTGGAATTTCATTTAAGAACTATTGTTTTCTCCTTTCCTTTGCTAATAATCCATTTAAATAATCATATCAATTTTAGTTCTTAATAATATTTCTAGTCATTTTGTATGAACACAGTAAGAGATATATTAAGCTTAAAAGGTGGCTCTTCCTGGGGAAATCTTGCTTTATATCCCAGACCACAGTCCTCAGACCAGGGTAGTTTTTCCTAACCCTAGCAGGGTCCTTATTCAATCACTTCTTTTTGGGTCATGTTAGTTTGCTCCCTGACTATGCTCCTAACTTATACTTCTTTTTTCTTTTTGGGTCACACCCGGCTATGCACAGGGGTAACTCCTGGCTCTGCACTCAGGAACTACTCTGGCAGTGCTGGGGGACCATATGGGATGCTAGAAATTGAACTCGGATTGGCAGTGTGCAAGGCAAATGCCCTACCCGCTGTGCTATCATTCCAGTCCCCTCCTTTTTGAGTTTTTGACTTATACTTATGGTGTTTATCATGTTCCTTTTTGATGTCAGACTTGCCCTGGGTCCATCTATGTCCTTCAGTGAGACCCTTTTGTGGAGTGTTAGAAACTAAGGGCAACTGAGGCTTATGTCAACTAAATATGATAGATTTCCAGGAGTAAATATTGGTCAGAGTCAACCAACTCCCATGTTACAAAAGCATAGCACTAACTGTCTTCCTGTGTTTATACAGAAAAGATGCTGCTCTAAAATAAACTATGCGAAGTACATAAAGAAAAAAAAAGCAACATTTCACTCGCATACACAAAATCTAGAGCCCTCAGAAGATTTGACCTATAAATTACAGGGTCTGATTGGGGGATATTTGTGATAAACAGACAGGGAAGATGAGCACAAAGGAGAGGTGAAAATGAACACAGAGAGTTGGGAGTGCCCCAAGGAACTTTGGTATGCCTCGGGAGCACTGTGGTGAGTATAACTCAATAAACCTAAGCTTCCTGTGGGGGGAGAAAGGACAAACCAATGTTACTTCTTAAAAAGCTTAGGACTATAATCCAACAATGTATGATCACATTTGATAAGTGTGGTGACTTTTGATACGTCTACATATTAGACCACTATTTAGATAAAGATGTTCGCATTTGTATCACTTGGGTGTTCTTGCTGCTGCTTCTCAAAAGTACCTTCAGGTCTATCAACATAGTATAATACGACTATTATTGAATGTCTTATAATGGGCTCATACAACATGTGGACTTATGTCTGACTTTGTTCTTTTTTAATGTTTTTGAGATTCATTGTGTTGCATATCATTTACTATTTATTTATTTTGGGGGGCCACATATAGTGGTTCTCTGGGTTTACTCCTGGCTGTGTTTGGGGATTAACCATGGAAAAGCTCAGGGAACCATATGGGGTGCTGGGAATCAAACCTGAGCTGACCACATGCAGAGGAAACATCCTAACCACTGAACTATCTCTCTGGGTCCAGCTCTTTTATTCTTTTCTTTTTTTTGGTTTTTGGGTCATACCTGGTGATGCACAGGGGTTACTTCTGCCTCTGAACTCAGGAATTATTCCTGGCGGTGCTCAGGGGACCATATGGGATGCTGGGAATCGAACCTGGGTCAGCTGCGTGCAAGACAAACACCTACTCGCTGTGCTGTCAGTCCAACCCCAACTCTTATTCTTAACCCTGAAATAATATCTATTATGTGAATATACAACTAAGAAGAATTTTAATTATAGTTTTTTATATTTTGTTCAATAGGCACTGTGGAGGCTGGAGCGATAGCACAGCGGGTAGGGCATTTGCTGGGTGGCCGACCAGGGTTCGATTCCCAGCATCCCATATGGTCCCCCAAGCACCGCCAGGAGTAATTCATGAGTGCATGAGCCAGGAGTAACCCCTGTGCATTTCTGGGTGTGACCCAAAAAGCAAAAAAAAAAAAAGAGAGAAAAAATAGGCACTGTGGGGCTGGAGCGATAGCACAGCGGTTAGGGCGTTTGCCTTGCACGCAGCCGACCTGGGTTTGATTCCCAGCATCCCTTATGGCCCCTGAGCACCGCCAGGTGTAATTTGTGAGTGCAGAGCCAGGAGTGACCCCTGTGCATTGCCGGGTGTGACCCCCCCAAAAAAGCAAAAAAAAGGCACTGCTTATTTGAGCATAATCCCATTTATGTACAAAATAAACTAAACTCTTTATATATTCACATTTAGTTAAGTGCCCAAGAATAAAAACACAAAGATAGAGTAAATGCAAACACTGGAAATATCTGAAGGGTAGTGTGAGGGAAATCATAACTAGCCCACATTTTCCTCTATATTAAAAAAAACGTCAACCATTAATGGATTGGGTTATTTTTGGAAAGATTTAGACTGAGACCTACTTACCCACACCTTCTATCCATTATTTGCATATCACTGAAAGTGTCTATCATTCCAAGGAAGCCTAAAAGTCGGTCTAATTTGTAATTCCCCTTTACTGTCCCCATCGTGCTCACCCCACCCAGGGAAGTTGTTAGTCCCAGTTCAGGGCATTAGTCAGAATATTGATGTTCTCACATTATTAACCTCCTACTGCTTCAACTCAGGAACTTGATCAAGTTTTGGAACTCTTAATACAGAAATCGAGAAAGAAAGTCAAATAGATTTAGATAGTGTGTTTTCTATCAACATTTGGTAGGAGGGATAGAGTCTGTCTGCTGTCTGAAGTCATGTTTGTATTAATGTTGTCTGCAGAGAAGTATTTCAGAGTCTTTGCTGCCCATCTGAAATTTGCAGTTTAAAAACTATAGACACATGAGCACCCTATATGGATTATGAACTTGTACTTTTGAGGGAAATGAATAGGCTTTAGAAATATTTTTCCCCTAAGCCTTGATATAAATGCACATTTCAAGAATATTACAATGAGAAAACTAGAATATCACAATCCAGAGTAAAGCTAGGGATTTTGTAGAGTCTTTGTAGAGTGTCAATTTTTTTCTCCATCAGAGAGGGGAGGCCACTTTGATTTGATAAGCTCAGGGATCTTGAACGCTCTCATAGGCAGGGTCACATGGCACTAGGTGGGCTTTGGAATCCCGTCACTCTGTCATATCTACTGCTTGGGCAGGAGTCT
The DNA here is from genome assembly GCF_027595985.1 of Sorex araneus. Taxonomy (NCBI): domain Eukaryota; kingdom Metazoa; phylum Chordata; class Mammalia; order Eulipotyphla; family Soricidae; genus Sorex; species Sorex araneus. The sequence goes on from NC_073302.1 coordinate 449,455,651, forward strand.
CCAGATACTTCTCCCTATTGTTCTAACCACTCAGTCGGAGATTCTTTCAACTCAGCATTACACATCCCTTTCCCTTATTCAGATGAGAATGTTTGAAGCAGAGGAGAAAGGGTTGCTCTTGGCTCGGGGGCTGAGACACATCTGTTTATTGACTTGTCATGTTCTGCATGGAGAGAGCCAGGCGCTGGGAGCCTCTTAAAGGAGGGACATGTGGGAAAGTGAGTAGAACCTTCGTGGAGAAAACACAACTTGTAGTGGGTTCCGGAGAATGGGTAGAGTATGGGTGCAGGTATGGGAAATTGGAAGATATTCTCAAGAGTATACTCAATTGGGAATCTAAGTGGTGGCTTGAGCACAGCATTTGTAGGGAACAAAAGGAACGATCTTTATGTAGATGGAGGTGTCACACTTCTTGATAATGGCAATGAGAGGGGATATCAATGACAGAGGTCCTTGAGTGTCATCCTGAAATTATGAAGCAGAGACTAAATTGCATGACAAATATGGAGGTGTCAGAGGGTCAGTCTACTTCTTTTCATCCTCTAAACATAATTATGAGACTATAGGTTTAGCATAAGATATTTGAAAATTTCTCCTAGGTAGAGTTCTCTCCTTTATGTGTTAAAGTGGATATTCGTAACTGGCAAAGGCTTTATGGCTGAGGAGATACATAAAAAGGTCTAATGGATGGACAAGTCACAGTCTGTCTTAGACACGAAGACACAGGGACCCCTAACAAACATATTGCGAGATCTTTTCACCTGACATTTCATTAACAGGGACATTTATTCTCCATCCACACCATACAGAACCAAGGTAGTAAATTATCCTTTATTAAGATCATGAATGGCTTTTGATTCATTGTGAAGATACAATAAAACACAAGTTTAAATTTTAACTTAACATATTTTTAAATACAAGTTTAAAATAAGTGCTCTTCTTGCCTTCCAAGTGGAGCTCAGGGGGCATGTGGCTTCTTTTAGAAATTCTTGGCCAATCAGGAGGACATGGTAGTGTCAAATTCTTACTGTGCCAGGGCCCAGTACTGGCCCTTACTGTGGCCACACTGGCAGTGCTCAGGGACCTCCAGGGCTGCATCAGGTAATTCCTGATACTCAGAGGCAGTGTAGTACTGGGGATGAAACCCTGGCCAGATATATGCCCTCACCTTCCTGTTATCTCCTGGACCCCAAGTTGATTTAAATGAGAAATGCATGCTAGCATGGTTCTGCTGAAGGAAGTGTCAATCCTTCCACTGTCTGTGTAATTTAATTGCTTTTTAACAAAAGTGTAAAGTTTAATAAAATAATTTTTCAAATAATGAAGATATTTTGCTTTAGGTGGCAGTAAAGAAAGACAAAGGAATAAGACAAACAGAAGACAAAGATAAAATATTAGACTGGAGCTAGATGAGTAGGAGATGAATGAGAAAGTAGGAGATGAATGAGAGAGCACTCACAGGGTGCTAAGATGTCAGAGAACATTCCAGAATAGGAGCAGAAGAGATTCAGTTCCCTGTCAGGATTAGCACTGGACACAGACTGGGTATCACGTCCTGCTTCTGAGTTAATAAACATTCTGATGTACAAGTCATTTCTATGTGTGGGGCAGGAGCTTCCAGGTGATAGGGGGGTTCTGCGTTCTGAGCATCCTCTTATGTAATATGTGGCCTAACTGGGAGAGGTGTACTCATGTCAACTAATTTTTCTTTTTTTTAATATTTATTTATTCTTTTCTTTTTTTGCTTTTTGGGTCACACCCGGCAATGCACAGGGGTCATTCCTGGCTCATGCACTCAGGAATTACCCCTGGCGGTGCTCAGGGGACCATATGGGATGCTGGGATTCGAACCCGGGTCGGCCTCGTGCAAGGCAAACGCCCTACCCGCTGTGCTATCACTCCAGCCCCTATTTATTTATTCTTAATAGCTTCAGGGCCGCGTGATATCTTACAACCTATTTCTCCCTCTGGGAGAAACTAGCAAGCTACTGAGAATTTCCTGCCCACATGGGACAGCCTAGCAAGCTTCCCATGGTGTATTCATATGCTAAAGCCAGTAACAGGTGGATCTCATTCCCCTGACCCTGATAGAGCCTCCAGTGCGGCACTGTTGGGAAAGCCGAGGGGAGAGAGGCTTCTAAAATCTCAGGGTTAGGATGAATGGAGAGGTTACTGAGCCTGCTTGAGAAATCAATGATCAATGTTATTTCGTGATTCGTGATTCGTGATTTTTAATTGAATCACCATGAGATACAGTTACAAAGCTTTCATGACTGAGTTTCAGTCATTTGATGATTATAACCATCCTCTACTGATGCACATTTTCCACCATCAATGTCCCCAGTATTCTTCCCTCCACCTCACCCCACCCCACGCCTTGCCTCCAAGGCAGAGACCATCCTTCTTCTTCTTCTTTTTTTTTTTTTTTGCTTTTTGCGGTCACATCAGGCAATGCTCAGGGATTACTCCTGGCTCTGCACTCAGGAACTACCTTTGGCAGCTCAGGGGACCATATTGGATGCTGGGAATCGAACCCGGGTTGGCCGCATGCAAAGCAAATGCCCTACCCGCTGTGCTATCGCTCCAGCCCCAAGACCTTCCTTCTTATTCTCTCTCTACTTTTTGGGCATCATGGTTTGCAATACAGATACTGAGAGGCCATTGTGTTTGGTCCTTACTCTACTTTCAGCAAACATCTCCCATCCAGAGTGACCCCTCCAACCATCATTGACTTAGTGTTCCCTTCTCTATTATATCTGTTTTCTCCCCCAACACATGAGGCAGACCTCCAAACTGTGAAGTGATTCTCCTGGCCCTTGTGTCTACCGTCCTTGGATGTTAGCCTCATATTATGTTATTATATTCAACAAATGAGTGCAGTTATTCTGTGTCTGTCCCTCTCTTTCTGACTCATTTCATTTAGCATGATATTCTCTATGTCCATCCACTTATAAGCAAATTTCATGATTTTATCTTTTCTAACAGCTGCATAATGTTTCATTGTGTAACCAGTCCTCTGTTCTCTGGCACTTGGGTTGTTTCCAGATTCTGGCTATTGTTAACAGTGCTGAAATAAACATACAAATACATTTATTTATTTTTTTTTAATTTTTAGAGAATAACTGTGAGATAGTTACAAGCTTTCATGTTTGGGTTACAATCAAACAATGATCAAACACCCATCCCTCCACCAGTGCACACTCCCCACCACCAATTTCCCCAGTATACCCCCCTTCCCAACTCTCCCCCTGTCTCCATGGTAGACAAAATTCCCTATATACTCTCTCTACTTTTGGGGTGCTATAATTTTAAAGTGAAAAGTTTCACTGAAACACTGGTGTGATAATTGGCATTAGTATTCTGTATTATTTTTCCCCCGCTATATAAAATCTTATTTATTCTTTTTTTAAAAAAATTATTAGTGAATCACAGTGGGGTACAGTTACAAACTTATGAACTTTCCTCTTTGCATTTCGTTTACAATCCTCCACCAGTGCCCATTCTCCTCCACCAATGTTCCCAATATGCCTCCCCCACCCCCACCCCAACCCCCACCACCCCACCCTGCCCCTGCTGCAGGGCATTCCCTTTTGTTCTCTCTCCTGTTGGATGTTGTAATTTGCAACAGAGGTATTGAGTAGCCATCATATTCGGTCTATAGTCTACTTTTGGTACACAGATTTCAACCCGAGTGGGTCCTCCCAACATTCTCTACCAGGTGTTCCCTTCTCTATCTCTGCTGCTTTTTTCCCCAGCATGTGAGGCCAATTTCCAAACTATGGGGCAGACCTCCTGGTCCTTATCTCTACTACTCTTGACTGTTAGTGTCCCATTCCCATTCTGCTACTTTATATGAGTGCGATCTTTCTATAACTGTTTCTTTCTGACTCATTTCACTCAACATGATACTTTCCATGTTGATCCACTTATATGAAAATTTCATGACTTCAACTTCTCTAACAGGTGCATAGTATTTGATTATATAGATGAACCAAAGTTTCTTTAACCATTCTTCTGTTTTTGGGCACTCCAGTTTTTTTCCAGATTCTGGCTATTGTAAACAGTGTTGCAATGAACATACAAATGCAGATGTCATTTCTACAATACCTTTTTGCTTCTCTGGGATATATTCCCAGGATGGTATTGCTGGGTCAAATTAGCTCAATTTCTAATTTTTTGAGAAGCATCCATATTGTTTTCCAAGAGGGCTGAACCAGTCGGCATTCCCACCAGCAGTGAAGGAGAGTTCCTTTCTCCCCGCATCCGTGCCAACACCGGTTGCTTTTGTTTTTTGGGATGTGGGCCAGTCTCTGTGGTGTGAGATGATATCTCATTGTTGTTTTGATCTGCATCTCCCTGATGATTAGTGATGTAGAGCATTTTCTCATGTGCCTCTCAGTCATTCTGATTTCTTCTTTGGGAAAGTTTCTGTTCACTTCATAACCCCATTTTGATCGGGTCGGCAGTTTTCTTCTTGTGGAGTTCAACCAGTACCTTGCATATCCTTGATATCAACCCCTTATTGGATGGGTATTGGGTAAATATCCTTTTCCATTCTGTAGACTGTCTTTGTATTTTGGTCACTGTTTCTTTTTAGGTGCAGAAGCTTCTTAGTTTAAGATAGTCCCATTTATTTTTCTCTGTTTTCACTTGCTTGGCCAGTGGAGTGTCATCTTTGAAGATACCGTTGACTTCAATGTCTTGGAGGGTTATGCCGGCCTTGTCTTCAATGTACCTTATGGATTGTGGTCTGATGTTGAGGTCTTTAGTCCATTTTGATCTGACTTTTGTGCATAGTTTTGTTAGAACAATTTGGTAAACATGCTTTCCTTGCTCCACTTCGCATTTCTTGCTCCCTTATCAAAGATTAGGGACATGATAGGAATGATAATATATTTGGAGGTGTGTGTCAGAATATTCAACCCTGTTCCATTGGTCTGTGGCTCTATCTTTGTTCCAGTACCATGCTGCTTTAATTGCTACCGCTTTGTAGTAGAGTTTGAAATTGGGAAGGTTGATTCCTCCCATTTTCTTTTTCCCAAAAATTGCCTTAGGTATTCGTGGGGGCTTATTGTTCCAGATGAATTTCATCAGTGTTTGGTCCATTTATTTGAAGAATGTCATGGGTATCCTTATAGGGGTCGCATTGAATTTGTACAATGCTTTGGAGAGTATTGCCATTTTGACAATATTAATTCTTCCAATCCATGAGCAGGGGATATTTTTCCATTTCCTTGTGTCCCCTTTTATTTCCTGAAGTAGCATTTTGTTGTTTTCTTTATACACAAGTTCTTTACTTCCTTCATTCAGCTGATTCCGAGGTGCTTGATATTTTGAGGCACAATTGTGAATGGGATTTCTTTTATCATGTCACTTTCTTCTCTCTCATTATTTGTATATAGGAAAGCCATGGACTTTTGGATATTGATTTTATAGCCTGCAACTTTATTATATGAGTCTATTGTTTCTAGGAGTTTCTTGGTAGAGATTTTAGGGTTATCTAAATATAGTATCATATCATCCGCGAATAGTGAGAAATTGATTTCTCCCTTTCCTATCTGAATGCCCTTAATATCTTTTTCTTGCCTAATCGATATTGCAAGTACTTCCAGTACTATACTGACAGAAGTGGAGAGAGTGAACATCCTTGTCTCCTCCCTGATCTTAGAGAGAAGGCTCTTAGTTTTTCCCCATTGATGATGATGCTTGCTGTATGCTTGCGATAAATGAGTTTGGCTATATTGAGGAAAGTCCCTTCTATACCCATTTTGGCGAGCGTTTTCATCATAAACGGATGCTGGATCTTGTGAAAAGTTTTCTCTGCATCTATTGATATGATTATATGATTTTTATCTTTTCTTTTGTTGATATGATGGATTATGTTGATTGATTACCGAATGTTAAACCATACTTGCATCCCCAGGATGATTCCCACTTGGTCGTGGTGTATGATCATTTGATGAGTTGTTGAGTTCTATTTGCAGCCGGTCACCTTTCATGCATCCAACCCGTTTTCTATTCCTCCGCCCCTCTCAGAGAGCCCGCAAGCTACCGAGAGTATCACGCCCGCACGGCAGAGCCTGGCAAGCTACCCGTGGAGTATTTGATATGCCAAAAACAGTAACAATAAATCTCACAATGGGAGGCATCACCCTCCCAAACCTTAAACTCTACTACAAAGCGGTAACAATTAAAACAGCATGGTACTGGAACAAAGGCAGAGCTGCAGACAAATGGAACAGAGTGGAATATCCCTATACACAACCCCAAATGTCTGATCATCTAATCTTTGATAAGGGAGCAAGAGATGTGAAGTGGAGCAAGGAAAGCCTCTTTAACAAATGGTGCAGGCACAACTGCACAACCACATGCAAAAAAATGGGCTTAGACCTTGACCTGACACCATGCACAAAAGTCAGATCAAAATGGATTAAAGACCTCAACATCAGACCACAAACTATAAGGTACATTGAAGACAAGGTCGGCAAAACCCTCCACGATATTGAAGATAAAGGTATCTTCAAAGATGACATGGAACTAAGCAATCTAGTAAAAACAGAGATCAAAAAATAGGACTACATTAAACTAAAAAGCTTCTACACCGCATAAGATACAGTGACCAGAATACAAAGACTATCTACAGAATGGGAAAGGATATTTACACAATACCCTTCAGATAACGGGTTGATATCAATGGTATATAAAGCACTGGTTGAACTCTACAAGAAGAAAACATCCAACCCCATCAAAAAATGGGGCGAAGAAATGAACAGAAACTTTACCAAGGAAGAGATACGAATGGCCAAAAGGCACATAAAAAGTGCTCTACATCACTAATCATCAGAGAGATGCAGATCAAAACAACCACGAGATACCACCTCACACCACAGAGGCTAGCACACATCCAAAAGAACAAAAGCAACCGCTATTGGAGACGATGTGCGGAGAAAGGGACCCTTCTACACTGCTGGTGGGAATGCTGACTAGTTCAGCCCTTTTGGAAAACAATATGGACTCTTCTCCAAAAATTAGAGGTTGAGCTCCCATTTGACCCAGCAATACCACTGCTGGGAATATATCCCAGAGAAGCAAAAAAGTATAGTCGAAATGACATCTGCACTTATATGTTCATCGCAGCACTGTTTACAATAGCCAGAATCTGGAAAAAACCCGAGTGTCCTAGAACAGATGACTGGTTGAAGAAACTTTGGTATATCTATACAATGGAATACTACGCAGCTGTTAGAAAAAATGAGGTCATGACGTTTGCATATAAGTGGATCAACATGGAAAGTATCATGCTAAGTGAAATGAGTCAGAAAGAGAGAGACAGACATAGAAAGATTGCACTCATCTGTGGAATATAGAATAATAGACTATAAGACTAACACCCAGTATTAGTAGAAATAAGTACCAGGAGGTTGTCTCCATGGCTTGGAGGCTGGTCTCTCATTCTGGGCAACTCAGAGAGGAGAACACCAAGGAAAATGTGGTCGGAGGTCATGCAGGGGAAGAGTGATGCGTGCCGAATATAGACTAGAGACTGAACACAATGGCCACTCAACACCTTAATTGCAAACCACAACACCTAATCAGAGAGAGAGAGAGATCAAAAGGGAATACCCTGCCATAGTGGCAGTGTGGGGTGGGGGAGATGGGACTGGGGGGGTGGGAGAGATGCTGGGTTTACTTGTGGTAGAGAATGGTTACTGGTGAAGGGATGGCTTCTTGAACTTTATATGGGGGAAACATGAGCACAAAAATGTATAAATCTGTAACTGTACCCTCACGTTGATTCACTAATTAAAAATAAATTAATTATTTAAAAAAACATTGAGTTGTTTAATTTCCAAGTGTTTGATTTCGTTTTCTGCTTCTGTACTTGATTAACTTCTATCTTCAGTGCATCATGGTCTGAAAAGATAGCTGATACAATGTATATCGTCCTGATTCAGTTGAGGTATGTTGTGTGGCCAGGCACATGGTCTATTCTGGAAAATGTTCCATGTGCACTGGTAAAGAATGTGTATTCTTTTTTTTTGGGGGGGGAATATAAAGTCCTGTATAGCTCTATCACCCCCTTTTCTTTTAGTTCTTCCTTAAAAGCCAATATTTCCTTGCTAAGTTTTAAACTTCTTTATCTATTCAGAGGTGATAGGGCGGTGTTGAAGTCTCCAGATATACTGTGTTGCTCACAATGTCCTTTTTAAGATCTGTTAGCAGTTGTAGGTATTTAGCTGGTCCCTCATTGGGTGAATGCACATTTAGGAGTTTGATTTTTTCCTGCTATACATATCCCCTGATTAATAAAAAATGGCCTTCACTGTCCCTTCTGATCGTTTTCAACCTGAAATATATGTTGTAAGATTACTAGATACTAGTAAGGCCGATACTAGTAAGGCCACCCCAGCTTTTTTGAGGGAGTTGTTTGCTTGCAGGATTGTTTTCCATCCCTTCACTTTGAGTCTGTGTTTGTTCTGGCTGTTCAGATGTGTTTCTTGTAGGCAGCAGAATGTTGGGTTCAGTCTCTGAATCCATTTTGCCACTCTGTGTCTCTTAATTGGTGAGTTTAGACCATTGACATTCAGAGAGATTATTGTTATGGAGTTTTGTGCCATCTTTCTGTAAGGATTTGTTATGTTTGTAGGGGTTTTTCTTGTCTTATAGTAGTCCCTTTAGTCCTTCTTTTAGGTTTAGTTTTGAGTCTATGAAGTTCCTAAGCTATTGTTTATCCACAAAATAATACAATATACTTATTGTTTGTATTGTATTAAAACAATACACTTATTGTTTCTTTGAGTTTGAGTGAGTGTTTAGCCAGATAAAGTATTCTTGGTGAGGCATTCATTTCATTGAGTTTTTTCACTATATCCCACCATTGCCTTTGGGCTTGGAGGGTTTCCTCCGAGAGGTTTGCTGTGAATCTGAGGGGTACTCCTTTGTATGTGATTTCCCTCTCTGACCTTGCTGCTTGCAGTATTGTATCTGTATCCATGACGTCCATCATTCTAACTATGATATGGCTTGGAGTTTTTCTGTTAGGGTCTCTTGTAACGGGCACCCTTCAGGCTCATTGAATCTGGATGCCTGCGTTATCCAGCTCTGGGAACTTTTCACAGCAATGATTTCTTTGACTGTAGCTTTTTCATTGGGGTTGCTTCCCTGTCCTGGTACTTCGATGATTCTAATGTTGTTCCTCTTGAAATCATCCCAAAGGACTCTGATTTGCCCTAGAGCTATTTTGAAGTCTCTCCCCATTGTTTGTTTTTGCCTGTAGGCTTCCTGCAGATCATCTTCAAGCTCACTGATTCTGTCTTCCGCTGTATCCATTCTATTGTTGAGGGCACCCACTGAGTTTTTTAATTCACCTACCAAATCCGTTATTTGTGACTTTTCTTTTTGTAGGTTTTTTATTTGTGCTTTCATTTCTTCCTCTATTTTCTGGGCTGTCCATTCCATCACTTCTGTCAGGTCCTCCTTTAATTTAATGGATACCTGGTCAATCTTTACATTGAGTTGATGGAACATCTTCAGCATTTCATCTCTGAATTCTTTATCAGAAAGCTCAGGTTTGTGGGAAATGCCTATTGAGGCTTCTGGACTCCTCTTCTTGCGGTGGAGATTTGCGCTGTTTCTTCATGTTGTTGTGATGGTATAGAGGAGTGACCTTCAAGATCACTATCCCTATTCCCTTTTGTTGTGAAAAAGGATTCTGGATGAGCTCAGTCAATGGTTGGCACCTTCTTATGTTCCCCTCAGAACATGTACTTCTCCGATGTTCCTCTATTCTTTACAAGTGATGCTTTTGGAGAATGTGCTCTTTTACATCGTGCTTATACAGCTGCTTATGTTCATTGGTACTTTGGAGAAATTGGAATAGACTGGCAGCCCATTGGCGAACTATTTTGGTGATAGCTAGGATGTAAATAGGTGATGAAGACTGAGATGTAAAAACAAATTGCTTGGCATGAGGAAAGTAACTTCGGCCTCCAGCTCCAACTACCGCAATGTGGGTGGGGTGCCTTGCAGTGGGGGGAAGTGGCAGCCCAGTTTGGTTTACTGACCTGCTCAAGGGAGCAAACAGGACGTGGGGGTGCTGGAGGGTGGCAAAGGGTGGATGGGCAGTGCTCAGTCAAGGTGGGAGCTCAGGGTCCAAAGAAGAGACGAGTGGGGGTGTGCAGGTGCAGGGGAAATGGCGGCCCTGTCCTGTTCACTGACCTGCTGGAGGGAGCCCATTTCTATAGTGTTTTTTCGCACCCTTGGGATATAGTCCCAGAAGTGGTATTGCTGGGTCATAGGGAAGCTCATTTTCTAGTTTTTGAGGAATGTCCATATTATTTTCCAGAAAAGCTGGACCAGTCAGCATACCCACCTGCAATGAATGAGAGTCTCTTTCTCCCCACATCTGCACCAGCACTGGTTGTTCTTGTTCTTTTGGAGGTGTGCCATTTTCTGTGGTGTGAGATGATACCTCATTGTTGTTTTGATTTGCCCATTTTCTGATAGGGTTGGCAGTTTTCTTGAGGAGTTCAACCAGTGCACTGAATATCCTTGATATCAACCCTTTATCAGATGGGTACTGCGTACATATCCTTTCCCATTCTCTAGATTGTCTTTGTACTTTGGTCACTGTTTCTCTTGAGGTGCAGAAGCTTCTTAGTTTGAGATAGTCCCATTTATTAATCTCTGTTTTCATTTGGCTAGTGGTGTGTAAGCTTTGAAGATACCATTGGCTTCAATGTCATGTAGAGTTTTGCCGACTTTGTCTTCAACGTACCTTAGGGATTCTGGTCTGATGTTGAGGTCTTTAATCCATTTTTATCTGACTTTTGTACATGGTGATAGGTGGAGGTCTAAGCCCATTTTTTTGATGTAGCTGTCCAGTTTTTTTGTTTTACATTCTGGATTAATTTAATAGTTGAAATATTTCTTTCAAATATTTACAATTCTAAAATTCTGATTATTTTGTAAAGTACACATATCTTTAGTCTTATGCATATTTTAAATAAAATTATCATGTAATACGAGTATTAATTTTAACAAGATCAAATGTCATCTTGTCGCTGTCCAGTTTTGCCAGCACAATTTGTTAAATATGCTTTCCTTGCTCTACTTCACATTTCTTGCTCCCTTATCAAAGATTAGATGATCATATATTTGGGGGTGTGTGTCAGAGTATTCAACCCTGTTAAATTGGTCTGCAGCTCTGCCTTTGTTCCAATACCATGCTGTTTTAATGACTACTGCTTTGAGTAGGAAAGTTGGGGAGGTTGATTCCTCCCATTTTCTTTTTCCCAAGAATTGCTTTAGCTATTTATTTGTGGGGGCTTATTGTTCCATATGAATTTCAGGAGCACTTGCTCCATTTCTTTGAAGAATGACAAGGGTATCCCTATAGGGATCGCATTGAATTTGTACAATGCTTTGGGGAGAATTTCCATTTTGACAATATTAATTCTTCCAATCCATGAGCAGGGGATATATTTCCATTTCCTCGTGTCCTCTTTTATTTCCTGAAGTAGCGTTTTGTAGTTTTCATTATACAAGTCCTTTATCTCCTTAGTTCAGCTGATTCCGAGGTAAGTGATTTTTTGAGGCACAATTGTGAACGAGATTGCTTTCATCATGTCGCTTTCTTCTCTCTCATTATTTGTATATAGGAAAGCCATGGACTATTGCATATAGATTTATAGCCTGCAACTTTACTATACTTTACTATATGAGTCTATTGTCTCTAGGAGTTTCTTGGTAGAGGTTTTAGGGTTCTCTAAGTATAGTATCATATCATCTGCGAATAGTGAGAGCTTGATTTCTCCCTTTCTTACCTGAATGCCCTTAATATCTTTTTCTTGCCTAATCGCTATTGCAAGTATAATTCCAGTACTATATTAAGCAGAAGTGGAGAGAGTGGACATCCTTGTCTCCTTCCTGTTCTCAGAGGGAAGGCTTTTATTTTTTCCCCATTGAGGATGATGCTTGCCGTAAGCTTGTGATAAACGGCTTTTACTATATTGAGGAAGGTCCCTTCTATACCCTTCTATTTTGGCGAGAGTTTTCATCATAAATGGGTGCTGGTTCTTGTCAAATGCTTTCTCTGCATCTATTGATATGATTATATGATTTTTAATCTTTTCTTTTGTTGATATGATGGATTATGTTTATTGATTTCCGAATGTTAAACCATCCTTTCGTCCCCGGGATGAATCCCACTTGGTCATGGTGTATGATCTTTTTGATGAGTTGTTGAATTCTATTTGCTAATATTTTATTGAGAATCTTCACATCCTTGTTCATCAAAGATATTGGACTGTAGTTTTCTTTTTTTGTGGTATCTTTGTTTGCTTTAGGTATTAGGGAGATATGAGTCTCTTAGAAACAGCTTGGGAGGGTTTCTATTTCTTCTATTTCCTGGAATAGCTTGAGAAGAACTGGCAATAGGTCCTCTTTAAATGTTTGGAAGAATTCGCTAGTGAATCTTGGGCTTTTGTTTTTGGGAAGACTTTTGATTACCGTTTCAATTTCCTTGATATTAATAGGACTATTCAGATACTCCAGGTCTTCTTGGTTTAGCCTTGTAAGATTATAGGAATCCAGGAATTTATTCATTTCTTCTAGGTTCTCTTGTTTCGTGGCATACAGATTTTCAAACTAGTCTCTGATGATCTTTTGAATTTCTTTGGTTTCTGTTGTGATATCCCCCTTTTAATTTCTGATTTGGCTTATAAGAGTTCTCTCTCTTTCTTTGTGAGTCTTGCTAGTGGTTTATCAATCTTGTTTATTTTCTCAAAGAACCAGCTCTTGTTTTCATTGATCTTTCGGATTGTCTTTTGGGTTTCCATGTCGTTAGTTTCTGCTCTAAGTTTTATTATCTCTTTTCCTTCTGCCTGGTTTGGGATCCTTTGTTGGTCCTTTTCTAAGGTCTTGAGTCGTGAAGTCAAGTTATTTATGCGGGCCCTTTTTTTTCTTGCTGAGATATGCTTGAGGTGCTAAAAATTTTCCCCTTAATTCGGCTTTAGCTGCGTCCCACGGGTTCTGGTAGCTCGTATCTTCATTTTCATTTGTTTCCAGGTATCTTTTGATTTCTTCCTTGATTTCCTTCCTGACCCACTCATTGTTCAACATCAAGCTATTTAATTTCCAGGTGTTTGATTTAGTTTTCTGCATCTGTTCATGATTAACTTCTATCTTCAGTGCATCATGGTCTGAAGAGATAGCTGATGCAATGTCTATTTTGTTGATTCTGTTGAGGTATGTTGTGTGGCCCAGCTCATGGTCTACTCTGGAAAATATACATGTGCACTGGAAAAGAATGTGTATTCTTTCTTTTTTGGATATAGAGCTCTGTATAAATCTATTAGCCCTCTCTCTTCTATTTCTTCCTTCAAAGCCTGTATTTTCTTGGTGAGTTTTAATCTTCTTGATCTGTCCAGAGGTGAAAGAGTGGTGTTAAAGTCTCCAGCTACTATTGTGTTGCTTGCAATGTCCTTCTTAAGGTCTGTTAGCAGCTGTTGTAGGTATTTAGCTGGTCCCTCATTGGGTGCGTACACATTTAGGAGTGTGATTTCTTCCTGCTGTACATATCCCTTGATTAATAAAAAGTGGTCTTCACTATCCCTTCTAATCTTTTTCAACCTGAAATCTATGTTGTCCGATACTAGTAAAGCCACCCCAGCTTTTTGAGGGAGTTGTTTGCTTGCAGGATTGTTTTCCATCCGTTAACTTTGAGTCTGTGTTTGTTCCGGCTATTCAGATGTGTTTCTTGCAGGCAGCAGAATGTTGGGTTCAGTTTCTGAATCCATTTTGCCAGTCTGAGACACTGAGGTCTTTAATCCATCTGGATTTGACTTCTGTGCTTGGTGTTAGACAGAGATCTGAGTTTGTTCTTTTTTTTCATGTAGTTGTCCAGTTTTCCCAGCATCACTTGTTGAAGAGGCTTTACTTGCTCCACTTCACATTTCTTGCTTCTTTAACAAAGATTAAATGATCATATATTTGAGAGTCTGTGTCAGAATATTCAACTCTGCTCCATTGGTCTGAGGGTCTGTTTCTATTCCAACACCATGCTGTTTTAATTACTACTGCCTTGTAGTACAATTTGAAGTTGGGGGAGGTGATGCTGCTTGTCTTCTTTTCTCCAAGGACTGCTTTAGCTATTCGTGGGGGTTTATAGTTCCGTATGAATTTCAGGAGTGTTTTGTCTATTCCTTTGAAAAATGTTATCACTTGTATCATTTGTCTTCCCCTTGATCTTCTATTTGCTCGAGCGGGCTCCAGTAACATCTCCATTTGTCCCTGTCGCATGCTAGTGTAGCCCAATGATATCTGCTTGCTCCAGGAACAGGAAGAGCCTCAAACTGTTCATTCAGGGTTTTGACGAAGAAGTCTGTCCATCTCATTCATTGGTGGGCAGCCACGCAGTCGTTTGACGTCGTGTGGAATCCAGTCAGTAACAGCTCTAGTCCAGTGGTCATCTCTGAATTGCATTACATATCCGGCCAGTCTGATTTTTGATGTCTTGGCAAATGAGACAGCATCCCTGATTCTTGACCGTTGATGGAGGTCAGAACTCCGCATTCCTTCTCTCACTTGAGTGTGACGTGATACTCCTAGCATAGCTCTTTCGATTCCTCGTTGGGATACCCGAATAGCATTCTCATCCTCTTTGCATAGGGGCCAGGTCTCTGAGACGTATGTTAGTGCAGGAAGAATGGTGGAATCAAAATGATGTGCCCAGAGTCGGAGGTCCTTCGTCCTTCTAACCAATTCTTCAACGCTCTTGAAGGCGTTCCATGCTTCTCTCTTCCTCCTGTGCAGTTCTGGCGCCAAGTTGTTCCTCATGTTGAGTTCTCAACCCAGGTACAAATAACTGCTACTTTTGGAGATGTTCGTTCCATTGAGAGCAAATGGAGCATCAGTGACTAGTTAGTTTTTCATGAGCATCGTCTTGTTGAGATTCAGCTGCAGTCCGATCTTTCCACACTTGCAATTGAAGTCGGCCAGCATTTCTGCTGCTTGGCTAATGTTTGAGGTTATTAGAACAATGCCATCAGTGAAGTGGAGGTGGTGCAGTTGATGACCATCTATCTTCACTCCTATTCCTTCCCATTCCAGTGATCACATGATGTTCTTGAGGGTGGCACTGAAGAGTTTCGGTGAAATAGTATTGCCCTGCCGAACCTCTCTCTTTATGTCAATGATCACTTCCTTGTAGAATGGTGAGATCCTGGTGGTGAATCCGTAATACAGCTTGCGGAGGATCTTGGTCTACTTAGTTGGAATGCCCTGTTTGACTAGGGCTGTGATGACCACTTCAGTCTCAACAGAATCGAAGGCCTTCTTTAAGTCGGTGAATGTTAGACAGAGTGGCATCTTGAACTCTCGTGAAACTTCCATGAGTTTGGTCACTGTGTGGATATGGTTGATCGTGCTGAATCCTTATCAGAACCCGGCTTGCTTACATGGTTGTCCTTCATCTAGTGTTCTGCCTATTCTATTCAGGATGACATGAGTGAACAAGTTGTATACGACAGACAGCAGGCAGATCGGGCAATAGTTGCTGATGTCATGGATGTCTCCCTTCTTGTACAACAGAATGGTCCTGCTGGTTTTCCACTGGGATGGGACCTTGCATTCAGACAGGTAGCTTGTGAAGAGCTGAGTCAGTGTATTTTTTTTAATTGAATCACCATATGGAAAGTTACAAAGTTCTCAAGCTTATGTCTCAGTTATACAATATTCAAACACCCACCCCTTCATCAGTGCCCATATTCCACCACCAAAAACCCCAGTATACCTCCCGCCCGCCCCCCCATCCCCAACTGCATAACTGATGTATTTCACTTCATTTTCTCTTTACCTTAATTGCATTCCATATTTCAACACAAAACTCACTATTGTTGTTGGATTTCCCCCGCAAGAAAGACAGCCCTACTACCAAGGAAGCATTTGATAATTAGTTTTCCATTGCTTAGAATGGACAGATATGTAACCCCACTGCTCCAAGTACATAACTCTTTTTTTTTCCTTTTCCTTTTTTTTCCTCATCCCCCTTCCCATGCCTCATAGTATGGTGGACGCCACGCTGCGTTTCTCCCCGAAAATGGGAAACAACTGGGAAAGAGGGATATTTCCTCTTCTCGGCTGGTGTGGGGCTGTTGCTTAGTTCACAGTCTAGAGAAATGGCTGCTACTTTGATTACCTTAAATATTTCAATATTTCAAAAAAAAACTGTTATTGTTTGCGGTCTCCCCCAAAAGTCAGACCTGCTAAAAAGGAACCGTTTCACATTGCTGACAATTAAGAGATGTTAAGTCGGCCGTGTGGTTTTGGATTTCTATATAAAATCCAGGGAAAGTTCTGCCAGAAATTGAATTGCATAGCCCATCTCACAGTCTGAGTGCATTGTTGTAAGAAGCTGCTCTGGATGCCAAAATGTGTTAGAAGACCTCTGAAATCAAAGTCTTGAGGCGCAGAGGGTCCGTTTCGCTCTCAGCAGCTCCGGATTTATCTGGGCCGAGGGCGTGCCGGTAACACCCACTTCCCATGATTGCCTAGGAGCCCCAAAGTGTAAAAACCGTATACCTCTGGGTTAGTAGTCTTAGAAGGTAGCTCTCACCACGTGGATATTGCTGAGCTGCCATTTTCCGTGCAGAAAAACAGGGTGGAGAGGAAAGATCCATCTCCAGGCAGTGCGGAGTTGTAGCCCAGCTCACAGTCCCAGTGCATTGCTGTAAGAAGCTGCTCTGGATGCCAAAATGTGTTAGAAGGCCTCTGAAATCAAAGTCTTTAGGCACAGAGGGTTCCTGAGCCAGTGAATTGATGAGTACTGGCAGCAGATTCTTTAGGTGTTCGGGTCTGACGCGAAAATGTTATGGATATCCTTATAGGAACAGCATTGAATCTGTATAATACTTTGAGGAGTATTGCTCAACTAATTTTTTCTTCTTCTTCCCTTTCTACAGATGCCCTGAGCCTTGTTCTTGTGGGGAGGGGCGGGACTGGGAAGAGCGCAACTGGAAACACCATCCTTGGGAGGCCGGAGTTCCCCTCACACCTCAGTGCTCAGTTGGTTACCAAGACCTGCCAGAGCAGCAAGAAGAAGTGGAAGGGGCAGGAAGTGGTGGTTGTGGACACACCCTCATTCCTCCTGGCACCCAGCGACTCAGAGGATCCATCCCAGCTAGAAGAGGAGGTCAAACGCTGTTTTCACTTCTGTGATGTGAAAAAGATTCTCTTTGTCCTGGTGTTCCAGTTGGGAAGGTTCACTCAAGTGGATCAAAGTGTTTTGGTGCAGTTAGAGAACATCTTTGGAAAGAAAGTTAAGAAATACACAATTGTGCTGTTCACCCGGGAGGAAGATCTAGGGGGTGACAGCATCAAAGATTACATTAAGAGTGTAGATTGCAAAGCTCTTAAGAAGACTGTTGAAGAGTGTGGAGGGCGAGCTTGTGCCTTTAATAACAGAAAGTCAGGTGAATCTGGGAAAACCCAGGTGATAGCTCTGCTGAAAATGGCCAATACAGTGATAGAGAACAATGATGGGCATGGATATCCTTTTGATTTGGAAAAGGTCATCAAGAAAATTAAACTCATGAGAAGTTCTCAGGATAAGTCCAGATGGAAAGATAAGAAACAGAATTCGGTCGTAAGTATGTAAGACCTTCAAGAGCTGTAATCAGCGATCCACTGAGCACGTCCAGGAGTGATCCCAGAGCATAGCCAGGTGTGACTCCTGATCATCCCACACCTAATCAGTTACCAGGGGCTGGAGATATCACGCAATGGGTTGGGCACATGTTTGTGGGTAGCAGGAAAGTTTCAATACCTGCCACCACGTGGTTTCTAGAGCATCCTGAGCACCATGATTGTAGCCACCCCAAATAAAGAAGCAAGAAAACAAACAAACAAAAGCAAAGTTCCCAAAGGTGTCTATCATAGCCGGGGCCTCTTTAATTTAGAGACACTCAGGCTGGGGGCAGGCATGGCAGAATGTAGCGAAAGGAAGAGGGCCTATGACTTGGAGAGTTTGAGAGGTAAACACCCACCTTCTCATTCCCCTTCTGCTTGTTGGGGGGTTATAAATGAGCAGGCTGGGGCAGATAGTAGGGGGTTAGAAAGGAAGGAAGGAAGAAAGAAGGTCGAAAAATCAGGAAAAATGTTTTAGAGACTAGGCTATATAGACCTATGTTTATATAATTGAAAAATCAGTCTTCTGTTTGTGGTGTTTGGGTTATACTTGTGGTGTTCAGAACTTATTCCTGGATCTGTACTTAGGGATCACACCTGACAGTGCTCAGGTGACCATAATGGTTCTGGGAATCAAACCCCGGGCAGGTGCCTGCATTTAAGACAAGTGCCTTACACTCTGGCCATCTCTCTAGCCTTAAATTTTAATTTTTCTTGCAGTTTAGGTAACAGTGATAATAGTGTTAATGTTTATAGTTTTGATGTACAAAACACCTCACCAATACCAAAGTGCCTAGAACTCTTCACCACTCTCCTTATGATATTTCTAGTCTCTTTCTCTCTCTTTCCCTGCTCACTCCACTGCTTGGTAATCTCAGTTTTATAATCTGAGTTCAAGGGTTTGTCATCAAAAACACTGCAAGAGTCACAATTATGTGGGCAGGTTGGAATCAGTAGACACCATGAGGTTGGCAAAGGGTCAAAGGACAAGATATTTGCATAGAACCAGGGGAAGCCATTTATAAATGCTTGAAAGTAGCCCACGCCCATCTAGGAGCTGAGAGTGACAGCTGGAAGGAGCCTGACTCCCGTGGCCATTCTATTACCCAGGGCTAGTGGCCACTGGCCTCAGGCAGGCGCAGGACCATGTTGCTCTTGTGGCTGCTCCTCAGTGCCCTTCTTATTCCAAGCCCGAGGGGAAAGTGGGGTCCAACCTGCTTTTTGTGTTAAGGAAAAAGGAATCTGTGAGGATTCAAAAGATTCTGTTGCTAATCAACACCATGAATGTACTAGGGAAAAAAATCAGAATATGGTAAAATTGCCCAGATTAGATGCATACGCAAAAAAACTCTAAGTCTTCTGGAAAAATAAAATAAAATCGTTCCTCTACACTGTCTCTTTCTTTTAAAAAAATCCCTGAGAATCAGAAATTAGGTCATGACTCAGAGAACTCAAGTAATGACGGGTGGCCTCCTCAGGAGCTCATGTAAGGGAGCCCAGGATGAGGTGGTCAGGGGCGGGTTGGCCCTGGGCTCCCAGCTCTGTCCTGTCTCCATGCTGAAGGAGACTGCGTGGAGAGCACCTCCAGGTGGGGTGTGGAAGAGGGAATCTTGGAATCTTCTCCCAAGATGGAGTGTTCTCTGTGTGAACACTTTACACATGGTTTGAGAACAGGATCTATGTCATCTGCTTCTTTCTGGGAGAATCTATCAAGTTCCCTTCAAGATTAAACCAGTTGTAAGAATATGTAGTTCCCGGGGGCGGTACAGGCACGCCTTAGGCCCAGATAAGATCTGGAGCTGCTGCTCGCAAAACAGACCCTCTGTTGTTCTGAAAGACCATATGATCCAAGAGGTCTTTTAACCCATTTTGGCACCTAGAGCGGCTTCTTACAGAAATGCATCCAGACTGTGAACTGAACTAAAATATCAGAAATCCAAAACCGCGGAATCTTCATTCTCAGCAATGAAAAGAAATTATTAAATGATGCCTTTTCAGCAGGCCTGATTGTTGGGGGGAAATTCCAAACAATAATAATGAGTTCTCTATTGAAATATTGAATGTATTCAAAGTATAGAGAGAATAAAGTGAAGATCATTAGCTACTTAGGTGGGGAATGGGTGGGAGGGGGGTATATTGGGGTTCTTGGTGGTGGAACATGTGCACTGGTGAAGAGATGGGGGTTCAATCATTATATGACTGGGGCTTAAACCTGAGAGCTTTGTATTTTTTTCACGATGATTAAATATAATAAATTAAAATTAAAATTTAAGAATATGTAGCTCCACCATTAATACTTTTGTTTCTATATAACTCTTCATATGATGACTTCAGGGATGTATGTACAAATTCAGTGAAAAAATAAAGAGGAATGAAGCTCAGACTTCATGTCTTCATGTTTCATTTTATTCATTTCAAAATGATTCTGGTGCCCCCTTCCCCTGCTCCCCCTCCCCCTTGGTGACTTATGTGAAGCAGCAAGGGGAGAAACAGCCACTTCCACTTTCTCCAGACCCACTCCTGCCACCTCAGGACAGGCTGGGAAGTCCAGGACTGATAAAGTCTGCGATGAGTCCCTGCATGGGATGGACTTTGAGTCCCACCAGCCCCACAGGGTAGCTCAAGCCACCCCTAGCGTCCACTTCGTCTTCTGGGCACAAGAGTTAGTCCCCACCATCTGATTTCTCAGGGAGCCGTGGCCTCAGGGTGGGGTTAGGCATTGCTTTTTGCAGAAAAGGAAAGTCAGTTCTAGCCTTAGCCAAGCTTGGCTTGGTCCTTCGCCTTCTCACAGAAAAGAATTTTAGGAGGAGACAAACACTTAAATAAAAACAGATTTTATTTGGAGTTTTTTTAGGGAAGGGGAAGGAGGGAGAGAAAGGGAGAGAGAGTAACGCGTTCAAGAGAGAAACACGGGCTTCTCCAAAGCGGAGAGTGTCTCAGTACATCTCAAGAGGGGAGATGCGGGTACGACATGTGCTTGGCCACGACATATAAACACGGGCAGCATATGTGCATATTTCCTGTGTTCAAGTTGGCTTGTATAGGGTTTCTCCCCACCTGCCTCACATGGGGCTTTCTATGTAGGTAAGAGTCTGTTGCTAGGGTTGTTGCCAAGGGGGTAGAACTGGGAGCAGTTGATGATCTTCTTTGAAATTCCTTTTTTTGTTGCAGGATCTCTTAGAGCGAGGGGGGTGGGGGGTCCAGCCTTCTCTGGGTTTGTGCTGGTGCCAGATAAAGGTTTTATCAGGCATTAGCTCTTGTGCCCATGAGGTGCCTCCTGAGAGCCTTAGGGCTCGTTGGTTATTACTTCCCAGGAATGTCATTGATATGGGGCCCTTCCCTATCTACCTGTGACACAGCATATGACCAGGAGAATGTACTATGTGTGCTGAGAAAAATGTGTTCTGTTGCTATTGGGTAGAATTTAATATATATCATTAATATAATTAATTTTATAAAATATATTAATTTATTATATAAATATAAGGGCTGCATCGATAGCACAGTAGGTAGGGTGTTTGCCTTGCATGTGGCCAACCCAGGTTCGATTCCTCCGTCTCTCTTGGAGAGTCCAGCAAGGTACAGAGAGTATCCCACCCGCATGGCAGAGCCTGGCAAGCTCCCCGTGGCGTATTTGATATGCTAAAAACAGTAACAACAAGTCTCATAAAGGGGATGTTACTGGTGCCTGATTGAGCAAATTGATAAACAATGGAAGGACAGTGTTACAGTGTTACAGTGCCAATAAATTAATATATAAAATATATATTATGTGTTTCTAAACATTGAAACATACCTCAGACTAAATGTGCCTTAATATTTCAATGTTTTGATGTGCCTATGTTTCAATGTTTCCATATTATTCATTGTTTAGGTGACTTTGTTTCCAGGTTTTGAACCCCCCTCTTTGTTGTGGGGATAAATTTGGAGAAGTCTTTACTGACACCAGACTGTCCTCTTGGCAAGAACTGAAGCCTCACAGCAGAACCACTGGCCTTTTATTAGAAAAAAACTCATCCTGGTCTCTGAGCACTGTTGTAAGCACCTGCAAAACTTGTTCTGCCCATCAGCGTCCAAATCCTGTTCAAGCGCTGCAAAGCAAGCGTTACAGAAGTGAGAAAAAGTGGTTATGGCAGGAGTACATGAAGCAAACAATTAGTCACCTTTAACCATATCCCTTTGACACCTGCCCATTGTTCCTGTTTGCTATCCCTGACGGGCTTTCGGGCCCTTGCAGGAAATTCTGTGTATTTATGGAATGACGCAGTTAAGTCAGTTCGAACAAAATACACTTTTAAAAAACAAAACTTCTTATTCTTCTCTTTCAATCTCCCCTTTAACACCTTTTGATATGTTAGTATTGTTTTAATGATTTGGTTGTTCCAGCATTGGTGGCACATATATTAATGATTGCTGTTATATCCTTCTATGAATTGATTTACTTATATTTATACTTATATTTATACTTATATCTATCCTTCATAGAGGGAAATATATATGTATATATATATATGCCTCTTGGAGAAACCAGCAAGCTACCGAGAGTATCCCGCACAGCAGAGCCTGGCAAGCTACTCCTGGCGTATCTGATTGCCAAAAACAGTAACAATAACGAGTCTCATTCCCCTGACCCTGAAAGAGTCTCCAATATGGCAGCATTGGGAAATATGAGTAAGGAGAGGCTGCTAAAATCTCAGGGCTGGGTTGAATGGAGACATCACTGGTGCCCACTTGAGAAAATCGATGAAGGATGACAGTGATAACAGTGGTGACAGTAATAACAGTGATGATATTTATAAAACTAGTTCTTTATGTTAGTGGGAAAATTACTCAGCCTGGTGGTTCTTGAACTGGGTTGTGAAAGAATTGGATGACTGAACTGGATTTAGTGAGCTTTGAATAAATTTAAATTTTATTGGAGTTGAGGTTATGTGGTTACAATATTGTTAACCATATTGTTAATATGCTTTTGCTAAACTGCACTTCACTGTCACCAGTGTCAAAGTTCCTCCACCACCATTTTAGGTCATTTCTAGTCAGCCTCTTCCTTCCCCACCAGCTGCCCTCAGCAGCCACTATTAGGTCACCTCTGTGCTGTGTTTTGTTTCTCTAAGTCAAGGAGCAGATAAACATCTGACAGGGACAAATTCAGACCATTGTTCACTTAGATGGCCCAGGGTCAGGGTCTTCAAAATGCTGCTGTAAGGGACAGGACACTAAGCCTTCCCCTGGGTGGGTTCACGTTGTGACCTAGGACTTGGGGTAAGCTGCAGAGATGACAGGGGCCATAGGATCACAAAGTTGCTGTTCAGTCGCTGCTCTACATGGGAAGTGGACAAGTGGCCAGAACGTGAAAAAGATCATTTTATTGAGGTTTTTGACCTTGTTATAGTAGTGGCAAAAGCCATGTCCTATATTTAAAGGGCTTTTGGCACTGACTCTTGGTAAATGACAAGGGGTAATGGAATATGCAATAATTAAAATACAATAGAATAGCACTAACAATTATGTCTTGTTATAGATTTTAAGTTAAAATCTATTAAATCTTTTACAAATAAAGGCAGCTCTGTTGTTTTCACTTTTGCATGGACTAAAACTTTTATTTCTTCACTTCAGTCTATCTATGTGCTTGAAGCTTAAATGAGGGTCTTATATAGTCTGGTCTTCTCCACTCCCCATGTCTACTCAATAACTCTTTGCTTTTCTATTGGAGGACTTCACCCGTTCATATTTAAAATATTTGTTGATTAGCAGGGACTTAGTAATGCCACCCTACAGTCTTCTGGTCATTTTGTGGTCTCTATGCTTATGGAAAGTGCATCTCCAAAAAAAATCTGTGAGACTATGTTGGTGGTCATGATTGGACACGAAGCCAATCAGGATGCAATCAGGAACAGTATGAAAGCATGTGGACGTCCTAAGTTCCTCATCCACACAGAGCCGGTTCTGCTGAGGCCAACCACCACCGACACCAAACTTCCCTTCAGGTTCAAATTCATGGTGGTTTCTTCCCCCATTGGTCAACACTGGGCACAAAGCTGAAGCTTCCAGTGCAACTTGCCCCTTACAACTCCGAGGCCCACCCAAGGGTGGAAACAGAACTTGGATTGGCTGCTTGGCCAGAAAAGGGGAGGGGTTGAGGGAAGACCTGGAAAGAAGGGTCCTGTTCTCATGTCCTCTCCTGGGGACTAAGACCCAATCGCCTACTCTCCTACTCAGTTCCTTTTTTATTTCCAAAAAAATAAAGAATAATCTTAATTTTCTTCCAGTGAGCTAAACGTACTTAGCTGGATTCTTGTTCTTGCAGTAAGGTCATCTGTGAATGATTTTCTTGTTACTGCTGTTGTTGTTTTGGGGACACACCTGGCACTACTCAGAGCTTACTTTGAACTCTGGACCCAGGCAGGTTCAATCCCTGACACCCCATATGGTCCCTAGAATTCACCGGGAGTGATTCCTGAGTCCAGAAATAGAACAATCTTCATACTGTTTCCTATATGAACACTTTTTTTGTAAGCATGTTCAGCAGGTCTACATAACAGACAATACGAAATATATTATTTCGGTTGTGTTTTGGGACAGGGTTTGGAACTTGGGATGGAAACATACTGAATTTGGTGGTGAGAAGGTGTAATGGTGGTGGGATTGGTGTTTGAATATTAAATGTAATCAAATATTGTGGACTAAGTTATAAAATAAACATTAAAAAATCATTCTGTGTCCGTCTTTCTTCTGACTAACTTTACTCAGTGGAATACTCCCCAGATTCCCCCACATCATGGCATATTGCATGATTTAGTTATTTTCCTTAGAGATGAATAAAATTCTATTGTGTATAGAAGAAGTGGAAAATGTATAGGCAGAAGCAGGAAACTAAGGGACGGGACCTTTGAGTGACCCATTCTAGGAGCTGGGATGAGATGAATGAGTCGTAAATCATAAAGTTACAACCAGAACAGAGCAAGTGAGCAAGGTCCGGCAGGGTGAGCAGGAATGGGATAGGGTCACAGAAATAATTAATAAATTCTATATGGAACTTAAGACTAATTATATTAATCATTGATTATACCAACTGCATATGTGTCAGCAGTTATGCTAGCAACCGTTGTTAGAAGAAAAATCCCCCATAGATCCTTATGTAAGCTATAGAAACTGTGAACTACATTAGTGGCTCGGTCTGTTTTGGTGATAGGTGCGTCAAGGTCACTTGTGTAGAACGGACTAGGTCGCCTCCATCATACATCTAGGGTGCTTCCTGTTTCCTGGTCAGGTTTCCATTACATGTGTACCACAAAACCATTGTAAACATTTGTGTATTAATCGGAGATGCCTAAAGAGATTTGGCAGAGAGAGGGAGAGAGGTCAGAGACCGTCTGCAGGGCCCAGAGTGGGATGAGCTGGAGAAGGAGGGAGAACAATCTCCCGGAGGCCTGCCCACCTCCTCATGGCCCTGAAAGGGGCAGAGCACAGCAGCAAAAATTCAAAACGCCTCTTCACGCTTTACATGATCTGCATGTGGGTGTTGTTTGGGCCCACGACTCGAACACAAGACACTCAAAAGGAGCTCAGAGATTTATTGAAGAGAGTTGTTACACAGAGAGAGAAGTTGTTACAGACTGACTGGGCTGGACCCCATAGAGAAATGGTTGGGGTACAACCCCCTTCAACCACAGGGCAAAGTTAAGGAGACTTGATGACCACCCACGGATTGGCCGGTGCCACCTCCAAGTATCACAAGTACCTCAAGCCTTTGTTTCTCTATTGGCTTTGTTTGTTTCCAGGGTGTGCTCCGGGATAGGGTCTGGGGTTCGTGCCCAGCTCAGTTGTCAGTCACATATTTTCTAGGCTTCTAAAATGGCTACACTTAGGTTCTTACTCAGAAAAGTTATTCCAACAGTATCTTCCCTGGGGTCCTTGATGTTCTCATAATTCACTGCGTCTTCACCCCTCCACCCCATCGGAGCTAAGAATAGAGCACTGTGGATAGAGTGAGCTGGAGGACTGGAGAGAGAGTACAGGGGTTAAGGCACTTGTCTTGGAAGTGGTAGAAGCTGGTTTGATGGTGGAGTGGCTGCTGTGGGCCTCTGTGTTGGTCCACAGTATTCAGGTTCTTCCAAATTTTTAAGAATGAAAATACTTAGTTATAGAGAGGCTCAGACTCAGAGTTAGGAAAATAGAAAAATTTATGGAGAGTAAGTAAAACCGAAAGGGGAGGAACTTAGTTATAGGACTAAGTTTAGTAAGGCTCATTTTGGGGTTTTTTATAGAGAAACTGGGTCTTTGTGTTACTTGCCCAGTGACCATAAGGTCACAGAGAATGCAGGGAACTTGCAGAGTGGCCTGGGCGCTTTGGGTCTTTTGGGTTTTGTTTGACCTGAGATATAGGCTCTTAGACTTGATGAGCTTAAGACCTGGGGCAGAATTTATGATTTTTGGCAACTGTTAACATCTTATTAGAGAGAGCCTGGGGCTGCAGGAATATTAAAAATGTAGGATAAGAGCGGTAAAAAAAATTGGACTGCTAAGAGAAGCTGGTAGGAAAATCTGAGGTTTCTTCTTTCAGGGATCCTCTGTGTATGGTTTCGCCCCCCCCCCCAGCACTGCCAGGCATGATCCCTGGGCCCAGAGCCAGGGGTGAACCTTGGGGATGGCCAGGTGTGGTCCTCAAACAAACAAACAAAAAAAAAAACAAGACAAAAATGTGAGCTCCATTCAGCCTTACCATCCCAATAAAAGTACTGAATGCCCTGAACAAACACCATGACCTCTTAGCACGTGTATGGCAAACCATAATGCACAAGAGAAAAAGGAGAGAGAGAGCAAGAAGGAAAGTGCCTCCCATAGAGGCAGGCTGGGGTGGAGGGAGGGTTGGGGTGATGGTGGGAGGGAAATAGGGGAGTTTGTGGTGGGAGATGTACACTGGTGGAAGGATGGGTGCTGGATCATTATGTGACTGAAACCCAGTTATGAACAGCTTTTTGTAATGGTCTCTCCCACAGATATTCAATTAAAAAATTTTAAAAAATAATGTGGAGTTCATGTCCACTTCAGTCAGCTTAATCAATGGCTAAATAAATAGCAATACTCCTACATTAAAATAAAATGTGAGCTGGAGAGGGGCCTGCCCGCTGTGACTCCTGAGTGAGGCCTGCTCAGTTCCTCACCCCTCACTCACTAAAGCCTCATCCTGTTTGTTCCTCAGGAAGAAACAGTTCTTCAGTCTATTTCCTGTTACCCTCCTCTGATCAGGGTCCAGCTCTGCCCTTTCCTTCCTCTCCACCCACTTTCTGCTTGAAATTCTTTCGTTTTCACTTTTCCCTGAGGCCAACAGTATGTTTTGAAGAACTTGGGTTCTGGTAATTTCCACCAAGTATGGAAAACAACGTTCTCATCTGTGATCAGAAACCCCAAGACGCAGAGCTGCCACTGAGGGTGCAGAGGCCAGTGTGTCCTGTGTGGTCAAGACCTGGATCCCCTCCACACCACCATCGCGGCTGCTCCCCTGAGCACTCCTGTCTATGAGGAAAGGTTCCACCAGGACAGTGCTCAGGCTCAGGAAGAGACACAAAGAGACACTGAGGAGGAGGTTAAGGAGCCTGCAGAGGCCCAGCAGTCCCAATGGAGAGTTAAGAGCCAAGTCCTGTCCTGCCCTTGGCTGCTGAAGACTGATGCACAATTCCACCGAGTTAAGCCATATTATAGCTCGCGTCACTACGCCAGTTTTCCAGGATGAGTTTAGGGAACTGAGATCAAATTTGGGTAATAGTAAATGGTCACTGAGCGACATGAGATTGTTTGAAATCGCTCTAAGGCGGTGAAAGGAGGACATTAAAATTAAAAGTTAAGATAAAGGAGTAGGGAAACTGACACTATTGGAGATTTACAGAAAAGGGTCCTGCATTAATTAAGCTATTTATTACTCTAAGAAAGGACAAGACTAGATTTCTATAATTGTTCTGGTAGAATCTGGACTCCATACCCATTATAAATTACCAAACTAATGTTTTGTGCTATCAAACCTGGAGGATTTCATCTTATTAGAATCTTGAGATGAGAATTTAAAGGACCGCTAATAGTGATTACATTTGTCTAAGCACCAGAGCCCTCTATCAGTCACGATTTCCTCAAGGCTCCCCTCAATCCATTCCTTCTCCCCCCTATTCCATAGGAAGAAAACTTTTAGGTACCCATAATTTGAAAGGTTAATTCTATTTTACAGCATCCTCTTGCATGTAATTATTTCCACATGAACAAGTTCTACCAATATGAATGGTAGAACACAAATATGAATGAATGGAAGTGATGGCAGTTCTAGATGGTACCCAGAAGATAGCAGGCAGCAGGCCCTTCTTCTTTCCCCTGGCCATTTTCTTACTCCTATGGACAGGACAGGAAGGTATGTGTGATGACTGACCACCTTGGGCCACATAGATGAGGTACCCAAGACAGTGGAGCAGCCTCCATCCTAGAGGTGACTCCTGGATCCAGACACCAGGAAAGCCACCCAGCTCTGGAGAGTTTTCAACTGACCCCCAGGACTGCTCAGGACCATCCCTGTCATTCAGACTCTGCAGTTGTGTGTCTCTATTGTGTTACTCACAATAGATCTTGTGCTGTACCATCACTCTGCATTCTAATGTACATCTTTATTACAAAATAGTATGTAGTTATTGACTGATAACATCATCTAAGAACATTTTTATATGATCTGGAGAAATATGGGAATATTTTGTACATATAAAAGGAAATAAAATATAGAGAAGTAAAATAGAAATATAAACATGTTAAAAAAAAAAAGGATCCAAGTGCACAGCACCAGGCTGGCGTTTCCTCTGATGCGGGTTCTGAACCGCTGTTCTCCAGGCACAGCATCTTATGAGAGCGATGAGTTTCACAGCTCTGATTTGCTGCTGTATCTTAGGTTGAAATAACACTTATTGACATTGTTGGGCTTGTTCTGTTTGCTCTTCTTATAATTTCCGTCTTCTTCCTGATTCTCATGTCTCTCACACGTATTGTAACCACCAGGGACCACAATGTAAGTAAACACGTTTCATAGTTCCAGTGGGGTTTTGGAGTGTAACAGCTTTTTATTCCATATATGCATTTATATGTTTAGGAAACTCTCCCCACTCCATTGAAGTCTCCCAGAAAATTACAACGTGTTAACGGTCAAAAGGAGAATAGAAGAATTCATAAGAGAACCTGGCTCTGGGAGAGAGGGAATCTTCCCAGTGACTGACAGGGTGGTAAATCCGTGTGTGTGTGTGTGTGTGTGTGTGTGTGTGTGTGTGTGTGTGTGTATTGGGAATATGTGATTGTGATTGGTTTTATTTTGCTTGTTTAAAAAATTATGCTCAGAGATGGAGATTGTTTTTGTCAATTGTTTACTTAGCACAAGTTTACCATGGGGTTATGACTTATAGTAATAATTTAAAAAATATATATGCCGCTGCTATGGAGGTTGAAGTCTTCAAATACACGGAAGAGAAATAGCAGACACCAAACCAAAGATGAATTAATAGTATTATTGTTGTAGAAAAAGAGACAAAGAAGTTAGGTTCAAATTTACTGAGTATTCTGAAAGAACAAAGCTCATGTATGGGAAGGGCCATTCAGTATCTAACTCTCTTCAGGTTACTGACTGACCGAGGAGCTATCACCTCTAAAGTGCCCATGGAGAACTTTCTGAAAGATTGGAAAAACTGCTCAGAGAGGTCAGCAGTTGTTGCCATAAGCAGAGGCAGAATTTGAAGTTCCATTCCACTTACCCAGCACCACATGGACGTCCCTAAGTCCTGCTAGGTATCACTCAATTTCCTAAATTATAACAGTGAAATGAATGAAGCTGAGCAGGCAAGTATCATGACAGAAACTGGCAAGACAAAAAAAACTGGAAGATGACAGGATACAGAATTTATAACCAATAACAATTGCACTCTTCTTTAGAAGACTAAAACAAAAAAGAGCAATTAGAGTCATTTATAGCAAACCATAGCAAATTTGTTAAAACATTTTCTCTAACATAAAAAAATTAGTCAAACACCTTATTTTGTGTCTTAGAACAGATTTAAAACAATATAGATTATTACACAAAAAATTAAGACACTAGTTGAAGAGGTGATAAAAGAAACTATCCTTTGGTAGAGGAAAGTTTGGTTGGAAAGTTTTAGTAGGAGATGAAAACTTTAAACTATAAGAACAAAGAAATTACATTCTTCATAAATGTACCAAACAATTATCTTCAGAGGATGATAATTTTTTAGTATTATCAAGGATGTATTGATTTAAAACTTGTATAATTTCAAGTACTTCTCCTTGGAGTCTTATGAAAAGTATAATATAAGACACTGTCTTTTCTTTGAATGTCTTAATATCCCTAATCCTATGAAGAGATGTTGAAAATTTAAAATAAAAATCAATTTGCTTTATAGATAAAAATATTTAAATTTTAGTTTAACGTATTTTTTGGGTCACACCTGACTGTGATGGAAGTTCTCCTGGCTCAGTGCCCAGGGGAATTGATTGTGTGGTGCTAAGGGTCAAATGTGGACTTTCCACATGCAAACCATGCGCTTCAACTGATGGAGCTATCTCACTGACCCTTAAATCTTTAAACCTGCCAGACGAGAATATTAATTGGACTTGTCACAAATCCCTTGGTCTGAAAGAAGTAGATCAGATAACTGACTTATAGTAGTATTTATTTAATTTTATAAGTTATTTCACAATATTTGATTACATTTAATATTCAAAGACCAATTCCACCAACCATTACATCTTCCCACCACCAAATTCAGGATGTTTCCATCCCAAGCCACAGTCCCTGTCCCAAAACACAACTGAAATCATATATTTCATATTGTCTGTTATAAAGGACTGCTGAACAAGCTTACATAAAAGTGTTTATATAGGAAACTGTGAAGATTGTTCTAGTTTGGCAGGAGCCATTAAGACATCCTATAGGATATCAGTAACATGTTGTTAAAGTTTGGGGATGTGAACGCTGTTATATATATCTGAAAATATGTATGTATGCACAAAGGAGACTGTGGTCTGATCCCGTTTGGAATTTTGGGACAACAGTGACATAGGTCAGGCAAAACCTTCGATTGAATATGATGTGGTCAATTTCATTGTGGAACTGTCCACCGGGAGACTCCCATGTTCAACGTTTATATTTGGCCTTCTGGAACTGTGAGTTACCATGGATGGTCTTGGTCGACATGATGAACTCACAGTCTCTCACCCTGATCATTCCAATATGGCCCTGGGTCCCAATATGGAGTTCTTCGGGTGACCTTCTTGGTCCTATCTTGGCATTAAAATCACCAACAATGATCTTGTAGAAGGTGTGGTCTTCTTTATAGAACCTCTCCAGTTCCATATAGAACTTCTCAATTTCTTCATCATAGTTGGATGTTGGTGCATAGACGACGAAGATAGAAACTGCAGGCAGTGAGCCACACCTATTCAAGCGTAATCATCCTATTCAGGTTGTTAGGCATTCAAATGAATAAATGCTTATGGCCAAATTCGTGTTGACAAGGACACCAAAGCCACTGACACCTCTGTTGTCACATGTTCCGAGGAAAAATTCTTCTCCAGTGTCGAAAATGGCGTGATGTGATTGATGTCTTCTCGTTGCAGTCAGATCAATGATGTCGTACTTGATCTTCTGTGCTTGCACCATCAGGTCTTTGATGGATACTTCCAATGCCAGTGTACATGCGTTGAAAGTACAGATAGTCATTTTAGTCTTTCTTCGCTTTGGCAGTCTAGTTTATCCCTGAGATTTTTTTCAGCCTCTCCTTGCTCATCTTTCTTAACGCTGTCATATTGGGGGCTCTTTCAGTGTCGGGTGAATGAGGCCCATTGTTGTTACTGTTTTTGGCATATCCAATACGCCATTGGGTAGCTTGCTAGGCTCTGCCATGCAGGCAGGGTACTCCTGGTAGCTTGCCAGGCTCTCCGAGAGGGACAGAGGCTTTTAGGGTGGCCTCCAATCGCCCTTAGAGGTGTTTCCATGGTTCACACCATATTCGAACCCTATCAAATACGGTGCGGGAATTATGGGAAATAGGTATTAAGTGACTTATGGTGTGTCGCACAGCCGCAAAGTTGCCATGCAGTCTGGAGAGCGTTCTGGAGCGAAATTCTACTTCAATGAAGCAGAATGAAGTAGAACGAAGCAAAATTCTACTTCAACGAGTGGGGAGAGAGGTCTGCAAATTTAAAGCTTAAGAAAAGAATTCCCAGAACGACCACCAACTGGCAGGTATTTGGCACTATTGTGGCAAGTGGGAGGATGCCGTCCTTGACAACATTGACAAGGAATGCGATCAATTGGTTCAGCACTTCCATGACTGCACGAAGAATGCCGAGAGTGAGAAAGCCACAAACATATGCCTGTCTCTGGAAACTCTCGAGCTCATTCATCAACGTGGTTTGGCGCGAACATCAGGAAACCACAATCTAATGTCCAAGCTCGTGAAGCTGTGCAGAGAAGCGATAAAGGAAGACCTCAAAGAGAGAAGAGCAGCAGTGTTGGCCAGTGCAACTGAAGCTGGGAAAAGTATTCGCAATGCTCACCTGTCCTTCACCAACTACAAGACCAAGATGACTGCCTTCAGACATACTGATGGATCTATCACATCTTCCAGAAAGGCAATGCCGAAGATTATTCACGATTTCTACTCAGATCTCTTTGACAGCCATGTCCACCTGCACATATACCAAATTCCGCAGGATGGATATGTCATCTCCAACATCCTCCCTTCCGAAATCTGACATGCCGTTTTGTCGATAAAGACATGAACAGCACCTGGTCCAGAAAAGGTCAGACCTGAACACCTGAAGAATCTTCTGCGCAGCTCTTCACATGCTACCTGTCTGAATGCAAAGTTCCGTCCCAGTGGAAAACTAGCAGAACCATTCTGTTGTACAAGAAGGGAGACATCCATTACATTGTCAACTATCATCCAATCTGCCTGCTGTCTATTGTCTACAAGTTGTTCACTCATGTCATCCTGAATAGAATAGGCAGAACACTAGATGAAGTACAACCATGAGAGCAAGCCGGGATCCGAACGGGATTCAGCACGATCGACCATATTCACACAGTGACCAAACTCATTGAAGTTTCTCGAGAGTTTAAGATGCCACTCTGTCTAATGTTCATCGACTTAAAGAAGACCTTTGATTCTTTTGAGACTGTAGCAGTCATCGAAGCTCTAGCCAAACAGGGCGTTCAAACTCAATACATCAAGATCCTCCATGAGCTGTATTATGGATTCACCACCAGGATCTCACCATTCTACAAGGAAGTGATCATTGACATAAAGAGAGGGGCTCGGCAGGGCGATACCATTTCACTGAAACTCTTCAGTGTCACCCTGACTACTGGAATGGGAAGGAATGGGAGTGAAGCTAGATGGTTGGCAACTACACCACCTCTGCTTTGCTGATGACATCGTTCTCATAACGCCAAACATTAGCCAAGCGGCACAAATGCTGGCCGACTTCCACAACTAGTGTGGAAAGGTAGGATTGCAGCTGAACCTCAACAAGATGATGCTCATAAAAAACAAACTAGTCCCTGACGCTCCATTTGCTCTCAATGGAATGAACATCTCCGAATGCAGCAGCTATGTGTACCTGGGTCAAGAAATCAACATGAGAAACGACTTGGCGCCAGAACTGCGCAGGAGGAAGAGAACAGCGTGGAATGCCTTTAAGAGCATAAAAGAAGTGGTTAAGAGGACGAAGGACCTCTGACTCCAGGCACATCTTTTCAATTCCACCATTCTTCCTGTGCTAACTTACACCTCTGAGACCTTGGTCCTATGCAAACAGGATGAGAATGCTATTCACGTATCCCAAAGAGGAATCGAAAGAGTTATGGTTGGAGTATCACGTCTCACTCAAGTGAGAGAAGGAATCCGGAGCTCTAACCTCTGTCGACGGTCAAGCATCAAGGATGCTGTCTCGTTTGCCAAGACATCAAAAATCATGTGGGCCAGACATGTAATGCGATTCAGAGACAAGTGCTGGACCAGAGCTGTTACAGGCTGGATTCCACAGGACTTCAAAAGAACGCGTGACCACCCACCAAAGAGATGGTCAGACTTCTTCGTTAAAATCCTGAATGAATGGTTTGAGGCTCTTCCTGCTCCTGGAGCGAGCAGATATCATTAGGCTACACTAGCATGCGACACGGACTAATGGAGACATTACTGGCACCTGCTCGAGCACATTGAAGACCAACAGGAAGACAAGTTATACAAGTGATGTATGTATGCATATATATATATATATATTCCCTCTATGATATGCTGCCTATATCTGTACCCAATCCAATATGGTGTGGTAATTATGGAGCTTAGGTAAGGAGTGTCTTATCATGTCCAGGAATCCGTTTACTCATACGTGAAGCTCAGCCTGACCGTGTGGGGAGAGGCCTTGAACATGGCGGTGGTTGGGTTGTGGAGGCTTTCGGTTGGTGGAACTGGGTCCCTTGGGAAAAGGAGGGCTCTCATCTGCCCCCTTCTGGGGTGCCTTGAGTGAAACAGTCTGGTGCAGAGTCTGGTGGCAAAGCTATGGGGGCCTCATGTCAAATAACTGACTTGTAACTTGCTCCTTGAGGTGGTGTGGAGAGGCCTGAAGGGAGAAAATTTATTCAAAGGGAATACTTCCCTGGGTTCTGCTTAAGGATCTAAATACCTCCAGGCTCTATAATGCCTTGTTTTCTCTCTAGCATTTTTATTGG
Organism: Sorex araneus; assembly: GCF_027595985.1. Taxonomy (NCBI): domain Eukaryota; kingdom Metazoa; phylum Chordata; class Mammalia; order Eulipotyphla; family Soricidae; genus Sorex; species Sorex araneus. Next base: position 449,490,104 of record NC_073302.1, read on the forward strand.
TGGGAGGCACCACCTGGCTGTGCTCAGGACTTACTCCTGGCTGTGCACTCAGGGATTGCTCCTGACAGTGCTCAGGGTACCGTCTGGGGTGCTGGAGACCGAACCTGGGTTGACCACGTGCAGGGTGAATGCCCTCCCTGTTGTGATATCACTATGGTCCCCTCCAGTGCTTTTTAGTATTTGAAATCGTTTGCTCCGGTTTATCTTTAGGACATTTCTTTGCTCTCTGTTTCTTTTTTGGGGGGACCAGACTTTCCTTGGACTGAGACTTTGTTTTCATCTCCACTCCTTGGATCATGCATCAAATGGACAACAGTTTAAAATGACATGAATCCACCTACACTTGACGTCTTCCTGCATAGAAATGGCCCAGATCCACAACTGAACCCCATTAAGCCAGCTAGCACCAACCAGTTCAGTGAATCCTCAATAACATCGTTGTGAGATGTAACATGGATCCTTCATCTTAACTGCCTTTTATTGATTTGTCTCTTGATAATTTCATTTGTCTTTTTGTTGCAACAAGCAACATAAAGTAAACTTGTTTGTGTCTGCTAAGGGGACAGGCTTGGATGGAGGTGGGAAATTAGGGACATTAGTGGAGGGAAGGTCACACCAGTGGTGGGGTTGGTATTGAACAGCGAATGCATGAAACAAGTGCATTATAAACAACTTTATAAATAATGATGTTAATAACGATGTTATTATAAAAATCAAATAAAAGAAACAGGAATCCTTAAAAAATAAAATGACAGTAACACTTGGGTGTGAGACTGTGAAAGGGATTAAGTATAGGAGAAAACATGAGATCTGTTGAGAGGAAGGTCCAAACCGCAAGCAAAGTCACAGTTGTAAAGAGTGCAGATCTGGTCCTCTGTTTAGCATTGATTCCTCTTACTTATCAACAAAAATACTATGCACTAAAAGCAGCGTGCCCGTGTGAGTGGTTAAATCTCACAGCCATGTCACTGTGGGGTCTAGGCATTTCAGCAGGCACCCTTGTGAGGATTTTGGAGTTTTGCTTATCTTTTGTAACATAAATGTTGTTATGTCTTGTTTCTTCTCACTTAACTATATCTGTAATTCAGACAAGAAGTTTTGAGGTATACTCCCAAACAGCCAGTTGAGGACAAAAATTAGTTGCCAAGAAATTGGTGCAGATAGGAGAAAAAGAATAAAAGCTTCCTGGGTCCTTAAGTCAGTTCTGAGCTAACCATAGGTGGACTTCTTGTATCAAACTCAAACCCTGGGCGTATGGTGCCACCAGCAGACTAACCTGTACTTGTGGTGCGAGTGTATCAGCAGCCTGATGGTGCCTTCAGGCTTCCTGATACTCCAAAATTGCCGCTGTGCTATGGCCAGACCCCAACAGATTGGGACCAAGTTTACCAAGATATTAAACAGCCAAAAGTTAGGCATGTGGGAGCCACACCCACAAACCATCTCTGGCTCTGTAGGATAACATAGCTTCAGGTAGTTTAGGTTTATTGGGTTACTCCCGTCACAGTGCTCCCATTTCTCTGTGTTTATTTGTAACTTCTTTCTTAGTGTTCTGTTGACTTTTAAATAATGTTTTTCTCCTCTCCTTGAGGCCTTTGCATAGTTTATTCAGAGCAAGTCCTTTTTGTATGGACACAGGAAGACTTAACAAATGTTATGCTTTTGTAACCTGGGAGTCATTTGACTCTACATGATATTTTCCTCCAGGGCATCTGTTCTCTTGACCTAAGTCTCAGCTGCCCTTACTCCCTAGCATACCCAAAGCAGGGTCCCGACGTGGGATGAGAAGGACCCAGGGCAAGCGTTAAGTTATGTGCTACCCTGGCATCGAGATGGGCCTGGCCAAAGTGCCTAATGCTTAACTATAAGTTAAGAGTTTGATCATGGACAAGTGCTGTCATGATCTTAAAGTAATGATGAGACTAGGACTCTGCTAGGGATAGGAAAGACTAATCTGGCCTGAGCACTATAGTCTGAGATTGAGATGTCCCCAGGAGAGCAATTCTAAAAGCTTAATGCATCTCTTGATATGCCCATACAAAATGAATAATATTATGAATGCTTATATGTTTGTTGGACAAGGAGAGGAGAAACACAACCATGGGATTTCATCATTGGATGGGTCCTGCTGAAAGAGTATCTGTCCTAGAGAATAGGTGTTCTGCTATTGTTATTGAACTTTTTGTGCCTAGCATTTTATTTTAAGCTTGAATTGTTATGATGGTTAAAATCTGTCCTAAACAAAAAGGGGGGAGATGTTGGAGACACTGTATTGCAGACAGGAATATTTTCCCTTTTTCAGCTGCCTTCTGGAAATAATTTCAGAGGCAGTTTTCCTTTTCTCACAGAAGCCTGGCTGGTCTTTGACATGCAGATCTTAGGTGCTAGCCAGGCCTGACTTGACATTGTAGATTCCAGGCTCTGGCCCAGCCTAGTCTTTGGGATGTAGATTTCAGGTGCTGCCTAGTTTGTAATTAACAATGTAGATTTCATGTGGCAGCCCAGCCAGGTCTTTGGGATGTAAATCCGAGTGCTTTCAGCCCAAGGAAGGCTTTGGTTTTGGTTTGGTATCTTCTTTCTGGAGGCCTAGATTAGTGGCCTGCAGATACAAGAGAATAATGTTGCCTCGATGTTCTTCCTGTAACATCTTTTGGTGCCTTTGGTGATCTCAATGTATTGCGCCCTTTGGAAGTGCCATGATCAATAAAAAGGAGTTCTGAGAGAGAGAGAGAGAGAGAGAGAGAGAGAGAGAGAGAGAGATAGAGAGAGAGAGAGAGAGAAAGGGGAGGAGAGACTAGAGAAGGCAGCGGGAGTAGATCCATAGAGAGGCTGGAGCTGGGAGTGCGGGAGATGAGAAAGATGGAAGATTGAATAAACAGTAACTAATCAGCAACTAGCTTGGTCCTCGTTCTTCCTTCACCTTTCCTTGACCACCGGCCATCCCGATCCAGTCCACACACTGCGGTTCCAGAGCACCGAACGCAAGTAGTGAGACAGAGCCGCCCAGAGAGCCCGCGAGTGCACTCGCCCCTCGGTGTTCTTTAGTTTTTTACATGGCTCAGCTATACAAGCTCATTTATTGGTCTTATTTCAGAGAGTCACAGATAAATCTCGAGAGAGATCAAAAGCCACAGTTAATCTCGGACATGCACATGGCTGAACAGACTTGGATAAGTCAGAGAGGGGCTGGTTTGCTTGGTGGCCTGCCAAAAGGGCCTCCAGTAGCCACTTGCTTCCACAATCCAAAATCGCTGCCATATCCTAGCCAGGCTCCACCATCTCAGGACGGACCTCACCAAGATATAATCTGCTGAGAATTCTGGTATGCGTGTTTTGTGACTGAAATCTCCAGGCTTTTTCAGAGTTGGGGTGGGCTACCTCCCCCCCCACTTCCCAATACAGATAGGAGCACTGGCAGTCACCCACATAAACCAACTCCAGCACCATCCTGTAAGCTCTACAACCAGCCTTGCTTCAGAGACCCGTAAATAAATCTGGAAAGAGATTAAAAGCTGCAGAAAAGCTTGGACCTGTGCATGGCTGAACTTACCCAAAGGGTAAATTGGAGGAGAGCAGGTTGACCTGTGCCTGCCCAAGCAGAGCCTCCAGCAGCCACTTGCTTCCAACAATCTAAAATTGCTGTCACACCCCCAGTCCGACTCCACCACCTCAGGATGGACATCACCAAGATATAATCTGCTGAAAAGTTTGTAATGTGGATCTTAGCACACCAACAGGCCTGACCCAGAGACACAGCAGCGAGTCCCAGAAGACACCACAGCACTGGATATCTTTCTGGGCCCCATATCAGACCAATTTCTTCGGGGCACCCCAGATGGAGCAGCTACAGTCTTCCCTCCTACTCCAGATGAAATCCCAGTGACCGAGAGCTTCCACAAGGATGACCACCCTCCCTCACCCCCTACACTGTATGTGGGTTCCAGGACCAAATAGTCCTAGCCCCAAGACTCCCAATTGAATCCCAAAGTAGATGTCTCTGGAACCCAACCATTTACAATCTAGAAATTTACATTTACAATCATGGCTGTGCGAGCGCTCATGATATTCAAAATGAGCAATGGAAAATAAATTATCTAGTATCTCTTCTTGGCAGGTAGGCTTGAATGGTAGTGGGAAATTTTTGAGAAAAACATATTGCCCAAAATTAGAGCGAGAGTATTGGGGAAATTGTCTGCCACAGAGGCAGGGTGAGGACTGGGATGTGGCTGGTGGAAAATGTGCACTGGTGGGTGGATGGGTGTTCCAACATTGTATGGCTGAATCTCAAACATGAAAATTTCGTAACTGTCTCACGGTGATACAATTAAAACATAAATAAAAAGTAATGTGGAATTCATGCCCAATTAAATGATCTTAATCAATGGTTGAACAAATAGCAGTACCCCTCCTTCTCCTCCTCATCATCATCTTCATCCCGTTGATCTTCGAATTTCTCAAGTGGTCTAAGTAACGTCTCTATTCATCCTATCCCTGAGATTTTAGAAGCCTCTCTTTACATGTCCTTCCCAACGATGCCGATTGGAGGCTCTTTCAGGGTCAGGGGAATGAGACCATCATTGTTACTGGTTTTGGCATATGAATACGCCACGGGGAGTTTGCGAGGCTCTCCCATGCGAGCAGAAAACTCTTGGTATCTTGCCAGGTTCTCCCAGAGGGAGAAGTAGGCTATAAGATGTCATGTGGCCTCAAAACGACCACATGCTTCTGGGGAGCTTGGTTTTAAGTCTCTGGATGTTGGCCGTTGGTGGGATTTCATGGCCCTGGGGGAAATCCCTGGGTGTGATCACCTTGCTACTGGAAAATGGGAAATCTGGGTGGAAGAGGCCCAGTCCCAATCAGAGTAGGCTTGGAGGTCTCATCCTCAGGTCCCACACACAGTGTACCAGTACTCCTACACTATTAAAAAGAAATCAAACCCTGTTTTGTTTTGCCTCTTAGTAAGGAATCTGTTGCCTGTGGCCAAACATATGAATGCTGGGGATCGAACTCAGGTCAGCCCTGTGCAAGGCAAGCACCTTAACAACTGTACTATTGTGAAGGCCATATAAATGTAATCTTAAAAAGAATTAAAAAGCTTGTTTACCTTTTGTATATCAATGTGTATCATTCATCTCAAATAGACTTAAAGTAAAACAATAATCAAAAGAATTATTTCCAAGGTAATTACAAATAAATCTTTAGGAGTCAGAGACATAGCATAGTGGGTAAGGTGCTTGCCTGCATGCGGTTGACCCAAATTTGATCTCTGATATCCCATTTGGTCCCCCCAAATTTCCAGGAGTGACCTCTGAACACAGAGGCAGGAGTAAGCTCTAAACACAGCAAGGTCTGGCCCCCAAACAACAACTAAAAATACTTAACACTTAACAAAGTTTAATGGTTATTCATAATACAACTTGAAGAACTGAGTCATTGGGGGAGAGTTGTTTAACTTGTCACACACCAGCATACATGTGTTGCATACTACTGTAGTCAGTATCTTACTTAAATGGGAACAACTAGAAAGTGTATCCAGGAACAACGCAAGCATGCATATCCACTACTTACCCGTATTATAACATGGACTTAAGCCAATGCAATTAGACAAGAGAAATCATTTAGTGGTTTTAGAATAAGGAAAAAAGTGACAAACTTTGTCCACCTGTAAGACAAAACAAGCAATAAGAGGAAACAAATTGCTCTTACATACAAATTGGATTATTCTCAAAATCATTAGCTAAGTGAAAGAACCCATTCTTAAAAGGGACTTATTCTATTTTACTATTATTGCTACTATTATTTTTATTTTAAACTACTGTTATTGATAGAATTTCATGCTTACAGTATTCCAACACCACACTCTCCACCAGAGTATCTCCTTCCCCCATAGCTATTACCCCCTGAAATCTCTGTTCTGTATACCAGTTCTCAGGCTCTTTTTTTTCTGTTTTCAGGCCCTTTGTGATTCCCTTACTATGTTAGTTTCTTTATATCTCACATCTGAGAGAGGGCATTCTCTCTCCTTCTGACTTACTTCACCCCAGATCCACTCATTTACCAGCAAATTGCATGATTTTATATTTTCCTATAGTAGAGTGATATTCAGTTGTGTATATATACATCACAGTTTCTTTTTTTTCTTTTTGGGTCACACACGGTGATGCACAGGGGTTACTCCTGATTTTTCATTCAAGGAATTACCCCTGGCGGTGCTCAGGGATGCTGAGAATCGAACCCAGGTCAGCCGCGTGCAAGGCAAACGCCCTACCCGCTGTGCTATTGCTCCAGCCCCTACATCATAGTTTCTTTATACAATCTTCTGATATTGGGCACTTTAGGTGTTTCTATATTTTGGCTACTTTGCTATTACGAATAGGAGTTCAGATGTCTTTTCTTAATAGGTTTCTTTTTTTAATTATTTTTTTTTTATTGAATCACCATGTGGAAAGTTACAAAGCTTTCAGGTTTAAGTCTCAGTTATAACACCCACACCTTCACCAGTGCAAATATTCCATCACCAAGAATCACAGTATACCTCCCCCCCAAAACCCCACCTCTCCCAGTCCCCTACCCCACCTGTGTAGCTGATAAATTTCACTTTACTTTCTCTTTTTTTAATACATTTTTCTTCTCTCCCATTTATTTATTTAATTATTTATTTTTTTATTTTCTTTTTGGGTCACACATGGCAATGCACAGAGGTTACTCCTGTTTCTGCACTCAGGAACCACTCCTGGCCATGCTCAGGGGACCATATGGGATGCTGGGAATCGAACCCGGGTTGGTTGCGTGCAAGGCAAATGCCTTACCCTCTGTGCTATTGCTCCAGCCCCACTTTACTTTCTCTTTACTTTGATTACATTCAATATTTCAACAAAAAAAAACTCACTATTTTTGTTTGGAGTTTCTCCCCCCAAAGTCGGACCTGCTGAAAGGGAAGCATTTGATAATTTGTTTTCCATTGCTGAGAATAAAAAGATATGAGGTCGTGAGGCTGCAATAGAGACTGCGCGGTTTTGGATTTCTTTATTTTAGTATTTTAGTAACTAAGTCCAGAGAAATTTCTGCCAGAAGTTGCATCATTACAAGCTCGTACCTCTCAGCTACTTTATATTCCACATATGAGTGCAATCTTTCTATGTCTGTCTCTTTCTTTCTGACTCATTTCACTCAACAAGATACTTTCCATGTTGATCCACTTATATGCAAATTTAATGACTTCATGTTTTCTGACAACTACATAGTATTCCATTGTGTAGATTTATCAGAGTTTCTTTAACCAGTCATCTGTTTTTGGGCACTCCGTTTTTTTCCAGATTATGGCTATTGTAAAGAGTGCTGCAATGAACATAGAAATGCAGATGTCATTTCTACTATACCTTTTTGCCTCTCCGGGATATATTCCCAGAAGTGGTATTGCTGGGTCAAATGGAAGCTCAAATTCTAAATTTTTGAGAATCGTCCATATTGTTTTCCAAAAGGGCTGAACCAGTCAGCATTCCCACCAGCAGTGAAGGAGAGTCTTTTTCTCCCCACATCCACGCCAACACTGATTGCTTTTGTTTTTTGGGATGTGGGCCAGTCTCTGTGGTGTAAGATGATATCTTATTGTTGTTTTGGTCTGCTGTGTAAAACACACACAAAAAAAGAAAGGTGAGGGCGAGGGAAAGAGCGCCTCACCACACCGAGCCAGGCACAGAGCCTAGGGCAGCAGCGCTGTCTCTCCCGCCACCTGATTTCGGTAGCCTCTGGCCGCTTCCCCCACCCCGGGGAGGTTGATGGCGATGATGTGGCCGGCGAAGGAAGGAACGGAGCCAAGATGGTTGGTCTCACTTGTAGTTTATTCCAAACTTCTTTTTCCATTCTCCTCTGATTCTCCTCCTGCTTCTTCCTCCCCCATCTTACTTCATTCTCCTCTGCTTCTCTCCCGGCTCTCGGTCTCTCTCTCGATCTGTGGATCTGGCCCCCAACCCACACTTACAGCCTAGTTAAATCTCCACAGCATGAGGGGGTTGGGGCATACACATAGGTGTGGTCAGCAATAGGGTAAGGTTCTTTTCCCTCAGGGCATGCTTCTCCTAGGACTTAATTCTCTTTCAGCAGGAGGATCCACCCAAGGACGGAGTCCCATGAATGTGTTTCTCTTCTCCTCAGCCAGCAAACACATAAGAATTCATAATATTAATCATTTTGTATGGACACAATAAGAGATGTATTAAAGCTTATAGAATCGCTCTCCTGGGGCCATCTCAATCTCAGACTACAGTGCTCAGGCCAGAACAGTCTTTCCTATCCCTAGCAGGGTCCTAGTCTCATCATTACTTTTGGATCATGACAGCATTTTTCTGTGATCAAGCTCTTAACTTATAGTTAAGAATTAGGCACTTTGGCCAGGCCCATCTCGATGCCAGGGTAGCACATAACTCACCGCTTGCTCTGGATCCTTCCTGTCCCTCGTCGGGACCCTGCTTTTGGGGTGCTAGAAACTGAGGGCAACTGAGGCTTAAGTGGAGAAAGCAGATGCCCAGGAGGGAATAATATTCGAGGCCAATTAAGTCCCAAGTTATAAAAACATAATATTGTCTTCTTGTGTCTATACAAAAAAGACATAGCTTTAAAGTAAATTATTCAAAAGACATAAAGAGGAGAGAAAGGCAATGTTATAATATTCAGTGTCCTAGGAAGTTCTGACCTTACCAATTAACAGAGTTTGATTAGAGGAAGAGCAGATAAACTGGTAGAAGTGGTTACAGATAAACAAAGGAATGGGAGTGACTCGGGAGCACTTTGATGGGTGTGACTGATAAACCTAAGCTACTAGTGGCAAGGGGGAAAGGACAAACCAATGATATCCAACAGTCTGCATCTCCCTGATGATTAGTGATGTCGATTATTTACTCATGTGCCTCTCAGCCATTCGGATTTTTTCTTTGGGAAAGTTTCAGTTCATTTCATCACCCCATTTTTTGATCAGGTTGGCAGTTTTCTTCTTGTGAAGTTCAACCAGTGCCTTGTATATCCTTGATATCAACCCTTTATCGGATGGGTATTGGGTAAATATCCTTTCCCATTCTGTAGTCTGTCTTTGTATTTTGGTCACTGTTTCTTTTGAGGTGCAGAAGCTTCTTAGTTTAAGATAGTCTCTCTGGGCAAAAAAGTACAATCGAAACAACATCTGCACATGTATGTTCATCGCAGCACTGTTTACAATAGCCAGAATCTGGAAAAAACCCGAATGCCCCAGAACGGATGACTGGTTGAGGAAACTTTGGTACATCTATACAATGGAATACTATGCAGCTGTTAGAAAAAAGGAGGTCAAGAATTTTGTAGTTAAGTGGATGGGCATGAAAAGTTTCATGCTGAGTGAAATGAGTCAGAAAGAGAGAGACAGACATAGAAAGATTGCACTCATCTATGGTATATAGAATAACAGAGTGGGAGACTAACACCCAAGAACTGTAGAAATAAGTACCAGGAGGTTGACTCCATGGCTTCGAGGCTGGCCTCACGTTCCAGGGAAAGGTCAACTCAGAGAAGCGATCACCAACTACATTGTAGTTGAAGGCCATGTGGGGGAAGGGAGTTGTGGGCTGAATGAGGGCTAGAGACTGAGCACAGCGGCCACTCAACACCTTTATTGCAAACCACAACAGCTAATTAGAGAGAGAAAACAGAAGGGAATGCCCTGCCACAGTGGCAGGGTGGGGTGGGGGGGGAGATGGGATTGGGGAGGGTGGGAGGGACACTGGGTTTACGGGTGGTGGAGAATGGGCACTGGTGAAGGGATGGGTTCCCAAACTTTGTATGAGGGAAGTATAAGCACAAAAGTGTATAAATCTGTAACTGTACCCTCACGGTGATTCTCTAATTAAAAATAAATAAATTAAAAAAAATAAAAAAAATAAAATGGCTTAAACAAAACAAAAAAAAAAAGATAGTCTCTCTGTTTTCACACGCTTGGCCAGTGGCGTGTCATCTTTGAAGATACCGTTGGCTTCAATTTCGTGGAGGGTTCTGCCGGCCTTGTCTTCAATGTACCTTAGGGATTATGGTCTGATGTTGAGGTATTTAATCCATTTTGATCTGACTTTTGTACATGGTGATAAGTGGAGATCTAAGCCCTTTTTTTTTGCCTGTAGCTTTCCAGTTTTGCCAGCACAATTTATTAAACATGCTTTCCTTGCTCCACTTCACATTTCTTGCTCCTTTATCAAAGATTAGATGATCATATGATTGGGGATGTTTGTCAGAGTATTCAATCTTGTTACATTGGTCTGCAGCTCTGCCTTTGTTCCAATACCATGCTGTTTTAATTACTACCGCTTTGCAGTAGAGTTTGCAGTTGGGGAAGTTGATTCACCCCATTTTCTTTTTCCCAAGAATTGATTTATCTATTCGTGGGGGGTTATTGTCCCATATGAATTTCAGGAGTGCTTGCTCAATTTCTTTGAAGAATGTCAAGGGTATCTGAATAGGTTTCTGAATAGAAATTTTGGATTAAGTCATATGGAAGCTTAATTCTTAGTTTTTTGATAAGTGAAAAGGGATGTCATGTAATTATCTCTAGAATCTTAGTATTTTTAAAAAATAAATCTGCTAGGAAGAAATGCAGTCAATGAAAAAAAGGAAACGTAGTCAATGAATCTTTAATGAATGGGATAATAAACATGAGTTATCAAAGCTTGAGAGAGGAAATATGCATCCTTTTATGGTACTGTTTTTCAAAGTTGGTGAGACAGTCCCCAGGGGATGTGGAATGATATGTGGGAGTGAAGAGCAGAGGTACAGCAGTAGCCTTGGGTGCAATTGGGTAAACCTTCATTTTTTTTTTTGCATTTGTCTTGTACATTTCTTACTTGAGTTCAATTACGTCACCCTATATGGTCCCTGAGCCCGACCAGAGTTATCCCTAAGTGCAGAGCCATGAGTAAATTATGAGCACTGCTGGGTGTTACCCCAAAACCCTCCCTTAAAATTCTTGAAATGGGTTCATTATTTGACAAAAGCTTGTATAAATGTAATACTTTTAAAATAAGACTTGATGGGAGCTCCTTAACAGGATCAATATCAAGGTAAGAAAGCTTGTTAGGGGACTGGATAAATAGTATAGGGGATAGGATGCTTGCCTCACATGTGGCTGATGCAGGTTTTAAAAAAAATTTAGTTAAATTTTTATAAAGTTTTTCATGATTACTTATTACATTCAATATTTCAGTACCAATCCAACCACCATTACACTCTTCCACCACCATTATTTCCAATTTTCCCAAACATCACCCAAGCCGGGCCCAATATAGGCCCTAAATAATTTATTTTGTATGGTATGTTATGAATAATTTGATAAAATGATAAAAAATTTTCTTAGAATAATGTGTATGAAGATTGTTGCTTCTGACCCTGAGTCATTTAGCTGTTTTATAAGAGAATACTAACATCTTGTTACAGGTTGAGCTTGTGGACTAATATTATCTTAATTGAGATTGGTTGCCTTCTACTTTACATCCCATCCAATGTGGTGTGCTACTCCTGGAATATCAGTGGTATAGAGTATGAGATGCTGTGCCTCTGCAAATATACCCACATGCTCTAGGAATTCTAAACTTTTGAATGGGGTGATACAGCTGGCCTTAAAGTTTTTAACTGGATGGTGACTTTGAGGCCCAGAAGCATCTCTGCAGCTTGTTGGTCTATTCTGAGGTTTATTTCTGAATCTCTGGATCATGGCTAGTTAATGGGCTTATATGGCACCAGAGGCAGTTCATGGGTGTGTCTGCCAGGATCCTGGAAGAACAGGGGAATGGGGGGAGGTCACCTATCCCTGACTCCATGAGATCCTGGAGATTTCTGTCACAAAACTTACATACCTGAATATTTCAACCTGGATGAGATTCATCCAGAGACTCTGGAGTTCATCTGTGAGCACAGGAGCTATTGGGTTATGGAGTTTTTTGGCTGCTGGAGCTCTGTTTGGGTGGGTGGTGGGCTAATCCGCCCCCCTTTTGGGTGCCCCAGATAACAGTCAGTCTGGCACAGGGTCTGGAGGCATCTCTGAAGATTGTTATCTCTTCAGAGATTTATTTATGAGTCTTGAACTTTCTGTTAGTTCACTAAAAGAAGATATATTTTCATGGGGGCACTGAGTAATTTACAGAAGAGCCTGGCAAGCTACCCATGCCATATTTAATATGCCAAAAACAGTAACAATAACAGGTCTCATTCCCCTGATCCTCAAAGAGTCTCCAATGCGGCAGCTTTGTTGGGAAAAACGAGTAAGAATAGACTGCTAAAATCTCAGGACTGGGACAAATGGAGATGTTACTGGTGCCCACTCAAGTAAATTGATGAACAGTAGGATGACAGTGATACAGTGGTACTGAGTAATTATTTTTCTGAAAAAAGGCCAGTAGGCCAAGTAATTTAAGTGTGGGGTGAAAAATAATAAGTAGTTAGGACACTTGCCAATACTCCATCCTATCTGGGTTCAATTTCCAGCATCATGAGACTCCCATGCATCACCAGGTGAAGGCCTGGAGGTCTCCTAGTACTGCTAGGTCGGGCCAGGTAATTCCTGGCCCCGCAGAGCCTGAGTGGAATAACATCCCTGGGCCCTGACACTGAACTGCCAGCCTTGTTAGCCGAATATCTCTGAGACTGGCCCCTGAAGCTCCTAAGCACTGCCCGGGGGTCTCCAACCAACTAGCAAAACAACCAAACAAGCAAAAGCCAAAAACAAAAATGGCCAGACTAGGGGCTTCTATTTTATTCAAGCACAATGTGCACATTTGTGACGGATCTGTCAGCCCTGGAAGTGAAAGGGCAACACTGGTCACTGACTCTATCACGTGGTGTGGTCTCCTCTTTCTGCTCCTCAAGAGATTTTTTTTTCTTTTTGGATAACACCCAGCAATGCACAGGGGTTACTCCTGACTCTGCACTCAGGAATTAACCCTGGCGGTGCTCAGGGGGCCATATGGGATGCTGGGAATCGAACCCAGGTCAGCCACGTGCAAGGCAAATGCCCTACCCACTGTGCTATTGCTCCAGCCCCAAGAGCAGAGATTTTTGAGATATCATCTTGTATCGGGCCCGAGCGATAGCACAGCGGTTGGGCTTTCGCCTTTCATGCCACCAACCCATGTTCGATTCCTCCGCTCCTCTCAGAGAGCCCAGCAAGCTACCGAGAGTATCGAGTCCACGCGCCAGAGCCTGGCAAGCTACCCGTGTGTATTGGATATGCCAAAAACAGTAACAATAATTCTCTCAATGAGAGATGTTACTGGTGCCCGCTCAAACAAATCGATGAGCAACGGGATAACATGTGGAGCTAACAAGCGGAGCATTTTGTATCAGTGACAATGGCACAATCAAAAACCCAACCCAAACCAAAACAAAACACTATCTGGAGACAATCTCTGTTGTGATGAAAAAGGAATTGTCACCCACTGCTGTGTGGGAATGTTGCTCTGTGGAAAATGGCATAAAAGTTTCTAGGCAAAGTAGGGATAGAACTGCCACCCCACTCGGTACCTAGATTCTCGGTGTCTACCCTCAAGGCACAAGCATATTCATCTAAAATGACTATTATTCATTACAGCACTTAGTACAATAACTGGTATTTGCAATCAACCCAGGTGTCCAATGACACAGGAGTCAATAATGAAAGTGTGGTAAATGTGAACACTGGAATACTTTTTGCCACAAAGAATGATGAAATATGCCTTTTGCTGCAACTAGAACGGAACTGGGAAACCTCACATTAAGTGAAGTAAATCAGAAGAAGGGCAAATATCGAATGATTTCACTTATCTGTGGTATATAAAGCAACAGGACAAGAGAATACAAGGTATCAAATGGGGGACACCTAGATTACCCTGAAATGTAGATACAGGATGAGGACAGGGAGGAAAGAAATCAGTAGGGGAGTGAAGAAGAGAAAGATGGGACGTAGCAGGGGCAGAGGTGGGTCCTCGGGCACATTGTTCTGAGGTGGGATATATTTATATATTTAAACCACAGAACCTCCTTTTGACCCTGCTGCAGAGCGAGCATGATGGGAGAGCCCAAAAGAGTGCCCTTGGACTCCAAGCAGCCCACTGAACTAATTCCGGCACGGGATCGGAGAACCCACGGCGGGCTGAGACAGTGGAAACCGGGCATCCCCCAATTCTTTTAACCTCTCTCTCTCAACCCCTTCCTCCTGAGCACAGCGCAGGGTCCACGGCTTTCTGAGCGCAAAATGGAGACATTGAGCCTCTCTCTAGGTTTCTCCATCTTATGAGCAGCATAAAAGGGTAAAAGTTTGTAGTGATGTTATTTCTGGTTGTACTTTCCCAGCGGCCACGCGACCTAATGTCATCTTAGCATCAACAATATGTAATGGTTCCTTTTTAATGGGTCGGACTTTTGTGGGAGATCCTAACAAGAATAGTAAGTCTTTTGCTGAAATATTGAAGGCAATCAAAGTGGTAGCCATCTCTCTAGACTGAACTAAGCTATATCCCCACGCTGGCTGAGAAGAAATATCCTTCTTTCTCGGGAAGAAACACGGCGTGGTGTCAACCATAGTGTGATGTCCATTAAGCAAACAGACCTGGTGGCGTGGGAATGGGATATAAGGGGAAAAATTATGTACATGGAACAGCGGGATGCTGGTGGAATCTCGAGCTGGAGCCGATACCAGCGCAAGACCTTTGGTTCCAGAAACTGCTTGCAGACACTCTACTAGACTATCAACTAAGCCAGAGCCCCACGCCTGCTGATGACGGGAAATAACCATCCTCTTCGGTTTTTTTTCCCTTTGTCAGGAACCGTGGCGATTACTAAACAGGCGTGAACTCGGTGGCGCGGGGCAAGGGGGAAAAAAGAAAAGTTATGTAACAAACAGCGGGACTTAATATCTCTATATTCTTAGCAATGGAGAACTATCAAATGTCTCCTTGGCAATAGGACTGTCTTTCTTTAGGGGGGGAAACCCCAGCAACGGTAGTGAGTTGTGTGTTGAAACATGGAATGTAATCGAGATAAAGCATAAAGGAAGTGAAACTTATCACTTACAAGGGCGGGGACTGGGGGGGCGGGAGGGGGCAGGAGGTATAATGGGGTTGTTGGTGATGGAATATGGGCAATGATGAAGGGAAGGGTGTTTGAGTATTGTATAACTGACATAATCCTGAGAACTATGTAACCCTCCACATGGTGATTCAATAAAATTTAAAAATAATAATAATAATAATAATAATAAAAAACCACAGAACCAACAACTCTGTAAGCATGGGACCCCAACTACAACAACCAAACTTAAAATGTGCCTGTTAAGGAGGCACACTGGGAGGTGGGAGGGAACCTGGGGAGGGAATTAGTGGACACTGGTTGACACTGGTGGTGGGACTGGTGTTGGAATATGGTAGGGCTGAAATTCTATTATGAACAAACTTTGTAAATCATGGTGTCTTAATAAAAAAGCTAGAAAATTAGCAGATATTTTCACAGTTTTATCTACAACATTAACCTGAAGACATGGGAAAGAGTAATTAAATAGATTTATGCAGAAATAACCATCATAGTTAAATACTCATTTTACTTATATTAAATATACATTTACGTTTCTTGGAAAGATATGTGTCTCTGGTTAAATATTTGTTCATCAGTGTTGTAATACAGTTGGATGTTAAGTGCATTTCAGTATTTTGGCCACAATTGCTATGATGAAAATAAGAGACACAAAGTAGGTAGACATTCTGTAGAGTGAAATTAAATCTATTTTACTCTGAGTCTCTATTTCTAAATTATCAAAATTATCAAAATGATCATAAGAAATTTAAATGGAGGCCAGGAGGAAATACAAGAAAAGCACTTGCTTCACCTCGGTCAGACCTCAGTTCAATCTTTGGCACTATATGTGCCCCCTGAGCACTGTCTGGAGTGATCCCTGTGTGTATTTACCAAAGGCAGCATTCTATCTCTCTTGCTGGTGCTCTATCTCTCCTGCCGCTTGTGTCTGGTGGTCTCCACTTCCCCTACCCCAGGGAGGTCAATGGCGATGGGCAGGTGAAGGAAGGAATGAGGGCCAGGCTGGTCAGTCTCAGTTGCAGTTTATTCCATTCCCATCTCCATTCTCCTCTGATTCTCCTCCTGCTTCTCCCTCCCTCATGCTACTTGATTCTCCTTCTGCTTCATTCTACTTCTCCTTCTCCTCCTGTTTCTCCCTCCTCCATGCTACTTCATTCTCCTTCTGGCTATGGATCACCCTTAGATCTTACAGTCTGAGTTTATATATATCAATCACGTAGGATGGTGATACAAAGGTGGGTTGAACATTAGCAAATCAGCAAAGACAGGTAGACCACCCCTTGAAGAGATTAATCCAAGGACAAAAATCTCATCTAAGGAGATTACTACAGATTACAAGGAGATCTGCCCAAGGGTAGGAGCCCAATGAAACTGTGTTGCTTTCCTCTTTCCTCAGCTAGCAATCCACTTAAATAGTTGTAGTAAATCTACTTCTAATACTTTCTAGCAATGTCATTCTGTGTGAGCACAGTAAGACATATATCAAACTTAAGTTTGTTTCTTCCTGAGGACATCTTACTATATATTCCAGATCACAGTTCTCAGGTCAGGTTAGTCTTCCTAACCCGAGCAGGGTCCTTATCCAGTTACCTCTTTGGGTCATGACATAATTTGTCCATGACCGTGCTCTTAACTTATAGTTAAGTATTATGGCACTTAGCCTGGCCCATTTTGATGCCAGGGTAGCTCACAGCTTGCCCTGGGTCCATTAAGTCTCTCGTCGGAACCCTCCTTTTGGGGTGTTAGGAACTAAGGAAAACTGAGGCTTAAGTAGAGAAAGCAGATGTCTGGGAGTGAATAATATTCAAAGTCAATTAAATCACAAGTTACAAAAGCATAATATTAACTGTCTTCCTGTGTCCATACAGAAAGGACAGTGCTTTAAAATAAACTACTCAAAAGATGGAGAAAAGCAGTATTTAACTTACAATACAAGTTCAGTGTTCTTAGAAGAATCTGACCTTTACAAGTTAACAGAATCTGATTAGGGAAAAAGGGTGTTTTTTTGGGGAGGAGAACACAGAGAAGGGTTTACAGATAAAGGAATGGGAGTGACTCGGGAGCATGTGACGGGGTATAACCTGATAAACCTAAGTTCCCTGTGGCACGGCTGAGAGGACAAACCCAATGTTTTCCTACACCCTGAGCACAGAGCCCAGAGTTAGCCCTGAGAGCAGCCAGACAGACCCCCCAAACCGAAATACAGATAATAAAATGGAGATACAACATTCCATGAATGAAGCAAGATATCAAATTAATTGAAACAATTAAACTTATTCTAAGTCAACTAGCAAGTTTCCAAGCATAGCCTCTTCCTGCTGCTATTTAAGGCACCCTTTGTCCTTCCTTTTTCGGGGAGCCTTTTCCGGCAGTGCTAAGGGGGCCTACGGGCTACTTCCAGCTATAAGGGTCCTGAGGTTCAGTGTGAGGGTTTGAGGAAGTGACACTCCTTGGGCCCAGAGGTGTGGGGTGTCCAGAACCCTGGGGTGCTGGGTGGATTTCACATTCAGTCACATCCAGTGATGCCCAGTGACCATTGGTGCCGAGGATGAAGTTGGGTCAGCCACCCACACCTAACCCGCAACTCCCTCTGTACCCCAACAGAGCTTTGCTTCAGTCAAAAACAGAGCAATTACCGCTTTACTGGGAAAGGCGTCACCACGGACCTGGCCCTGGCACAACCCAGACGCAGTTTTCCCCCTTGCTCTTGGCACACGTGGTGCCCAGCCCCACCCAGCCCATCACAGTTCACGGAGTTCGTCCCTCCATTCCCACTTCCAGTGTCAGCTCTTTTTCTCAGGACAGACCCCAAGTAGACTTTCTTTTTGAAAAAATGAGTATTGACAATTTCAGAACTGAACCGATAGCACAGCGGGTAGGGCGTTTGCCTTGCATGCGGCTGACCCAGGTTCAATTTCTCCATCCCTCTCCGAGAGCCCAGCAAGCTACCAAGAGTATCCCGCCTGCACGGCAGAGCCTGGCAAGCTACCTGTGGTGTATTCAATATTCCAAAAAAAGTAACAACAAATCTCACAACGGAGACTTTTTTGTTTAGCCACACTCAGCTGTGCTCAGGGCTTACATCTAGCTCTGCACTCAGGGATCACTCCTGATGGGGCTGAGTATAACCATCTGTGGTGCCAAGAATCAAACCTGGGTCTGCTATGAGACTTAGTGAATTTGTTAACTCTTATTAGTGTAGTCATTGTATTTGGGGGAAATAAGGAAGTAGTAATGATACATTTTGGGGTAAAATGTGGTGATGGGGGAGTCACTTTCAAGATGGCAGAGCAAAATGAATTGATCCAAGTGACATGTGATCACCAAACCTTTGGCATAACATGAAAGTGTACTTTGGGAAGTCTTAGAAATTTCTAGACATGGAGTGCCAGTAGAAATGAGAAAAGAGGGGCTGGAGCAATAGTAGAGCGGGTAGGGTGTTTGCCTTGCATGTGGCCAACCCGGGTTCAATTCCCAGTATCCCATATAGTCCCCTGAGCACCCCAGGGGTGATTCCTGAGTGAAGAGCCAGGAGGAACCCCTGTGCATCGCCAGGTATGACCCAAAAAGAAAAATAAAAGAAATGAGAAAAGAAATAGGGACTCCAATGCTTTATATATAAATATATTTATATACAAATATATATTATATATTGGTTTTTGTCTTGGTTTTTGACTTATATCTGTTACTGTCACTGTCATCCTGTTGCTCATCAATTTGCTTTAGCGGGAACCAGTAACATCTCCATTTTGAGACTTGTTGTTACTGTTTTTGGCATATCAAATACACAACGGGTAGTTTGCCAGGCTCTCTGAGAGGGGTGGAGGAATCGAAACCGGGTCGGCCGCATGCAAGGCAAATGCCCTACCGCTGTGCTATTGCTCCAGCATTAAAAGTAATTTAAAAATGAAAAAAATTTAAACATGATTTAAACGTAATTTATATCAGCTCCTAATAAAAGAATCCAAGTTTTTTCAGCTGGCACAAGGGCTGACAATGTGGCTCAAAACTTCCAGGAGAGGGAAGAGAGATATTATGAGGGGATCCCTTAGCTAGCTCTAAAATTCCCTTAAAATTTACCTGAAAAATGCTCACATCTACAGTGAAAAAGTAAGGCATATCTATTTGACCTAAGAAAAAGTAGTGTCATTTTCAAAAAAAATCAAATAATTACACAGATTCCAGTCTTGCAATATGAGAGAACAGAAAAGTTTATTACAATGATAAAGAAACTAATAAGTCTGGCACTAGTATAGAGATAAATGCTCAAGCAGTAATAACCAAGGTGTGGGGTGTTGGAGGTGGGGTGGTAACAGTGTCACAGCAAAAAGAGACTGCAAGGTATTAAGCAAATTGGTAGTGAGGTTAGCCACTGAGTTTCTACAGATATACATAATAAACTGAACACTTCCGCACTACTCTCTTCCTGTTGACCACACCCCTCCCCCTGCCTCTTCCTCCAGTCACACTCTCCCTGGCATTTGAGTTTAGTAGTATTCTGAGAGGTCACTTTCTAGAAAGAACTTTGTTTACAATGGGTAATAATAAGGAACAATTTGAGCAGTTCTGTAACTATGAATAAAATAAATCTATGGTTATCTAGAGTGAATTCATCTATAGTAGGAACAACTCCATTTCTTAAGATCACTGAATTCAGAGACGTCATTATTTCAAAGATCCACTTGGGAAAGTCATCACGGAGGAGCCAAAGGCAAAAGCATATGAGGGCAAGACTGGGGCGGGGGAATAAGTGTCTAAAGCAGAAATTCTGTAAGTGTTAAAGAGACAAATGCTGGGTCACCTTGGTTGGCTGTCTGCATAGTCTTTCTCCATGTTTCTGAGAGAGAAGTCATAAGGTGGGGATGTTGAACACAAACCTAGAATATGTCTGCCCTCCTGTTTCATAAATTTGTCTCTTGCCAACTGCCCACAGTCAACTTGTTGACTCCTTAGTCCTGAGATTATCAGTAAAATGAGAGTGCTCTGTCTTTGAGCAAATGAGTCATGTGGAGCGGGGCAGCCAGGGAATGCGCAGGAAACAGAGATTTTCATTTGGTTTTGTCTTTAAACACTTCTGTAAGAACTAAGGAAACTACTTTCAGTACCTCTGTGAGGAATTCAATGATCCGTTTCTGAGTCTCCACTTGTTCTCTGGCATTGTCTCGCTTCCTGACATACACAGATTCCCTTTCTACCAAAGCTCTCTCCATTTCATCCCTTCTTGCTTGCTTCTCCAGAGTATCCTCCAGATTTCTGATTTTCTCTTCATACTCCTTTCTTATCTGGGCTTTCTCTTTCTCCAGCTCTTCTCTGTAATATCCTTGCTTCATGAGGGTTTGTTTTTGAATTTCCCGCTCAACCAATTGATAATACCTATTAGTGTAGTATGTTCCTTCATTCTCTGTCATCACCTTCTCGACCAGAGCGATCAGCTGTGCCTTCTGGGCCTCCTGCTCAGCTCCTGTTGCCTTGTTGTTGAACAGGCAATAGCGATTGTCCAGTCTAGCTATCAGCTCTTGAAGGACTGGAGCGTCCTTTAAGTACTCTGAGAAATCTTGGGTACCCAACTCATCTTTCCGGGTGAATAAGAGAATCATGTGTCTCTGAGCTCTGCCATCAAACATTGCCAGGATCTTCTCTGTGGCCATCTGCTCCTCTTTGGTGTAACATCCCAGAGGGACCACCAGGATCAGAGCATGAGGACCTGGGGAGGTCAGCAGGAGGCAGCGAACAAGCTCACTCTTGGTGGTTGCATCAGGCACTTCGGTGTCAAAAATGCCAGGAGTATCCACAACAACAATGTTTCTCCCCTTCCAATTCAGACTCCCTTTTTCGCAGGATTTGGTGATGGATTTTGCTGCAGTGCTTGACTGAAACACAGTCTTTCCCAGGATGCTGTTTCCTGTAGCACTTTTCCCTGCTCCAGTCTTACCCAGTAAGACAAGTCTCAGTTCTGGAAATCCGGGGTCTTTGTTTGCAAGTCCTGGGGAAACAATAACTGCAGGGTTAGGATAGTTTCCAACAGTTTCCATTGCTGGTGCCCTTCCCTTTGTCCACTAGGCACCTCTTCTGGAGTGCCGACTGTTCTCATCAGAAGTCTGTGGGAACCCTGAAGGCCTGGTGTTCTTCTTGGGGGTTCTGGGGAACCACAAGTACTTTTTCGGATTCCAATGAACTGTTTTTTTTCCTGAAACTTTTGTAACTTATTAGTCTACTGAGTAGGAAAGATAATGATTTAAGAAGAAGAAGAAGAAAAGGTGAAAAAATAAAAAAAAATAGAAATATGGGCCTGGAGCGATAGCACAGCGGGTAGGGCATTTGCCTTGCATGTGGTAAACCTGGGCTCGATACCCAGCATCCCATATGGTTCCCTGAGCAGTGCTAGGAGTATTCCTGAGTGCATGAGCCAGGAGTAACCCCTGTGCATTGCCGGGTGTGACCCAAAAAGCAAAAAAAAGAAAAAAAAGAAGAAGAAAATGTGAGCTGTTCTTGTAGCTCTTCTGAGGAGACCCAGTAGGAAGTAATATAAGATCTGAACTAGAACATCCCAGTTGGAGATTCTACCCTACCCCAACTACTTTTTTTAAAATAGATCTTTTCTTCTTCCCTTAAGAAGTCAAATCAGTGCACTGTGTAACCACCCAGGCTGGGAGAGGAGCAGAGAGATAATTGTCCCTCTATAGTTCACATGAGATCCTGAAGGGGACTCAAACCCTCAGGAGAATAGGAATCCTCTAAGTAAAGTTAAAGACATAGTTAACAAGTGAGGAATAGTGGCCAATCCTCACTGCTTACATATTTGTTGCTGAAACATTTACTAACACTGACATAAGAAGAAGCATTCCTAAATCAAAGTTTCACATTTGACAACAAAAGTATTTGGAGGAGCAAAGAAAGTCTCTAAGAGGTGAGAACACAGTAAACAGGATGGCTTAGGTTATTGAGGCGAACATGGTTGGATGTTCAGATCATTATTTGTTAGATCATTTCTTGGTTACCCCACTTGGGACTATTCTGAGATTAATGATTGCCATAGAAAGGGGCACAAACAGCCACCTCCTAACTGTCACAACTTGCTGATGCCCAGAGCATTTGTATGACATTCTATATGATCAATTGAAGATAAGATCTCAATTCACCCCAGTATGCACATAGGACACAGATGATCCCAATCTGCACAGTGGATTTGTAGCTCCTTCTCTCAAGATGCAGAGTCTATTTCTCCAGCCTGTGAATCTGGTGGGCCAAGCGGATTGTGAAACCAAAGAGGCCAAGATTCCAAAAGTGCCTATGTTCAGTACCTTGCCTGTACCTGCTCTTCAGAACCCTTAGCTGCCCTTTGATGAGTTCTGAACTGGTCTACTGGAGGATGAGGGACACAAGGTCCTGTTACACCTGACCCTGGGCTGCTCAGGAGACTGCTAACTACCAAGGATGCCATGAGGCCATCCAAGTTCGTTCATACTGAAACATAAGTGAGCTACAGATGAATGAGTGATTCTGAGATTAAACACATGGATCTGAGCCCGCCTCCCAAATTGAGAGACATCTTAATCCTTGATGTTTAAGCTCTACACCCTGGGGTGGCTGAAGTCATATAGTGAAAGCCTGTGGATAAGGGCATATGTCTATGGATATATAGATTTCGTCAGTCATTTGGATTGGTTGGTTATAGTGAGGTCTCCAGGAGCATGGAAACAGGGAATTGTATGAGGAATCCATGATACCCAGGTAGTCCTCCAGACTGGAAAAAGTACAGACAGCAAGACCAGCTGGCCCAGCTGCTCTGGTGACTCCACAGCATAGAAAACAGGAAAAAAGACATTTATTCCCTCCAGGATCGGTCAGAATATTGGAACTGCTCTTCCTGGCAGAGTGAGTAGAAGGAGGAAAAAAATATAAAGGGTCAGAGAAATGGGAAAGCAGAGCCTATGAAGAAAGAAAGAAATTGAGTAGAAAATATTTGGCTTTGCTCAGGTGGTGACTGGCTGGAGAAACAGGTCTCTGCCAACTGTTCATGCCCAGCCTGACCTGGGGACCTCCTTGTCCATCTTACCGTGGGTTCTCCAGGGATTGCAGTGGAACTGTGCTTCCATGGTGGTCAGAATTCCTGCAGATAAGAAGATATAAACAGGTTATTTTAGAGAAGTGGACATAACTGAACATTTCACCACTCAGATAGCAAACAGTTCCTTTTCCCATAAACTTTCTGTTTCAATTTTCACATCTCCTTTCTGACATTCCTCTCACTTCCTGTTTTCTGCCTCAGTTTCAGACCATTCCATTTTCTTTGCACAAAGAAGTTCAAAAAAGTGTTCCTTGACTGTAAATCCCAATCCTTCTCCCCTCTCTAGTCAGTGGAGTAGAGACTCTATCTTAGATCCTAGAAATCCCAACTGTTTTTACCCCGTTTATCTTTTTTTCCACTTGGAAGTGTCATGGGAATTTCCAGTAGAATCAGCAAAACTGCACCCCTTGAGCTGCAGCCCGCCTGCACTGCTCCATCATGTCGTTCCGTGAATGTGATAGCTCTCATCAGAGCTATTGACTCCCGGGAAATCTTGGTTCGTCCCAGCTCTTCTTTCCTCATTTCCTCATTGTCCATCTCCAAATCCTTTTGGCTGACTCTACTTACAAAGTTCACAGAATGATATATTTTATTTTTATATTGTTATTTGTTTGCAATGAAAACAGATCCCTCATTACTTCAGTTTAAATCTCCTTTTCTCGGGGCTGGAGCGATAGCACAGCGGGTAGGGCGTTTGCTTTGCATGCAGCCGGCCCAGGTTCGATTCCCAGCATCCCATATGGTCCCCCAGCACTGCCAGGAGTAATTCCTGAGTGCAGAGCCAGGAGTAACCCCTGTGTGCTTCTGGGTGTGACCCCAAAAAGCAAAAGAAAACTCCTTTTCTCTCTTATAATCAAATGCTTTGTTCTGCTTTTGTTTTGAGACCCTACCCAGTGGTGCCCAGGGCTTACTGCTCACTCTGTGTGCAGGGATCACTCCTGGGTAAGATGAGGGGACCATACATGATGCCAGCTATGAAAGCCAGGTCTGTTGTGTGCAAGGCAAATGCCTTCACACCTGTACTCTCCCTGGCCCATAATCAGATGCTTTGAAGAAACTGCGAAAATTTGTGGGGGGATGTTGACACTGGAGATAGGTTTGGTGTTAGGATATTGTATGCCTCAAGCTTAACTATGAATAACTTTATAAACCGTGGTGACTTAACAAAAATATATAAAAAAACAAAACTTAGATTTTTTTCTAACTGACATTTCCCAGTAGCTTTTTCCATAAAGAGATAAACATCAATGAGGTGGTTCACAAGATGGTGCTCGAGCAGTTTGTCTCGCTCCAAAAGGGTTTAAAGCTCCCACTCTTGCCGCTCTCTGGACTCCGTGGCATCTTCCCTCTCCCTAGAGCACTCCCAGTCCATTCCACAGCCTGCTCTGTCCCGGCTCCTGAGAAGCCTGGGTCTCAGTGCTCTGACCCTCACTGCTCCTGAGAGAGTTTCTCCAGCACCGTGATCCCCAGCTCCACCACCTCGACCAACATTAGCATTGATGCTCCACTTGCTGTTTGCCCCAATAACTCTCCCGGGGTTTCTCAGAGAAACCACTTTACATTAGGTGAGGTCTGATATTTCACTGGTGCCTCCACAAGACGTTGAGATCTTATGATGATTGGACAATCTGTGTCTCATATTTTAATCTAATCTATGGGTACAATCACAGTCCTGGACAAAGAGATGTGCAAGTGATTTCTAAATAAACAAGTTGACTGAAAAAAAGATCTTGATTCTTGCCTCCTCTCGGACTGATCTTTCTATCTGCTCTTATCTGTGAAATAATTTTTCTTGTTATATAATAAATGTTATAACGACTTGGTAGTATGTTTTTAATATTTATACAAAGGTTTTGATGGTTTGAAGACCTCTTACATGCAGAAACTTTTCTAGAACAGACTGAAGATGCTGATTGTATACAGAAAGCTCAATAGAAAATCACCAAGTACAAAAGTGCAGCACTGAGAAAGAGGGGCGATTCTTTGAAAGGGAGGCTATTTATTCATCCTTTAGGTGTAGGCAGTAGGAAACAGAGTTTTGTACACTAGGAAGAAAAAAACATCAAGAATTTTTATGAAGCATTTTAGGTCCATTGATAGTGGTAGCGATTGGTATTAAGAGAGGCTGCCCCATCAGAAAATGGGGAGAAGAGATGAGCAAAAACTTCCTCAAAGAAGAGATATAGAAGACCAAAATGTACGTAAAAACGTGATGCACGATACATCATCAGGGAAATCCAAATCAAAACAATAATAAGATGTCACCTCATACCAGTGAGACTGGCACACAACACAGATTAAAAACAACTATGTCGGCAGGGATGTGGGGAATAAGGAACCGCAGGTGGGAATGTTGATTGGTCCAGCTCTTTTGGAAAACAATATAGATATGTCTAAAAAACTAGGAATCTGGGATTAGAGTGACTGGACAGTGTGGAGGACACTTGTCTTGCATGTGACCAACGCAGGTTTAAACCTCAGCATCCCATATGGTCCCCTGAGTACCACCAGGAGTGATTCATGAGTACAGAACCAGGAGTAAACCCTGAGCATTGCCAGGTGTGTCCCTCCCCCCAAAACCCCAACAAAACCCAACAAATTAGGAATTAATCTCCCATATTGTGCAGCAAATTCACTCATTGGCATTTTCTCCAAGGGCCCTAAAACTCTATTTAGATAAGATGCACTCCTATGTTCATTGCAACACTATTCAAAATATTCAAAATACGGAAACAACCTAGGTGTACAAGAACAGATGAGTGGGTAAAGACACAATGGTAAGTACCATTGTGTAGATGGTATATATATATTCAGTGGAATACTACTTGGCTATAGGAAAAGATGAAATCACACAGTTTGCTGCTAAGTGCATGAATATGGAGAATATCATGCTGAGTGAGGTTAGTAATAAGGAGAGGGATAGATACAGAATGCTCTCCCTCAGATGTGGGTTACAAAGAAACATAATAAGGAACAACCGAAACCCAACCAGGGCCTGAGAACTGAGTGGTCTTTAGTAGGGGGCCCACAGTGAAGGCAGATGGAGCAGCGGGGAAGAGTTGGATAACAAAAACTGGAAAACAAAGTTTTGGGCATTTCTTCTAAAACTTGTACATTCTGTAGCCTTTTAGCCTGCCAATTTATTTTCAGTAAAATTTATATCAACTTACTATTGGTTGACAATACTGTACGCGTTTTGGGAGTAACTCCACACTTGGATGCGTTTCTCTACCTTCCTGCCAGCTCTATGCTGATCCCACTCTCAAACCCACACCCCCTCCTCCTTCCAGCGGACTCTCTGGTCAGAGGTTTCAGCTCTGGACCATTTACCCTGACCCAAGAAGGAACCAAGAGTTGCACTTCTAGGGTGTTCGCATGGCTTAGCTCCCGTTCTGCAATTTAAGAACAAGCACCTGCTGACCCCCAGTCTCCCCTGAACCTCCGAGTCACACAGGAGGAATTTCACTCTTCTTGCCTCCTGAAGGTTCCCTTTCCTGACCTGTATGTGACTTGGGACATGCCCAGTTGTGCGTCTCGGTCCTGTAGTGAAACTCCCCACCGGCTCCCAACAGAATTCATTCTGACAGCTCACTACTGTCCCTGGAAGTTTCAGATTAATTGGAACTCCCCAAGAGGCAAAAGAAATAACTTATTTGAATAAATATTTTTATTAATAATTAATATCCCTTGAGAGGTTATGCCTGAAGGAGGCATTTGTTCATAATGAACAGTTTTGAAAATAGTTCACAGTCCCAAATCAGCACAAACAGGAAGCAGGAAACAATGAGAGATACATTTTGAGAACAAGGTTTTTCCCCAGTTTAAGATAGACTCGGGATCGGGCACTCCTTTATCAAATACACGCAGGCACCCTCATTTCCCACTCACAAATCCCCCATAACCCTTACCTGGAAAATCTGGGTCCAGCTCCCTTCTTGAATTTTACAGTATAAGTGAGTCAGGGTAATATGAAGGAGGAGGAGGAGAGAGGAAGTGAGGGGAGGAGCTGTCGTCGCTGCTCAGGAAGAGGCCTGGCGCCTATTCAAGCATCTAGCAAACCTGAGCTGACTGTCCGCTGCTGGGCTATGAGCGGATGAAGAGTGGCCTGACCCAAGACTGGCTTGTTTCTTCTTTTAGTCTCCCAAGCAGCGCTCAGGGGGCCCAGGTGTCATTGCTGAGAGAACTGGGACGAATATTTCACACCTAGGGCCTAAAGATGCAGTGTTGGGGGTGCCCAGGGGTAAGCAGGGCACAACCGGCATTTTTCCTTTTATATAATCACTTTTATGGAGCTACTGGGATTTACAATACTGTTAATCATACTTTTTTTGTACATACATCACTCCGATACTACAGCCATTACTGAGACAGTGGAGAGGCAGCGGGGGCTGGGTCAGGGTAGTCAGGCACGAAGGGGGTGTTGAGGAATGATAGAGCCAAATATCCAAGCCACAGAGTCAGCAGCACTGAAGTGAAGAGACCCAAACTTTAACAACCGAACCTAGAAAGGTTCCTGTCAGGTGTGGGAGGGAACCTGGGAACACTGGAGGAGGGACATTGACACGGGTGGTGGGACTGATGCTGCGATATCACTGTCACTGTCACTGTCATCCCGTTGCTCATCGATTTGTTCGAGCAGGCACCAGTAACGTCTCTCAATGTGAGACTTATTGTTACTGTTTTTGGCATACCAAATACGCCACGGGTAGCTTGCCAGGCTCTGCCATGCGGGTGCAATACTCTCGGTAGCTTGCCGGGCTCTCCGAGAGGGGTGGAGGAATTGAACATGGGTCGGCCGCGTGAAAGGTGAATGCCCTATCCACTGTGCTATCACTCCAGCGCTGCGACATCATGTGTCTAAAACTCAACTCTGAATAACGTTGTAAATCACGGTGCTTAAGAAAAACTACCTACCTCTCTATGTATTATTATCATCTATCTTCACAGATCTATAAATAATAAATAATGTGTAAAAAAATTGGAAAACTGGGCTTGGAAGGTGGTAAAGTACTCGTCCCGTATATGTGAGGCCATTGCTTCAACTTTCAGGACCATAGCACTGTAGCACTGTTGCACTGATGCCCGTTGTTCATCGATAGCTCGAGCGGGCACCAGTGACATCTCCATTGTGAGACTTGTTGTTACTGTTTTTGGCATATTGAATATGACACAAGTAGCTTGCCAAGCTCTGTCGTGCAGGCGGGATACTCTCAGTATCTTGCCGGGCTCTCTGAGAGGAACAGAGGAAACAAACCCGGGTCGGCTGCATGCAAGGCTATCACTCCAGTCCCAGGATCATAAATGAAAATAAACATAAAAATTGAAAAAGGAACACCAAATTGAACATAGAATAAACAGGATTAAGAAAATAACATTGGGACTGGGAGCTAGCACGTGGATTGGGGTGCATGTACAAAACCCCGGTTTGGTCCCTGATCACCAGATATAGCCCTGGAAGTTGCCAGCCCCTCTGGAATGAGCCCGGTGATGCCCTCGGTTTCCTGAGAACTGCTTTGGAGGATTTGTGTCTCCCACCCTTTCCACCCTCCCCCCAAAAGAAGGAATGAAACAAGGAAGACATCATTGAAACAAATACAATGAAGAAAATAGATGAAAACAAAAACAGCTTCTTGGAAAATAAGTAACAAAACCAACAAGCTTCTACCTGCATAAA
This sequence comes from Sorex araneus, assembly GCF_027595985.1. NCBI lineage: Eukaryota > Metazoa > Chordata > Mammalia > Eulipotyphla > Soricidae > Sorex > Sorex araneus. The sequence goes on from NC_073302.1 coordinate 449,518,918, forward strand.
TTTTAAAAAAATGGCAAAAGTATATAAATAACCAATATCCGGGACCGGAGAGGGAACATCACTACACTATTTCAATCATTAAAGGCAAATTATAGACTGTAAACTAAAACTTTATGCCAACTAAGTTGACTATATAGATAATATAAGCATGTGCCCTGAATAAAAAACAACTAACCTAAGAAGAACCAGGAAATTTAAAAATACTTATATTCATTAAAAAATTAGGTTCATAATAGTAAAAATTCCCTCAAGGAAAACTTCACTGTATCACTGTCATCTTATTGTTCGTCTATTTACTTGAGCGGGCACCAGTAACGTCTCCATTCATCCCAGTCCTGAGATTTTAGCAGCCTCTTCTTTTTAAAAAAATTTTTAATTTAATTTTATTGAATCACCGTGAGATAGTTACAAGCTTTCATGTTTGGATTACAATCTCACAATGATCAAACATCCATCCCTCCACCAGTGCACATTCTCCACCACTAATATCCCTGGTATACCCTCCTTTTCCCACCCTCCCTCTGCCTCTAAAGCAGACAATATTCCCCATACTCTCTCTCTACTTTGGGGCATTATAGCTTGCAACAGAGACACTGAGAGGTCATCATGTTTGGTCCATTATCTAATTTCGGCATGCATCTCCCATCCCAACTGGTTCCTCCAGCCATCATTTTCTTAGTGATCCCTTCTCTATTCCATCTGCCTTCTCCCCTCCTCTCATGAAGCAGTCTTCCAGCTATGGGTCAATCCCCTTGGCTCTTGTATCTACTGTCCTTTGTTGTCAGCCTCATGTGATGTTATTTTATACTCCACAAATGAGAGCAGTCCATCTATATCTGTCCCTCTCTTTGTGACTCATTTCACTTAGCATGATACTCTCCATGTTTATCCATTTGTAAGCAAATTTCATGACTTAATCTTTCCTAACAGCTGCATAGTATTCCATTGTGTAGATGTTACCAACGTTTCTTTAACCAGTCATCTGTTTTAGAGCACTTGGGTTGTTTCCATAGTTTGGCTATTGTGAGCAGGGTAGCGGCCTCTTCTTAATCGTCTTTCCCAATGATAGGAGGCACTTTCAGGGTCAGGGGAATGAGACCTGTTATTTTTACTCTATTTGGCATATCGAATACGCCATGGGTACCTTTCAGGCTCTTCCGTGCAGGCAGGATACTCTCAATAGTTTGCTGGGCTCTCTGAGAGGCATATATATATTTCCCTTTATGATGATGTGTCCAGGAATATGTTTGCTCATGCGTGAGGCTCGGCCTGAGTGTGCGAAAAGCGTGGAGTGTGGCGGCGGTTGGGTAGTGGAGGACGGCTGCAGGGGCTGGGTCCCTTGGGGCAAGGAGGGCTCTCACCCGCCCCCTTCTGGAGCACCCTGAGTGAAAACAGGCTGGAGTGGAGTCCAGTGGTATGGGTATGGGGGCCTCCTTTTTTCCTCCCTTCCAGGAAGAGCAGTCGTGAAAAATTCAGGGAATTAATTGATGTATTTCACTAAATACATCAATCCCAGTATCCCAAATGGTCCCCTGATCACTGCCAGGAATAATTCCTGAGTATAGAGCCAGTAGTAACCGCTGAGCAAGCCAGATGTGGCTCCAAAACAAAACAAAAAAAATGAAAGACAAATACACTTCTTTCTAACACCTAGGAATTCCACTTCAGCTTGGGTCAGTGGCTATTGGATCTAATAAAGCACTTGTCTAATCTAGTGGCTGGGTTCATGGATTTTCACGTTTCTATAACGTTTCTGAATGTTCTGTTTGTGTTTTGTTTGCTCATTTTGCTTGGGGCCTATACCCCGAAGTGCTCAGGGGATTCCCCCAACTCTGTGCTTGAGGGTCACTATTGCTTTCGGGACAAGCATGCATTCAGCTGGTAAACTCTGTTGTCATGAATGTTGAGGAAAGGCAACATTTATGTGTGATATACTATAAAAGGACTGGAGCAATAGCAAAGCAAGTAGGGCATTTGCCTTACATGCCGCCGACCCAACTCCATCCCTCTTGAAGAGCACAGCAAGCTACCGAGAGTATCCTGCCTGCATGGCAGAGCCTGGCAAGTCACCCTTGGCATATTTGATATGCAAAAAACAGTAACAAGTCTCACAATGGAGACATTACTGGTACCTGCTTGAGCAAATCGATGAAGAACAGGATGACAGTGCTACAATGCTATTTCACTAAATATTTAAGGAAGAAATTATATGACATTAATCTAACAGAAACTCAGAAAACAGAAAATATACACATGAGAAAGGTGCTGAACTTGAATAATTTGGGGGAAAGCCACATTAAATTCACAAAAAAATAACACTACATCCAAATTAGTAAGACTAGTTTAAAAAACACTGATGACACACATTGTAAACCACTGACAAGTTAATTAATAAAAGTGGGGGAAATGACAATGCCATTGTCATTTGGCTCTCTTTGATTTAAACAAAGATTTGTAAGGCATTACATTTCAGGGAAAACACTGACAGTATGTCATTTGAGTTCAGCATGCAAACCAGATAACCAACTTCTATATATTTTCTTAAAAATAAAACTATACACATGTGTTGATAATTGTTTATTCTGACATTTATTAGCAGTCCACAGTAGATATGCTCAAATATTCAAAACCCAGTGAATGAATATACAAGTTCTGGTACATCCAAATTATTATGGGTTAAGCTGTTTGTCCCCCAACTAAAAAAAATTTATATTGCAGATGTAATTGGTCATAATGAATGCAGATTGACCCTTAATCTAATATTCATGGTGTTCTAAGGAGGAGAATTCATTTGATGACAGAAGCATTGTCACGGGAGGGACTTTTCTCTATAGGACAGAGGGGAGATGAGAGGCAAAGATAGAAAAGAAGTTGGAGCATGATCCCCAGAATCCATGGAGGGAGCCTGGCTCTGCACAGCCCTTGATTTTGGTCTCCATTCCCCGGTGTGGGAGAGCATATATCTGTCTCTGCTGTCCTTGGAGAGTGTTTGGGCAGCTCTGGGAAACAGACACTCACGTGATGGATTTATAGCCATCAATTAACAGGAGCAATTAAAAGGTTATACAACTGTGAATTTAGCAACATTCATAATCTGTGTTTTTAAGACTGATCATTTTTAATGTTAATTACAAATCAACAGTGAAAAGTTATAGTCATTGTGGTATAAGCAGATACCACTAGCAGAATCTCTTGTGGTTGGCTGTGAAACTGTCCCCAGGTCTTTTTTGTCCATGACCTTTCAATATGAACCTAAACTTGCTTTATCTGGTCATGACCCTTCTTTGCATTTCTCTTTTCTTTGGGGAGGTGGTCACATCAGGCAATGCTTAGGGGGTTACTCCTAGTTCTATGCTCAGGAATTACTCCTGGTGGGCTCAGGGGACCATGGGATGCCAGGGATCTAACCCAGTCAGCCATGTACAAGGCAAGCAGCCAATGCGTTGCACTATTGCACTGCCATCCTTTTTGCTTCTCTTGAAGTTCAAAGAAAAGTTGTTTTATAGTTAGTTTTAAAATTTTTCTTCATTTTTATGTATTCCCTGTTTTTATCTCACAGTTTGGCGCTTGTCCCAACCCCTTCACTATGCTGCCATGCACGTAACCTCTTTGTTATATAATAGAGACCAGAGGATGATTTTGACATCTCGAGACCCTCCCCAGAGAGTCTGTGTTTCATACTGGTGTCACCACACTTCCCAGAAACCCCTCAAAGAGCAATAAAAGCTTTTGCAACTCACCCGTGCGAAGTGATACTTCCTCTCTGTCTCTGCCTCAGCTGCGTCTGCAGCACCGACTGCTTTTTTCCGTTTATTAGTCACACACAATTTGACTTCACGTGACAGAAAGGTGAGGTAGGGGACAAGTTCATGACTCCACTCTGCAGGGAATGGTGCTCCCTCTGGTCCAGAGAAAGAGACCTGAAAAAAAATCACCCAAGGAGATGTCAGACTTCTAATTGGACTCCTTTCTTCAGAATAGCATTGGCTCAAGGACAGGCCAGGATAATATTCCACGAGACTCAAACCAGGGGAGGAGCCTCTTCAGGGCATTCTCTTGTGTCGAGCTGAAGAGAATTCTTGAAGTAGCCAATGGAGGCAAGTGGTTCTCCTTGTCACAGCTTTTGAGATTTTTTTTTGGGTGATGGAGCTATGTAGAAAACATAGCAGCTTAATTGTTTTTAGTTTACTGCTGCTTGTTATGACCTAATCGCAGCTTTCAATACTTTTTTCTATTTTCAAATTGCAAAAGACCACAAGAGATTCTGTGTAAAATAGACGTGTGAAAATAGCCTACACAATCTCACTTTCATTCTACTTGATAGGAGATTGGGGTTTCGAGGCGGGAGAGCTAATTTGCCAGGTACTGGTGTTTCTATAAAATGGAATAACAAAAACTGCAGACCACAAATGTCCTGTATTTCTAAACATCCTCATAAAAGTATGATATAATAAGGGAGTTGGGAGTCTGAGAATCAGTGACAAGCGGTTTTAATACATTTATTTAAAGCAGAGGTGAACCGCAGTAGCTGTGAGGGTCACTGGAGCATCTTCCATGGGGGTTGTACAACTTTCAGACTTCAGCTGCAGAGGAATGAGCTGTGGGGCTGAGAGGGAGCCTGAGCTGAGATGGTCTGTGAGTCCATGGATTCCATGACTCCATCAGAATCCCCAAATCCAGAGCCCAGACTTCAGCACATCTTCCCCAGATGAGAGGTCTAGATAGCAAAGCCTCTGCCTGCTGTATCATGGGTTCCCCTGCTCTGAGCAGTCACCGTCAGGGCAAGTCTGTTTTCACCCAATGTGGCTACATGCACTGTAGCACTGTTATCTCATTGGTCATCGATTTGCTCGAGTGGGCACCAGTAACATCTCCATTATGAGACTTGTTGTTACTATTTTTGGCATATCAAATACGCCATGGGTAGCTTGCCAGGCTCTGCCATGCGGGCGGGATACTCTTGGTAGTTTGCCGGGCTCTCTGAGAGGAACGGATAAATCAAACCCAGGGTTACATGGATATTAAAGATTTATTGGTAATTTATTGAGTAAAGGCCATCAAGGAGAAGTGACATGTTGGATATCATTGGTTTGTCCTTTCCCCCTTGCCACTAGGAGCTTAGGTTTATCAGTCACACCCATCAAAGTGCTCCCGAGTCACTCCCATTCCTTTGTTTATCTGTAACCATTTCTATCAGTTTATCTGCTCTTCCCTTAATCAAACTCTGTTAATTGGTAAGGTCAGAACTTCCTAGGACACTGATTATTATAACATTGCCTTTATCTCCTCTTTATGCCTTTTGAATAATTTACTTTAAAGCTATGTCTTTTTTTGTATAGACACAAGAAGACAATATTATGTTTTTATAACTTAAGACTTAATTGGCCTCGAATATTATTCCCTTCTGGGCATCTGTTTTCTCCACTTAAGCCTCAGTTGCCCTCAGTTCCTAGCATCCCAAAGTAGGGTCCCCGAAGTGGGACGGGAAGGATCCAGGGCAAGCAGTGAGTTATGTGCTACCCTGGCATCGAGATGGGCCTGGCCAAAGTGCCTAATTCTTAACTATAAGTTAAGAGCTTGATCATAGACAAATGCTGTCATGATCCAATAGTAATTATGAGACTGGGACCCTGCCAGGGATAGGAAAGACTGATCTGGCCTGAGCACTGTAGTCTGAGATTGAGATGGCCCTAGGAGAGCAATTCTATAAGCTTTAATGCATCTCTTATTGTGTCCATACAAAATAATTAATATTATGAATTCTTATATGTTTGCTGACTGAGGAGAAGAGAAACACATTCATGGGACTCTGCCCTTGGGTGGATCCTCCTGCTGAAAGAGAATTAAGTCCTAGGAGAAGCATGCCCTGAGGGAAAAGAACCTTACCCTATTGCTGACCACACCTATGGGTATGTCCCAACCCCCTCATGCTGTGGAGATTTAACGAGGCTGTAAGAGTGAGTTGGGGGTCAGATCCACAGCGCCAGATCCACCGGAGCCAGATCCATGGGAGCCAGATCCACGGGGGCCAGATCCACTGATCGAGAGAGAGACCGAGAGCCGGGAGAGAGGCAGAGAGAGAGAGAATGAAGTAGGATGGGGGAGAAAGAAGCAGGAGGAGAATCAGAGGAGAATGGAGATGGACATGAAATAAACCGATCGAGCAACCAGTTTGGCCTTCTTCCTTCGCCTGCCTCGCCGCCTGCGCGCCCTTTCTTTTTATTTTTGTGTTTTACACAGTGACACTAAGTAAAAATTGTAGCATGAGAGAGAGAGAGAGACAGAGGGAAAAGATGAGCAGAATAAACAACCCAAGAGGGAGCTGTTAGTTCCAGAAACAAAGACCAAACTATGAAGATACCAACCCAAGCCGAAACAGACAAAATTAATTATTCCCTCTCTGTTAACTAGTTTATTAGTTCTATCTCTGACATTAACGAGAAAAACTGAAAAAATATTGTATATTGTTGGAGCCTGACCAGAATCACGAGGAAGTTCCAGGAACGCTGCCTTGCATACAAGGCCGTGTCATAGCTGCTAACAGCTAGGAACTCTGAGTGAACTGGGTGGGGGTCAGCATGTCCCAATGCAGGCGCTTTCTGTTATAGATGAGCTGTCCTGTGATTGGATGAAAGTTAAACAAATACCTGATTGGGTCATTGTGTAGGTTTGCATAGATTCTGATGTGGAATATATGGGAAGTGGGATGTAAAGATTTACAGGTGGTCTGATTTACTTCATCAGGAACTTTGTGCATCATCAGGCTCCCAAATAATATGTACCTTAAGGTGTTTTGATCTTATGTGCTTTGACCTTATGTACTTCAAGGCATGCTAGATGTTTTGATCCTTAACCCAATAAAAGAGGGCTGTAAAAGCCGATAAGTGCCAAATGGCCTGAGTGAACTTTAGCCCTCCATGCTGTAACATTCCACAGAACTTGCTTATTTCTGCTCCTTGACTGATCACTCCATCGAGAATTTAGAGCTGGCACCCAAACTTGGAATCTGAAGGTAAGATATAGGGAATTGGGTGGAACCATGAAGGTTTGGATTGCACTAGGTCTGCGTATTTTTCTAGGATCTGGAGTGAGAGAAGATGGGGAATTTTCCCTCTGCTATAGAAAATTATATTACCACCTTAAAGTCATTACTCGAGCTGCTGGCATGCCTTTTTTTAATTTTTGGGTCACACCTGGCGATGCACAGGGGTTACTCCTGGCTCATGCAGTCAGAAATTGCTCCTGACAGTGCCCAGGGGATCATATGGGATTCTGGGAATCTAACCTGGGTCAGCCGCGTGCAAGGCAAACGCCCTACCCGCTGTGCTATTGCTCTAACCCCCTGGCATGCCTTTGAAGAAACAGGTTGTTAGGCATTTGCTAGAATGCATTCAAAAGCATTGTTCTTGGTATACACCTGAAACTAAGGGCCAGTTTAACTTGACACTGGAAGCAGGTAGGGAAGGCTTTGCGCTGAGCACACCAACAGGGGGATTTTATCATAGCGGAAGAACGGGGAGCCTTTGGCATAATCACTTCCGCTCTCCAGCCATTTCAGTCTGATTCTGAAATGTCCTCAGAAGAGGCTGGTGAGTGTGATTACACCAAAGTTGGAAAATGCATGGCTACTGCTTATCTGTACTGTCTAGGGGGAGACGGAAAAAAAATGCAGGTGAAAAACCAGAAAAACTAGCTTTTCCAGGGAAATGTGCTGGAGGGTTGCTGGTTGGAGAGTGTGGGAGACATCCCCGCTGCCCAGGACACTATTTTTGTAAGCCAAGTTGTGACAGGACTGGCAAGAATAACAGGGTGTGGAGTCGCCCTGGAGGGGCGATGTTGTTGGCTAACTAACGTCTGTGTCTGTCTTCTCCATTTTTGAAATTAAAATTATTAATCTAAATTTTGTATTGGAAAAATGTTAATGGTTATTAGCAGTTGCTTTTTTTTCTTGCTTTTTGGGTCACACCCCGTGATGCACAGGGGTTACTCCTGGCTCATGCACTCAGGAATTACTTCTGGCGGTGCTCAAGGGACCATATGGGATGCTGGGAATCGAACCCGGGTCGGCCGCGTGCAAGGCAAACGCTCTACCCGCTGTGTAACACGCCAGCCCCAGCAGTTGCGATTTTTTTGAGCTTTAGAATTTGTATTATCTCGAAAAGAGCTGCAGAACTAGAGCCTGAAACAAAAGTGAAATAAAAATTTAGAGAATGCAAGGCTTTATCTTACAAGACTCAGCCAAATTTGATGAAAAATTAGTTTGCTTTTAGAGTTATAAAATTGGCTGCAAAACTCGTACCCCATCAGAGTTTAAAGATATCAGGCTATTTTTGCTGAAATTTTTGACCAGCTTGAGGTCTTCTTGCTGAAGGAAAAAAGTGAGTCACTTGAAAATCCAAGCTTGCGCACGAAACGGCCCCTCTGTTCCTTAAAGACTGATCCGGGAGGTCTACCTTTTGGCAACCAGCGGTTTCTTATAGAAATGCATCTAGACTGTGAACTGAGCTAAAACATCAGAAATCCAAAACCGCACGGTCACTGTCTTGCTCATATAATGAGCCAGCTCATATAATCTTCATTCTCAGCAATGGAAAACAAATTATCAAATGATGCCTTTTCAGCAGGTTTGATTGTTGGGGGAAAATTCCAAATAATAATAGTGAGTTTTCTGTTGAAATATTGAATGTATTCAAAGAGAATAAAGTGAAGATCATTAGCCACTCAGGTAGGGGGATGGATGTGGAAGGGGGGTATATTGGGGTTCTTGGTGGTGGAACATGTGCACTGGTGAAGGGATGGGGGTTTGATCATTATATGACTGAGACTTAAACCTGAAAGCTTTGTAACTATTCTCAACAGTAATTCAATAAAATAAAAATCAAAAAGAAAAAAGAAAATCCAAGCGGTTAAAATCTGCCCCTCTGGCTCTGGAGACTTTGCAGCCAAGGAGAGGTAGCTGCCGTCCGCCCACCCCTTTCTTTCCCCTCCACCGTTTCTTAGCTAAGGCCAAGTCGAGCTGAAAATGGTGATAAGTCACAGCTAATACTGATTCCAGTTTTGAAGTTAAGAAGTCTATATTTGAGTGTAAAAAGTTTTGAATACCTTTTGAATTGAATATCCAGAAAACAAAATATTTATTTTGTAAAAGGGGATTTGAAGTTTAAAGTAGTCTGGCAGAAGAATTTTATTTCAAAATAAAAGGAAAAGGGAGATAAAATGGAAAGCTAGAAGGATTATTTGACCTTCAGACTAAGATACACATAGACAATCTGAAATTTTGTCCCCTTTTCCTATGCCATGTGGTTTTCAAAGATTGCTTAAAATATAAGCTTAAATTGCATTTATGACTATTTGAGTTGTGTATTGGAGAGAAAATAAAATTGAGGTTAGAACCATTTAAATAAATAAATAAATTCAAAATGCAATCCATTGGAAGTTATGAAGTGGGCAAAGATTGAAGGGAAGGTTCAAAAATTATAAGTCATGATGGATCCTGGAGCAGATGTGTTAATTATTACCTCACACCACTGACCACAGAGATGAAAAAAAAAACGCTCTGTAAATGTTACCTTCACAGGTTTAGGTGTGTTAATGGAAAGTTTTAACCTGTACTGGCCCGGATGACACAGTTTCTAATTTACAACCATATATTGCAGACATTGCCATCACCTTATGGGGGAGAAATTTACTAGAACAATGGGAATTAAAACGTCCAGAAAAAACCTTTTGGATAGGGGCCACTGCTTGTAAAAAAATCTTCTCCCTGAGCCGCTCTTTCCATTACATGGAAGTAGACTGTCTGGGTTTGTGTATTCACGAGACGGCTTGGGAAAGCTCCGATGGTTTTCCCTCTCGCCGCCTGAGTTCGGTGGTCTCGAGCCGCTCTCCCACCCAGGATGGCCAATGCCACAGGTGAATGAAGGAGGAAACGAGGGCCAAGCCAGCTGGTGATCAGCTGCAGTTTATTCCATTCTCCCCACATGCCTATTTGAGTCTCACTGAGCCCCTCATTCAGTCTCACACTGCCCCTCATTCCTGTTTCCTCCTGTCTCTCCTGCTCATCTCTCCGTGCTCTATCTCATAGCCTTGTCTCTCTCTAGTCTCTCCCTAGTCTCCCCCCAACTCCCCTGCATTGAGGGTAGCACAGTCACACCCCTTCAGGTAGCAAAATCAGCATATGAGAGCCCTTCTTCCACTCAAGAACAAAATACCACCTAGGGGGGTTTCTCCTCTCCTTAGTCCAATAACTTAATTAACATTTTAATTGACATCTTAATTCTACTTCTTAGTATCAGTTATTTTGTATGGACACAGTAAGACATACATTAAGCTTGTAGGGTAACTCTCCTGGGAACATTCTTTTATAGATTTCAGACTAGAGTACACAGGCCAGATTAGTCTTTCCTAAACTTAGCAGGCTCTTAACTTATAGTTATGTATTATGGAACTTTGGCCTTGCCCATTTTGATGCCAGGGTAGCTCACAACTTGCCCTGGGTCCATCAGGTCCCTCGTCGGGACCTTGCTTTGGGGTGCTAGGAAGTAAGGGCAACTGAAGCTTAAGTTGAGAGAGAACAGGTGCCCAGGAGTGAATATCATTCAGAGGCAATTAACTCCCAAGTTACAAAAGCATAGCATTAATTGTTTTTCTGTGTCTATACAAAAAGGACATTACTCTGAATTAACTATGCAAAGGACTTAAGGAGAAGAGAAAAGCAATATTTACAAGTGAACAGAGTCTGATTAGTAGATAAAGGTGATTGACTGGCTGGGGAAGCAGAACACAAAGAAAGAGGCTACAAATACACACAGAGGAATGGGAGTACTGTGGTGGGAGTAACCCAATAAACCTAAGCTCCCTGTGGCAAGGCAGAAAGGACAAACCAATGTTATCCTACAGGTTGAGCAGTGGCCCTTAAAACAGGAAAAACTGCTTGTGCTGCATGAATTGGTTAAAGAATAACCAACACAGGGTCACACAGTGCCGAGTCATAGCCCATGGAATTCCCCAGTTTTTATAATTAAAAAGAAAAGAAGAAAATGGGGAATATTGACCAATTTACGAAAGGTTAATGAATGTATGGAACAATGGACCCATTACAACTGGGCTACCCTCCCTGATCTGGCTCTCACCTCTCAGCAGCAGAGGATAATAAGCACTGATTTTAAGGATTGTTTTTTATGCCATTCCCTTATAATCTGACGATATGCCAAAATTTGCTTTCACTATTCCCTCTCTAAATAATGAAAGTCCTAGTAAGATACCATTGGACTATATTGCCTCAAGGGATGATGAATAGCCCTACAATGTGTCAATATTTTGTAAACCAGCCCTTAGAAAAGCTAAGAGAAAAATTTACAGGTGCCAAATTCATTCATGATATAGATGACATATTGCTGGCCACTCCACCAGAACAGAATATAGAACATATGTATAAACAGACATAGAATGAATTGGAACCTTGGGGCTTACAAATAGCTACTAAAAAAGTCCAGAAAATGCCTCCTTGGGAATACTTTGGACAAAGTGTTTGGGAAACTAAAATGTTCTTCAAAAGATACAAATTAGGAGAGATAATCTAAAAATGTTAAATAATTTTTGAAAATTATTAGGGATATTAATTGGCCCAAAGAACTGTCTTCTAGAATTTCAACTTATGCCTTAGAAAATTTATTTCACACTTTTGAAGGCGATACTGCCTTGACAAGCCCATGTGAACTTACGAAGGAGACAGAACAGGAACTTGGCATAATAGAACAAACTGTGCAGCAAGCTCAATTAAATACAGTTGAACCTTTTTAGAAAATCAACTGGTAGTGTTACACTACCCGGCCACCACCACGCTCCAGGCCGCTTTCCAGACACTCAGGCTGAATCTCACGCATGAGTGAAGCCCCACAGAACCAGGTAGAGCAGAACTTTGCGACCTTGGACTCCAGGCTCAATGAGACCCAGAAACAAGATCCTCTGTCAGCCTCCTCCAATCTCAGGGGCTCCAGGGATCAAACCCAGATGCCCCACCCTGCCGCAGCCAGATAAATACCTCACCGGCAGACCTCCACTACCTCCACTACCCAGCCACTGTCACGCTCCAGGCTGCTTTCCGGGCACAGCATAAGACACTTAATAACCATTTTCCATAATTTCCACACAATATTTGATGGGGTTCAAATATGGCGTGAACCATGGGAACACCTGTAAGGGTGATTGGAGGCCACCCTAAAAGCCTCCTTCCCTCTCGCACTGCCCAGCAAGCTACTGAGAGTACCCCGCCCACACGGCAGAGCCTGGCAAGCTACCCATGGCGTATTTGATATGCCAAAAACAGTAACAACAACGGGCCTCATTTGCCTGACAACAAAAGAGCCCCCAAAACAGCAGGATTAAGAAGGATGAGCAAGAAAGAGGCTGGCAAAATCTCAGGGACAAACTATACTGCCAAAACAAAGAAAGGCTAAAATGACTGTCTGTACATTCAACGCATGTATGCTGGCATCAGAAGCATCCATCGAGGACCTGATGATGCAAGCGCAGAAGATCAAGTACAACACCATTGGTCTGACTGAAACGAGAAGGCATCGATCACATCAAGTCATTTTTTTTTATTTTTCATTTTTTATATTTTTTATTTTTAATTAGTGAAACACCGTGAGGGCACATTGACAGATTTATACACTTTTGTGCTTATGCTTCCCTCATACAAAGTTCGGGAATCCATCCCTTCACCAGTGCCCATTCTCCACCACCAGTAAACCCAGCATCCCTCCCACCCTCCCCAATCCCATCTCCCCCCACCCCACCCTGCCACTGTGGCAGGGCATTCCCTTCTGTTCTCTCTCTCTAATTAGCTGTTGTGGTTTGCAATAAAGGTGTTGAGTGGCCACTGTGCTCAGTCTCTAGCCCTCATTCAGCCCGCAACTCCCTTCCCCCACATGGCCTTCGACTACATTATAGTTGGTGATCCCTTCTCTGAGTTGCCCTTACCCCAGAATGTGAGGCCAGCCTCCAAGCCATGGAATCAACCTCCTGGTACTTATTTCTACAATTCTTGGGTGTTAGTCTCCCACTCTGTTATTCTATATACCATAGATGAGTGCAATCTTTCTATGTCTGTCTCTCTCTTTCTGACTCATTTCACTTAGCATGAAACTTTTCATGCCGATCCACTTAAATACAAAATTCATGACCTCCTTTTTCTGACAGCTGCATAGTATTCCATTGTATAGATGTGCCAAAGTTTCCTCAACCAGTCATCCGTTCTAGGGCATTCGGGTTTTTTCCAGATTCTGGCTATTGTAAACAGTGCTGCGATGAACACACATGTGCAGATGTCATTTCGATTATACTTTTTTGCCTCTCTGGGATATATTCCCAGCAGTGGTATTGCTGGGTCAAATGGGAGCTCAATATCTAATTTTTTGAGAATCGTCCATATTGTTTTCCAGAAGGGCTGAACCAGTCGGCAGTCCCACCAGCAGTGTAGAAGGGTCCCTTTCTCCCCACATCCTCTCCAACAGCGGTTTCTTTTGTTCTTTTGGATGTGTGCTAGTCTCTGTGGTGTTGAGGTGGTATCTCGTGGTTGTTTTGATCTGCATCTCTCTGATGATTAGTGATGTAGAGCACTTTTTCATGTGCCTTTTGGCCATTCGTATCTCTTCCTTGGTAAAGTTTCTGTTCATTTCTTCGCCCCATTTTTTGATGGGGTTGGATGTTTTCTTCTTGTAGAGTTCAACCAGTGCTTTATATACCATTGATATCAACCCCTTATCTGATGGGTATTGTGTAAATATCCTTTCCCATTCTGTGGATAGTCTTTGGATTCTGGTCACTGTATCTTTTGCGGTGCAGAAGCTTTTTAGTTTAATGTAGTCCCATTTGTTGATCTCTGTTTTTACTAGATTGCTTAGTTCTGTGTCACCTTTGAAGATACCTTTATCTTCAATATCGTGGAGGGTTTTGCCGACCTTGTCTTCAATGTACCTTATGGTTTGTGGTCGAATGTTGAGGTCTTTAATCCATTTTGATCTGACTTTTGTGCATGGTGTCAGGTCAAGGTCTAAGCCCATTTTATTTCATGTGGTTGTCCAGTTGTGCCAGCACCATTTGCTAAAGAGACTTTCCTTGCTCCACTTCACATCTCTTGCTCCCTTATCGAAGATTAGATGGTCATACATTTGGGGTTGTGTGTAGGGATATTCCACCCTGTTCCATTGGTCTACAGCTCTGCCTTTGTTCCAGTACCATGCTGTTTTAATTGTTACTGCTTTGTAGTAAAGTTTGAGGTTGGAGAGGGTGATGCCTCCCATCGTCTTTTTCCCAAGAATTGTTTTAGCTATCCACATCAAGTCATTTTTGACAATGGAGAATAACTGTTCCTCAGAACATGTGACAACAGAGGCATTGGTGGCGTCGGTGTCCTTGTCAACAGGAACTTGGCCATGAGCATCGATTCATTTGAATGCCTAACAACCTGAATCAGATGATTACGCTTGAATAGATGTGGCTCACTGCTGGCAGTTTCTATCTTCGTCATCTATGTACCAACACCTTCTACGTGGGGCTGGAGAAGCTCTATAAAGAAGACCATGCCTTCTACAAGATCATTGTTGGTGATTTTAATGCCAAGATAGGACCGAAAAGGTCGCCCGAAGAACTCCACATTGGGACCCATGGTCTAAAATGGAATGAACAGGGTGAGAGACTGTCTGAGTTCATCATATTGACCAAGACCATCCATGGTAACTCACAGTTCTAGAAGGCTGAATCTAAACGTTGGACATGGGAGTCTTCTGGTGGACAGTTCCACAACGATATGCTTTTAAAACAAAAAGGGGGAATATATACTGGTAATCACCAGCAACAAATAGCTAGAGCGTCGTTTACTTTCACTGTCACTGTCATCCCGTTGATCATTGATTTTGCTCGAGTGGGCACCAGCAACGACTCCATTGTGAAACTTGTTGTTACTGTTTTTGGCATATTGAATATGCCACGGGTAGCTTGCCAGGCTCTGCTATGTGGGCTAAGTACTCTCAGTAGCTTGCTGGGCTCTCTGAGAGGGGCAGAGGAATCAAACCCAGGTCAGCCCTTTGCAAGGTGAATGCTCTACCCGCTGTGCTATTGCTCCAGCCCATTGTTTACTTTATTTGTTTTGTTTGTTTGTTTGTTTTTTTGGGTCACACCCGGCGATGCACAGGGGTTACCCCTGGCTCTGCACTCAGGAATTACTCCTGACGGTGCTCAAGGGACCATATGGGATGCTGGGATTCGAACCCGGCTTGGCCATGTGCAAGGCAATAGCCCTAACCGCTGTGCTATCACTCCAGCCCCATTGTTTATTTTAAATTTTAAAAAATTTGATTGAAATTCAAACAGCCGCTGAGTTACATTGGGACAGTCACAATAT
Source organism: Sorex araneus (assembly GCF_027595985.1). Lineage (NCBI taxonomy): Eukaryota > Metazoa > Chordata > Mammalia > Eulipotyphla > Soricidae > Sorex > Sorex araneus. The sequence continues at coordinate 449,534,324 of NC_073302.1, forward strand.
TTAAGAGGAGGATAGAAATCCTCCTAACTTGAAGGAACATCTCTCTGAGAATTGCAGAGTGGCACAATATAAGGATCCTTGAACTCATGAGTGGGCCTATGTGAATGTAAAACAATGGGGAAGAGGTTTTGCTTTTGTGTCCACAGATAAGGAAAAATTTTGGTACCTTTCAAAAAGGCTCAAACTGATCAACAATACAGGTAAATTCATCTACTACTAACATGACATACTGTGCCTACATTCCTAACCCGCCTTTATTAAGGGGAATATCTTGGCAGAATGCTCCTATACCTGTATATGCTAATGAAACATCCTGGTTGCCTGTCACATGATGACAGAGGCCCAATCAAACCTGAAGAAGGCACAAACTTTCCTGAATATATTGTCAGGGAGGAAGGGGTGCCTATCTGCATTGGTAATGTGAGTCATTGTCTAAAAATACACATGGGGCTGGAGCGATAGCACAGCGGGGAGGACAGTTGCCTTGCATACGGCCAACCCGGGTTTGATTCCCAGCATTCCATATGGTGCCCTGAGCATTTCCAAGAGTAATTCCTGAGTGCAGAGCCAGGAGTAACCCCTGTGCATTACCGAGTGTGACCCAAAAAGCAATTAATTGATTAATTAATTAATTAATTAATTAATTAATTAAAAATACACATACAAAACTGGTTGGCTGAACATCAAAATTTTACTGAGTTTAATAAAAAGTCATTGTTATTGATCTCAGTAAACGGATTTTTAGATACAGGAAGTGAAAGCAATGATTCCCTACCGTCTCTCTCTGTTTATGAACTCCCTAAAGTTACAAAGCCCTGGCATTTACCAACTTATAATTGATTATAATCATGCTATAATATGGCATGAAGGTGGCCTTGCTCCTCCTGCACCCTTCCTTCCTGGGCATTAGAAACAAAATCATCTTTGGAAAATAGGGATTTTTGCACTCAGCAATTCCTGAGTGCAAAGCCAGGAGTAACCCCTGAGCATCGCTGGGTGTGACCCAAAAAGCAAAAAAAAAAAAAAATGCTCTTGGATTCATGATTGCCTGGATGGGCTATATCCAGTGTAACAACATTGGAACAGAATGTATTTTGTATATTGATAGAAATCTTACCTGCTATACACAGGCTTGTGTTCCATTGCCATATGTTATGCTTACAGGAAAAATGAACTGGGATAGAGTAGAAAGGGTAATATCTTGCACTGACTGTTCTATGTTCCCTTGCATTAGTAATTCTGTGAGTCTGAAAGCAGAGGAAAGCGTCTATTTCCTTAGAGCTTGTGTGGGTGTCTGGATGCCCGTGAGACTTAACTGCATGTGGGAAGATAGTTTGGCTACCAACATTCTTCACCAGCTAGTTGCTCACTTGTCACATCGCAGGCAAAGATTTGTGGGCCTCCTGATTGCCGTTGTCATGGGACTTATTGCCATCACTGCTACAGGAGCAACGGCAGGTATTGTATTGCAACAGGAGTGCCAGACTGCTGATTCGTCAAGAAGTGGCATGCGGACTCTGAAAGACTGTGGATGGCTCAAAGGCAAATTGATGCAGAATTACAGGAAAAACTGGCTGATGTTATGCAGAATGTTACCCTGCTTGGTAACCAAATACTGAGTCCAAAAAGATAGTTTGCTCTAAAATGTGACTGGAATACCACTTCCTTCTCTATAACTCCTGTGCTATATAATGAATCTGAATTTTCATGGGAAAAGGTTAAAAAGCATTTGTTAAATTACAAAAATATGATAGATAAAATGCCCAAAACAGTAACAATAAGTCTCTCAATGAGAGACATTACTGGTGCCCACTCGAACAAATCGATGAGCAACGGGATGACAGTGATACAGTGATAGATAAAATTATATAATTGCAAAATAATATTCATTTTACCTTTTAGAAATAGTTGCAAACCTTGGGGCCTGATATCATATGGGGAGGATTGTTTGATGGAATTTCTTAATTCAATCTTGTAAATAATATTTGAGGTCTTACAGGGGGCTCTATGGGCATACGTATTTTTATGATTTTGTTGTTACTTTGGCTTTATGTAATCTGTAGAAAATTTTGAGAACAGGGCTAGAGCAATAGCACAACGGGTAGGGCGTTTGCCTTGCACGCAGCCGACCCGGATTCGATTCCCAGCATCCCATATGGTCCCCTGAGCACCGCCAGGGGTGATTCCTGAGTGCAGAGCCAGGAGTAACCCCTGTACATTGCCAGGTGTGACCCAAAAAGAAAAAAAAAGAAAATTTTGAGAACAAAGTGAGTTAACCTGACAATAACATGCTACACATGCTGTCACGATGGCTAACCTTGCTGCAAAACAAGAGGGAGGTGTTGGACCCTGAACAGAGCATGAGGAAGTTCGGGAATGCTGCCTTGCAGACAAGGCCATGTCATAGCTGCAAATAGCTAGGAACTCTGAGTGGACTGGGTTGAAGTCGGCATGTCCCAATGTAGGTGCTTTCTGTTATAGATGTGTTATAGATAGTGCTGTGATTGGATGAAAGTTAAACAAATACCTTATTGGATTATTGTGTTTGCATAGATTCTGATGTGGAATATATGGGAAGTGGGATGTAAAGATTTACAGATGGTCTGATTTACTTCATCAGGAACTTATGCATCATTAGGCTCCCAAATAATATGTACTTTAAGGTGTTTTGATCTTATGTATTTTGACCTTATGTCAGGGTTTCCAGTTGGGAGCTGACAAAAGAGTTGAGAAAGAAAAGACCATCTTATGAAATCCAGAGAGATAAGATACTTTTATTATTTTACTATTTTTAATTTTGGGCATTTTTATTGAGTTCCAAGATTTCCAATGCTGTTACTTGTAGTTTTCATGCTTGTATCATTCTGACACCACACCCAAACCCAGAAAGCCCATTTCCCTCCACCAGTATCCCAAGGACTCCCTTCCACCCCACACCCTCCCATATAAGGTCAGTTATTATTTTTTATTTTTTAATAACTTTATTAGTTCATTAGTTTAGTTAGAGACATTCAGTATAACAACATCAATCTTACCACCATTGCACCTTCCCACCACAATTATTTCCAATTTTCTCAGCCACTCCTTGAGCCTACCCCCATAGCATGCCCTTAATAAATTATTTTACATTGCTTGTTATAAATAATTTGCTAAAAGGATGACCAAAAGATATTTCTTAGAAGAAAGTAAGTGAAAATTGCTTATCTCACTATGGAGCCATTAAGCCCATGTATAAGAGATTAATAAGATGTTGATACATGGTAAGTCTTCTGTGTTTATATTTTGTTAATTGAGATTGGTTGCCTGTACATTACATCCCATCCAATCTGGTGTACTACTCCTGGTTTATTAGTGTTATAGAGCTTGAAATGTTGTGTGGCTGTAACTGTGGCTGCATGGTCCAAGGTGTTCAAAATTTTTAACAAGCTGGTACAGCTGGAGTTAAATTTTTTTTGAAGTTAAAGTTTTTTGAGTGGTGGCTTTGGGATGTGTGTAACTGCCTGGCACCTGAAAACCCCCACATTCCACAATCCCTGCCGGGTCCCAGACAGACTACAGGGAGGTGGGGGAGGTAGCCCATCCCTGACCCCATGAAAGCCCGGAGATTTCAGTCACAAAACCAGCATACTTGAGTTTTTCAACAAATTAATTTCTGGATGAGGTTTGTCTGAGCAGTGGAGTCTGGACGGGAAGGTGGCAGTGGTTGTGGAGGTTTTCAGTGGCTGGGGCTCTGTTTGTGCGGGTGCTGGGCTCACCTGGCCCCCCACCCCGGACATCTCAGGGGAAAAATTCTGCCACTTGATCTCTTTCGAGATTTATTTCTGTAGCTCAGCTCTATAGACAGAAAACTTTAGTTCAGATTGAAAGAGCCGCTGAGACTCCCTATTGGAAAGCCAGACTCCACTTTGAGCCTCAGGGTCATGATACAACCCAGTAAGAAACACTCGCCAGACCCCAAGGCTGGACCTAAATGCTCAGACATCTGACCACAGATAACAAGGATGATTCAAGTCAGCGTAACAAGATGTGTTAACTGCTCTGCTTCACTCCTGTGCCTCCGCTTGCTCAAGGCGGTGAGAGCACACCTGGCAGGGCACCCAAACACTCAGGCAGCACCACGCACTAGGAGGAGGACACAGGTCTTAAGAACCCCTCCCCGAGGGCCGTCAGGGTTCCAAGCCCAGGGAGTGTCCCAGCTTGTGGACCCTCAGCACTGAGTCCCTTATATGAGTGTGTTTTGGTATGTGAATAAAACCTTGGAATATCTGTGCTGTCTCTGTGTGTTGCAGCTAGAGGCTAAGCTCAGGCTGTGGCCACTTAACACCCATGACTTTGACTATTTTGTATTCACTTATGTTTCCGTTGATAAAGTAAATATACTTTTCAATCACTGCATCACTCTCATCCCGTTGTTCAATGAGTTACTAAAGCATGCACCAGTAATGTCTCCATTCATCCTAGCCCTGAGATTTTAGCAGCCTCTCCTTACTCTTCCTTCCCAATGCTGCCATATTGGGGGCTCTTTCAGGGTCAGGGGAATGAGAACCTTTATTGTTACTGGTTTTGGCATATCGAATATGCCGCGGGGAGCTTGCCAGGCTCTGCTATGCGGGTGGGATACTCTTGGTAGCTGGCTGGGCTCTCCGAGAGGAACGGAGAATATATATAAGAGAATACAAGTAAATATGTTAAAACCAAACACATGTGTGCCGCTTTAGGTACATCAGTGGGCTAGATATACTTTTCAATAACGATCTATTTTTAAGAGCAAATTTTATTTGCTTTATTTATTTAATTTGACTGTAGTTAGCAATAATGATAAAATTATTGAAACTAGCATTGCTGTTATTAACACAGTACTGCCTAACTGCTTACAGGGAGTTTGAAACCGGGTGCTGCAAAATAATTAGGCATAAATATAGTTACTCATTATATTAGCTTTACTATTTTATTTTATTTTTATAATAAATTTATTTATTTTTAATTAATGAATCACCACGAGGGTACAGTTACGGATTTATACACTTTTGTGCTTATGCTTCCCTCATACAAAGTTCGGGAACCCATCCCTTCACCAGTGCCGATACTCCACCACCAGTAAACCCAGCATCCCTCCCGTCCTCCCTAATCCCATCCCCCCCACCCCACCCTGTCACTGTGGCAGGGCATTCCCTTCTGTTCTCTCCCTCTAAATAGCTGTTGTGGTTTGCAATAAAGGTGTTGAGTGGCCACTGTGCTCAGTCTCTAGCCCTCATTCAGCCCACAACTCCCTTCTCCCACATGGCCTTCGACTACATTATAGTTGGTGATCCCTTCTCTGAGTTGCCCTTACCCCAGAATGTGAGGCCAGCCTCCAAGCCATGGAGTCAACCTCCTGGTAGTTGTTTCTACAATTCTTGGGTGTTAGTCTCCCACTCTGTTATTCTATATGCCATAGATGAGTGCAATCTTTCTATGTCTGTCTCTCTCTTTCTGACTCATTTCACTTAGCATGAAACTTTTCATGCCGATCCACTTAAATAAAAAATTCGTGACCTCCTTTTTTCTAACAGCTGCATAGTATTCCATTGTATGGATGTACCAAAGTTTCCTCAACCAGTCATCATTAGTTTTCTTTGTAGAGGTCTTTTACTTCCTTGGTTAAGCTGATTCCGAGGTACTTGATTTTCTGGGGCACGATTGTGAATGGGATTGCTTTTTTCATGTCCCTTTCATCTGCCTCATTGTTTGCATATATGAAGGCCATGGATTTTTGGGTATTGATTTTGTAGCCTGCAACTTTACTGTATAAGTCTATTGTTTTTAAGAGTTTCTTACTAGAGGTTTTAGGCTTCTCTAGATATAGTATCATATCGTCTGCAAATAGTGAGAGTTTGATTTCTTCCTTTCCTATCTGGATGCCCTTAATCTTTTTTTCTTGTCTAATAGCTATCGCAAGTACTTCCAGTACTATATTGAAGAGGAGTGGTGAGAGTGGGCATCCTTGTCTTGTGCCTGATCTCAGAGGAAAGGCCCTTAGTTTTTCCCCGTTGAGGATAATGCTTGCCGTAGGCTTGTGATAGATGGCTTCGACTATCTTGAGGAAAGTTCCTCCAAACCCCATTTTGGCGAGGGTTTTCATCATGATAGGATGTTGGATCTTGTCAAATGCTTTCTCTGCATCTATTGATATGATCATATGGTTTTTATCTTTGCTTTTATTGATATGGTGGATTATGTTGATTGATTTCCGAATGTTAAACCATCCTTGCATCCCCGGGATGAATCCCACTTGGTCGTGATGTATGATCTTTTTGATGAGTTGTTGGATCCTATTTGCCAGTGTTTTGTTGAGGATCTTCGCATCGGTGTTCATCAGGGATATTGGTCTGTAATTTTCTTTCTTAGTGGTGTCTTTGTTTGCTTTTGGTATTAGGGAGATGTGTGCTTCATAGAAACTGTTCAGGAGAGTTCCTGTTTTTTCAATTTCCTGGAAAAGTTTGAGGAAAACAGGCAGCAGGTCTTCTTTAAATGTTTGGAAGAATTCGCCAGTGAAACCATCTGGGCCTGGGCTTTTGTTTGGGGGGAGGTGTTTGATCACAGTTTCAATTTCCTTAACATTGAGGGTCTATTCAGGTATTCCAAGTCTTCTTTGTTCAGTCTTGGGAGATTGTAGGAATCAAGGAATCCATCCATTTCTTTTAGGTTCTCCTGCTTTGTGGCATATAGACTTTCGAAGTAGTCTCTAATGATCTTTTGAATCTCACTGGTTTCTGTTATGATGCCCCCCTTTTCATTTCTGATTCAATTTATTAGGGTTCTTTCTCTTTCTTTCTTTGTGAGTCTTGCTAGCGGTTTATCAATCTTGTTTATTTTCTCGAAGAACCAGCTCTTTGTTTCATTGATCTTTCGGATTGTCTTTTTGGTTTCCATGTCATTAATTTCTGCTCTAATTTTTATTATTTCTTTCCTTCGATCTGGTTTGGGTTCCTTTTTCTGGTCCTTTTGTAAGGTCTTGAGTCGTGAAGTCAGGATGTCTATGTGGGCCCTTTCTTCCTTCCTGAGGAATGCTTGGAGAGCTATAAATTTTTCCCCTTAACACGGCTTTAGCTGCGTCCCATAGGTTTTGGCAACTCGTGTCTTCATTCTCATTTGTTTCTAAGTATTTTTTGATTTCTTCCTTGATTTCCTTCCTGACCCACTCATTGTTCAACATTGAATTGTTTAATTTCCAAGTTTTTGACTTGATTCTCCGTGTCAGTGAGTGGTTAGCTTCTATCTTCAGCGCATCGTGATCTGAAAAGATGGTTGATACAATTTCTATTTTTCCGATTCTATTGAGGTATGTTCTGGGGCCCAGTACATGGTCTATTTTAGAAAATGTTCCGTGTGCACTGGAAAAGAATGTGTATTCTTTCTTTGGGGGGTGTAAGGCCCTGTATAGGTCTATTAGGCCTCTCTCTTCAATTTCTTCTTTCAGAGTCAGTGTTTCCTTGTTGAGTTTTGTTCTTGTCGATCTATCTAGAGGCGATAAGGCCATATTGAAGTCTCCGACTACTATTGTGCTGCATCACTGTCATCCCGTTGTTCAATGAGTTACTAAAGCATGCACCAGTAATGTCTCCATTCATCCTAGCCCTGAGATTTTAGCAGCCTCTCCTTACTCTTCCTTCCCAATGCTGCCATATTGGGGGCTCTTTCAGGGTCAGGGGAATGAGACCCTTTATTTATTTATTACCTTGTAGAGTTCAACCAGTGCTTTACAAGGTAATAGCCTTTTAAAGAATTATTGCACTCAGCCTGCACCAGTGCAGGAAGTCAGGATTTCTAGGACTCTCAGTCAGGAATGAAATGAACTCCCTGACATCAAACTATAGACAAGAGGCAGCCGGTGGTGATGAATTACACTGGACTGAATGAAGTGTATATGTGTGAGATAAAGAAAGAATGAGGTCATGAAGTTTGCATATAAGTGGATCAGCATGGAAAGTATTATGCTAAGTGAAATTAGCCAGAAAGAGAGAGACAGACATAGGAAGATTGCACTCATCTGTGGACTATAGAATAACAGGCTATAAGACTAACACCCAAGAATAGTAGAAATAAGTACCAGGAGGTTGTCTCCATGGCTTGGAAGCTGGTCTCTCATTTTGGGCAACTCAGAGAAGGGAACACCAAGTAAAATGTGATTGGAGGTCATGTGGGGGAAAGATGATGCGGGCCCAATATAGACTAGAGACTGAACACAATGGCCATTCAACACCTTTATTGCAAACCACAACACCTAATCAGAAAGAAAGAACAAAAGGGAATACCCTGCCATAGTGGCAGTGTGGGGTGGGGGGAGACGGGACTGGGGAGGGGGGAGAGGGATGTTGGGTTAACTTTTGGTAGAGAATGGGCACTGGTGAAGGGATGGGTTATCAAACTCTGTAAGGGAGAAACATGAGCACAAAAATGTATAAATCTGTAACTGTACCCTCACGTTGACTCACTAATTAAAAATAAAATATTAAATTAAAAAAAAAGGCTATTACCTGGGGGTGGAGCAATAGCACAGCAGGTAGGGTGTTTGCCTTGCATTCGGCCGACACGGGTTCTATTCCCAGCATCCCATAGGGAAAGGGGGCAAATACTGCCAGGAGTAATTCCTGAGTGCAGAGCCAGGCGTAATGTCTGTGCATTGCCAGGTATGACCCTCCCCCCAAAAAAAAGGTTATTACCCAGGTACTTAGATTTCACTGATTATATCCCATATTCTTTTCAAAAACGGAATCCCATTCATTCAGGCCATGGTTATAATTCTCTGACATATCTTCAGTTTAACTTACTCCACAGTTTCCACCTCTGTTGTTTCTTCCTGTGAGATTTCTTAGTTGACCCCTGGGAAGTCTTTAGTCCCACAAAAACAGACAGTGGGGCTTTTGCTCATTCCATCTTTAATATATCATTAGTCATGCTCTTAGATTGCCATGATCTGTGTGTGAACTTATTTTCAGGCAGAGAATAAAATTTAACTATTTTCTGTTAGAGAAACTTCATTGGTGCAGCTGTAAACTGCCATCAAAGGCACAAAAATTGCTTTTGTCAAATTAGTGACATTGAAGATTGCTTAGAGAAACTTCATTGTTCCACTAAAATCACAACGTGTGGTCATGTAACTTTAATATTCCTTCTTTATCCATTACATAGAATAATTGTAATAACTCATTATCAAGATTTTTCTTTGTTCCTACAGTATATTTATGTAAGAAAGACAAGAGATATAACCGATTCTTCATCAATGTTCGAAAGGGTAATATAATTCCTATCATACTCTAAAGAGAGTAATTAACTCCTTTTAAGACAACATTGTGGAAACATTATTAGAATATTTACTATATTTTCACCTATTGGAGTTATAGATACTCCGATTGCTCTATCTTTGGTAGGTCAGATACTCTTCAAATTGCTCATTGAGTCCTTTTGATAAGATGATTTAAAAAAATAACATCCTACTTTCTAGTATGACAGGATGTTGTATGTTATTTTTTTATTGTGAAACATGTTTTTTTATTATTGGAAAATAAACAATAAAGATCAGGTAGTAAATAATATACAAGAAAAGCACTTTTTAATTAATACACTAGTCAATATTTAAAATAATTTAAAAAGTGTTTAGAATTCCTAGAATGAACAACTACAAATAGTCTCTAATTCTTCACCACCAATATACTAAAGGAGTAGCAGACACATTGGATGGGATGTAAAGTAACCAATCTTGATTAAGAAAATATTAGCACACAAGGCTTAACCTGTAACAACATGTTAGTAATCTCTTACACAAGGGCTTAATAGTTCCAGGGTGAGATATAACAATCTTCACACTCCTTTTTCTAAGGTCATCAAAAAGTGACCTTTTCTGATAATTTTTAGTGAATTATTCATAACAAGTAACATAAGATAAATTATTTAGGGCCTGCTATGGGGCAGACTTTGGGTGGTGGTTGGGAATACTGGAAATAATGGTGGTGGGAAGGTGCAATGATGTTGGGATTGGTGTTGGAATATTGAAAGTAATAAATCATGAACAAATTTATCAAAATAAAAATATAATAAAAAATAAAATATTTTTGTCACAAATTGAATGTTATTTATTTTAAACATTCTTAAATGACTTTCCGCAGCATTATTGTTTTAGGACATAGGGTACATCTGACCCCACTACAATATTGAAGACAGCATCCACGTCCCCCACCACCAGCGTTGGGCACTCACACTTGTATCACTTTGCCCTGAACGCCACCTTCCAACACCACCAAGTTTCTTTCTCAAGAAGATCTTCCATTTAGATTGTAAGTCCTGTCTTTATTATCCAATATATGAAATACACAGGGAAGACAAGGTAAGAGAATATTGTAATTTACTTTTCCACAATGTGCAAATATTACTTTTTGTCCTCTCTTGATGAATTTTGATTCTAAAATGGATTTAAATATGTAAAGGAACAAACATGATAACCTCTCAGTATCTATATTGCAAACCATAATGCCCCAAAGCAGAGAGATTTTGGCGGGGACAAGAGAGAGAGAGAGAGAGAGAGAGAGAGAGAGAAGGAAAGAAGGAAAGTGCCTACCATAGAGACAGGCTTGGGGGGGTGGGAGGAAACTGCGGACACTGGTGGTGGGAAATGTACACCGGTGGAGAAATGGGTGTGGGAACTCTGTATGACCGAAATATGATCTAGGTTTAACTCATGTTTCCTGACCCTGACCTGGAATCAGTACTTGCTCCTAAGAGCTTGAGTAAATTTTTGAGAAATGGAATTTGAAGATTACTAGGGATGTACATTGTTACTGGAATCTCTTGCTTTAAGCCTTTTTAAAAAAATTCACAAACATACACATAAACAGACTACTTAAGAATTTTTGAAGACTTTTTTCTTATATATTTTCCAGTGATGGGCAACAGCATCATTACATTTTAATGCTTTTGAAGCAATCCATAACTCAAAATATAATTACCTTTTCTCATTTGCTTTTAATTTTTACTAGAATTCTATGGAATTCTTCTTGTATAATTATGCGTACTACATAGTATCAAGATCAAACTAGCTCCAGTGCCCATTCCTGAACTCCCTCAACCACCTCTTACCATCAGAATAACTTTATTTTCTCTCACAGTGTTGGTATATTATTTCTTTACGTTTATAGTACCTGCCTAAAAAAATCCCTATATTGATTTGAGCTAGAAAACATTCTTTCTAGTTTATAACTTATGTTTTGCTTATTGTGTTTTTTGCCCCATTACATTTTTTTATAATTTGATATAATCCAAATTAAAGCTTCCTAATTATCTATATCATATTTTAGAAATACTTTCTCACACCCAAGTTACCAAAATTTTCCCTTTGTTTCTTCTCTTATTTATATGGAGTCATTTTTACATTTTACATTCAAATCCATTTGGGGTTTGAAAGGAAAGTGGAAGTTCACACAATTTTTTGGAGTTTTCTGGCCACACTTGGTGGTGCTCAGAGCTTCCTCATGGCTCTGTGCTCAGGGGTCACTCCTGGAGGGCCCAGGGGACCATACGGGGTGCTGGGGATCCAGCCCAGGTCCACTGTGTGCCAGGCAAGTGCCTCCCTGCGGTCCTATGACTCTGGCTCCTTCCCACAATTTCCCCTTTTATTCATGCTTAGAAGTGTCTGGTTAATCTTGTTTCCTACAGATGTGCATTGTTGCCCCAGTGAATGTAAGTGTAACACAACTGGATAGAATCGAACAGAAATTAATATGGGAAAAACAATTTATTCTATTTCTGAATTTCAGTCTCTGTTCTTGCAGCACCAGCATCTTGCTGCTTTACTGAGAAAAATCAGAATGCCTTATTGTCAGCAGCTAGTTTTTCTTCACTGTGTTTCTTTTTCTTGGCTGTCCAGATTGATTTATATTATTTCTCATGTATTTTGTACTAGACTGTGTAGCTTCTGAAAAAAAAGTACACAATCTTTAACTTACATATTTATAAAATTTTATAGAGAACTGTTGATTAATTCTATTTATCAATTTTATTGTGATTTACACAAAAACATATTAAATTGATTTGGCTCAATTTTCTTTTTTTTCTTTTTCTTTTTTTAATTGAATCACCGTGAGGTACAGTTACAAAGATTTCATGTTTGAGTTTCAGTCATACAATGATAGAACACCCAACCCTCCACCGGCGCACATTTTCTACCACAATGTCCCCAGTATCCCTCTTGCCCCCATCCCAGTCCTCTCCCTGCCTCTATGGCAGACAATTTACCCAAGGCTCTCTACTTTGGGGCATTATGATTTGCTGGAATTTTCCCACTATCATTCAAACCTGCCTGCCAGGGGGCAGGTGCTAGATCATTTATTTTCTATTGTTTATTATGAATATCATGAGAGGTTGTGCAGTGGCGAAAGCCACTGTGAACTTCTGAAATTCTAAACATGTAAGTGGTTGGGGTCCAGAGACATCTCTGTAGGGAGCTAATCCATTTTGAGACTCATTTTGGAGTCTCTGAATCAAGTCCGTTGATGCGCAGAGATGGTGCTCAGAGACAGTGACAGTCAAGACCCCAAGTGGGTGGGGAGATGGGGAAAGATGGCCCGTTTCTACTGCACCATGTGGCCTGGAGTCTTAGTTCTGGAACCCACATACCTGGGTTTTGCTTCTGGAAGCTCATGGCCGTCGGGGTTTCATCTGGAGTAGGCGGAGAGGACACACCCGCTCCATCTGAGGAGCCCTGGTTGGAATTGCTTGTATGGGGTCCGGAGATATCTCTGGTGAGCTGCTGTCTTCCGGGATTCACTGCTATGTCTCTGGATCAAGGCTGTTGATGCTCTGAGATGGTGCCTGGAGCTCAATTTTATTTTCTGATCTAAATCTAGGTAATTTTAATCTTAATAATCTAGGTTATTAAGATTAATCAATTAATGGAATGTATTGTGTTATGAAAATTTTCCAATATGAATCACCCTACTGTTTTTGAACTAGATTACAGTGAATAAAGTTGAATGAATTTTCAGTCTAATAATTTTCAGTTATTTTTTCGGTGGGACCTCCCGAGAGTTGCTCAGCAAGCCTGGGTACCTCACTGATGCTCTGGACTAACTGGGCTGGTGGTTCAGTGCATGCGCTCAAGGATGCGACACTTCCTGGGCTCTCAGTACAGAGGCTGCTCCTGGCCACAGTGGCTTGCTCAGCTCCACATTCCAGGGCTGCACCTGGCAGTGTTTGTGGCACCAGGAACCAAACTGCTGTACTCTCTCCTGGCCCTTAGGGATTTTTTGGGTATCATTATTGAGCATGAGACATGTGTGCATCTCCTGGTTGGTGAAAACTTGTCTAACTTTGGGGATCAATAATTCACAACTTCACAGAATGTATGGGACGTCTTTCTTAGTTTTCATTTGATCAATAAGGTGGCATTGAAATGATCAGTTATTTACTGGCTTAAATAAGTTTCCTATGAAAATATCTGGATTAAAAAAGTTTTGTGGAAAATCTTGTTAGCTACTTTTTCATTGGGGTGGGGACGGTTGTGCTGGGGGAAGTCTTAACCCTGGCTCTATGCACAGAACTTCAGTGACCACAGGTGATGCCGGGGATCAAACCCTAGTCAGACACATACAAAGAAAACACTTTACTGTACTATCTCTTGAGCCCCTACTTTATTATATTTTTTCATAGTTATTGACCAGTTCTTTGCTTTTATCTTTACTGGGATCAATGCATATTAGAGACAATTTTGGGAAAATTTCAGGAAAGAAAATAAATAAGAAAAGGGGATGATTGCATTTTACATCTTCTGAGATGGACCATTTTTATCTCTCCTTCTATTCTTCAGGTCAAGTGACGTTTAGGTGCAAGACCTGCTGTGGACCATGGGTGACTCTCTGTTGGACGACCGTCAATCCAACGCCCTGAGGATTGTCCTCGTTGGGAAAACTGGAAGTGGTAAAAGCGCCACAGCCAACACCATTCTTGGGGAAAACAAATTTGTTGCAACAATATATACCGACTCTGCTACCAAGATATGCCAGTCAGCATTCCGGGAATGGGAAGGGAAGGACATTCTTGTCGTGGACACCCCGGGGCTCTTTGACACCAAGGAGAAGGAGGACACCACCTGCAGGGAGATCAGCAGGTGCGTCCTCTTCTCCTCCCCGGGCCCTCACGCCATCATCCTGGTGCTGCAGCTGAACCGCTACACAGAGGAAGAGCTGAAAGTCTTTGCCATGCTCAAGGCTCTCTTTGGGGAGTCGGTCACCAGGTACATGATCATCCTGTTCACTCGCAAAGAAGACTTGGGGGACACAAGCCTATGTGACTTCATAGCACACAGCAACGTGAGTCTAAAAAACATGGTCAATGAATGTGGGAACCGCTGCTGTGCCTTCAGCAACACAGCAGAGAAGGCTGAGAAGGAAGCTCAGGTGCAGGAGCTGATGCGACTGATAGAGGAAAAGATCCTCGGCAGAGGTCACTTCACTGATAACATCTACAAGGATGTAGAGGAAAGGCTGAAAAAGAAGGCTAGGTCCTTGATAAGAATTTTTGATGATCAATTGAAAAACGAAATTCAACTACTAGAAAAAGAATATGTCAATAAGCCACAGGAAGAAAAGGAGCAAAATATACAATTGCTAAAAGAAAAACATGCTGCTCGTATAAGAAATATAAGGGAGGAAGCTGGGATTAACATATTTGATGATATTTTATATATGATTAGTAACATAGTTTCAAAATTATTTCCTTTTTTAAAGAAGTAACATAATTTTCAGTTTATCTTCTGTTTGTTCTAGAATTAGAGTGAATTTTCTTTAGTGACATGCTTTACTCAATGACCCAATGTGAAGTTAATATCCGTAGTAGATTTCTGAGAATAAAGCGACAAAAGGTTGTTGTTGTCTGCATCCATCCTGCATCCTTGAACATTCTACCAAATGTGTATTTTACTGAAGAGATCAATAAATCTATAAAAGAAGAAATTTAATTTCCCCAAACTCAACAAGACTTCTAAAATTTTATTTTCTTTACTAAAATAAAATTTCACTTACCTTCAATATAAGATCCCGTGTTGATGGTGGAAGTGCATCGGGGATGGAATAAACGTGTTTACTGACACAGTGTTATATACTATTAAATTTTATCTCCTAAGTTGTGGACACAATCATTCACTAAGTTAATCCATATACAGATGATAACTCATCCTGTAATTATCAGTCCCTGAGGAGCTTACATGGCTAAACAAACTTAAAAATAGGCAACTAAGTGTATTTTTCATACAGGCATAATATTCACAGCTCATGCATTTACATCTTTTGACTGTTATTATGATCATGGGAAGATGCGCATGTTGTTGCACTTATGTCCACCGGAACTCAGTGAGATCCCCAAAACCAAATAGGAGAGATGCTCAGGAAACATGACACCAGCCCCACTCACTGCACTGTGGGTTGGGGTCTCAGACCCTTGTCAAATGACTCAGACTATAATCACATTTATACCCACAAACCCCATTCCATTGTGTCAGACAAGAGCACAAAAGATTCCCAGCACTCTGTCCTAATACAAAGCATTGCCCCCATCCTGAGGAGATGCGAGGGGAACAAGTCATGGTTACAGTCACAGGACCAAGAGAGAGAATGATTTCTTCTACACTCAGGGTCAGGGCACACTTTGCTGTCACTTAACCAGGGATTCAGTCTGGAAGGTCCTAGCAAGATCCAGGGTCTGGCCAGGGCCTCAAGAGGCAACAGAGTTACAAAGTTAGCACAGATGGGTGCCATAAATCTTAGGGACAGGCTTTGAAAAATGAAGAGACTGGACCAGAGAGAAAGTTTAGTTGTAAGGCACTTACCATCGGGTCCCCTCAGCATGGCCAGGAGGGATCCCTGAGTGCTCAGCCAGGAGTAGCCCCTGAGTATTGACAGATGTGCTCCCCCAGCAGGAACGAGAGATCATGTATGTCATGTATGTCAATACCCAATGCAATGGACAGTCTATGGCACATGCATAGAATGTGAGGGATCAGTGAGTGAAACAGAAACGTAATTTACCGGAACTCACTGAGGCTCTGAATCTTACCTTCCCATAACAATGAATACTTTCTCGTTAGCATCAGGGCTGCACAGTGACTGGAGGGCTCTAATCCTCTCTCTCTAGCCTGATATTTCTCTGCCAAAGTCTTTACATAAATGTTTGGTTATATAGTGCTATGGTTTAGGAAATTTTCCTTGCTTTGTGTTGCTCAGTAGCATCATTCACACAAATAATATAAGTGTAAATAACTCAGTTCTTAATTAGTAACATTTGATTTCATATGGCTAAACAAACCAGTATATGTGAGATTATATGCACTTGCATATGTGCATATTATTCACAGAAACATACATTTATATAATTTTAATATTATGTGATAGTTGGATCAACACTAATATATATAACATATTATGTGCTGTATGAAATGATGAATATTTCAATTTTAAAAATAGTATATGCCATATATATTACACATATGACTGCATTCATATATGGAATATAAAGTAATATAATAGGAGACTAACACCTAAGAATAGTAGAGATAAGGGCCAGGAGGATGGAAGCCGATCTCATGTGTTGGTGGAAAAGGCAGCTAGGATAGAGAAGGGAGCACTAAGTAAAGGATGGTTGGAGGGCTCATTAGGGGTGGTAGATGCGTGCTAAAAGTAGACTATGAACCAAACATGATGGCAGCTTAATACTTGTATTGCAAACCATAACACCGAGAAGGAGAGAGAAAGGGAGAATACGAGAATATGCCTGCCACAGAGATTGGTGGTGGGAAGGATACTGGAAACATTGATAGTGAGAATAGACACCATAGAGGGATGGGTACTAGAACATAAAAAAAAGAAAAAAATAGTCTGTGGGAGGGAAGGGCTGCTGCTATAAGTTTTTTCTTTTAAGTGTTGTTGAAGGCAAAACTGATCTCAGTAGTTTTTGAAAGCAAATTAGCCTTAAAAATCAGAAAATACAATTGGAATAATTAATTAGCAAGTATTATTTAATTAGCCATTATTGTTGTAATTAAGGCGATAAATTGAGGAACTATATTAAAGAGATTCTTAACTCTTCTGTGACTCAAAAAATATAAAAACATCATATCATGAATGAGCAGAATTGGGCTCCATCCCAAATGTCAGACTGGGACTAGAGAGACAGCACAGGATTTAACGCTCTTGCCTTGCACAGGGTTGACCTCTGTTTGAGCCCTGGCCCAGCATACAGCCCCCACTCACTGCCAGGAGTGACCTCCGCACAGAGCCAGGAATAAGCTCTCAGTCAGCTCTACGCCTGCCACGCGCATGCTGCCCGAGTTTATCAATCAATACTTCTACTATGATCATTGACTTCACTTAAAATAACTCAACTAATTATCTGTGACTTCTGTGCTGTTTGTTACCCTACTTCTGTTCTTCATGTGGTTTATCTGGTTTGTTTTGACCATTTGCCCCCTCACTGGAGTCTTCCATCCACCTTTAACCCTGGCAGATCTGTTGCTCAAACTTCTATACCAGAGTTATCTTGTTTTACAATGATAATGGTCATTGACTGAGGGCCCACCTTGAAGACCTTATCTTGACTTGAGTACCTGCCAAAGACCCTACTCCAAATAAGATCACATTCTCAAGTACCAAAAGTTAGAACTAGAAGGGTCAGAGCGATAGTACAGCAGGTAAGGCCTTTGCCTTGCAAGATACTGGGTTTGATCCCTACATGTTACCCCCAAGCCCATCAGGAGTGATCGCTGAACACCACTGAGTATGACTCAATACCCAAAGAAACAAACAAAAAACCAATCTGCAACATATTTCTGACTCTAACACCCATCTAAATAGGAGGTAAGAAATGGATAGTTCTTCAAGTTGAATCCTCTTGCTCTCCTTTCACTCCCTGTGATAGGTGGTCAATAAAAATTATATTGTGATGTGACAATATATCTTTTATTTAAACGTTTTTTATTGAATCACTGTAAGATAGAGTGTCATACAATGATCGAGTACCCATCCCTCCACCAGTGCCATTCTCCACCACCAATGTTCTCAGTATCTCCCCCGCCATACCCTTCCCACCCCCCACCCCCACCTCTGTGGCAGGTGTATTCCCTTTTACTCAGTCTCTCCTTTAGGGTGTTGTGGTTTGTATTGCAGGTATTAAGTGGCTATCATGTTTGGTCTATAGTCTACATTCAGTATGCATGGGCCTCCAAGCACCTTTTACTTGGTGGTCCCTTCTCTATCTGAGCTGCCTTTTCGCCTAGCATGTGAGGCCAGCTTCCAAACTGTGTAGCAGTCCTCCTGGTCCTTATCTCTACTATCCTTGGGTGTTAGTCACCCATTCTTTTGATTTATATTCCACAAATGAGTGCAGTCTTCCTATGTCTGTCCCTCTTTCTGACTCATTTCACTTAGCATGATACTCTCCATGTTGATCCATTTACATGCAAATTTCATGACTTCATCTTTTCTAACAGCTGCATAGTATTCCATTGTGTAGATGTACCAAAGTTTTTTAACCAGTCATCTGTTCTGGGGCACTCAGGTTTTTTCCAAATCCTGGTTATTGTAAACAGTGCTGCAATGAACATACAAGCGCAGATGTCATTTCGACTATACTTCTTTGCATCTCTGGGATATATTCCCAGCAGTGGTATTGATGGGTCAAATGGGAGTTCAATTTCTAAATTTTTGAGAAAAGTCCATACTGTTTTCCAGAAGGTAACAAGTCGGTATTACCACCAGCAGTGAGGGGGAGTCCCTTTCTCCCCACATCAATGCCAACACTGGTGGCTTTTGTCCTTTTGGATGTGTGCCAGTCTCTGCAGTGTGAGATGATATGTCATTGTTGTTTTGATCTGCATCTCCCTGATGATTAGTGATGAAGAGCATTTTTATGTGCCTTTTAGCCATTCAAATTTCTTCTTTATAAAATTTCTGTTCATTTCATTGCCCCATTTTCTGATTGGATTGGCTGTTTTTTTTTTCTTGTAGAGTCCAACCAGTGCTTTGTATATCCTTATTATCAACCCCTTATCAGAGGGGTAGCACAGTAGCACTGTCCTCCCAGTGTTCAGTGATTTGCTTGAGATGGCACCAGTAACAACTCCATTGTGAGACATGTTGTAACTGTTGTTGGCATACCGAATATGCCACAGGTAGCTTGCCAGACTCCGCCATGCAGGCAGATATTGTCAGTAACTTGCTGGGCTGTATGAGAGGGTCAGATGAATCCAGGTCGACTGCGTTCAAGGCAAATGCCCTACCCGCTGTGCTATCGCTCCAGTCCATCAGAGGAGTATTGGGTCAATATCTTTTCCCATTCTGTAGACTGCTTTTGTATTCTGTTCACTGTTTCTTTAGAAGTACAGAAGCATCTTAGCTTAAGGTAGTCCCATTTGTTTATCTCTGTTTCCATTTGCTTGGCCAGTGGCATGTCATCTTTGAAGATACCTTCAGATTCAATGCCGTGGAGGGTTTTTCCCACCTTGTCTCTAATGTACCTTATGGATTCTGGTCTGATTTTGAGATCTTTAATCCATTTTCATCTGACTTTTGTAGGTGGTGTTAGATAGAGGTCTGAGCTCATTTTTTGCATGTAGCTGTCCAGTTTTGTCAGCACCATTTGTTTAACAGGCTTTCCTTGCTCAATTTCACATTTCTTGTTCCTTTATCAAAGATTAGATGATCATATATTTGAGGGTGTTGGTAGGGATATTCAGCCCTGTTCCATTGGTCTGCATCTCTTCCTTTGTTTCAGTATCATGCTGTTTTAATTACTACACGTTTGTAGTAGACTTTGAGGTTGGGGAAGGTGATGTCCCCCATCTTCTTTTTTCCCTGAATTGCTTTAGTTACTCATGAGGGTTTGTTGTTCTATATGAATTTCAGGAGTGTTTGATTCATTTTTTGAAGAATTTCATGAGTGTCCTTCTACGGATTGTATTGAATCTGTATAATGCTTTGGGGAGTATTGCCATTTTGACAATGTTAAATCTCCTAATCTATGAGCAGGGGATGTTATTCCATTTCCTTCTGTCCTCTTTTATTTTGTGAAGTAATATATTGTAGTTTTCATTGTAAGGTCCTTTATCTCCTTACTTAAGCTGATTCCAAGGCATTTGATTTTCTGAGGTATGATTATGAATGGTATTGTTTTTCTTTTCATGTCACTTTCTTTTCTCTCACTATTTGCATATAGGAAAGATATGAACTTTTGGGTATTGATTTTATTAGCCTGCAACTTTCCTATACAAGTCTATTGTTTCTTGGAGTTTCTTGGTGGAGGATTTAGGGTTCTCTAAATATAGTATCATATCATCTGCAAATAGTGAAAGCTTGATTTCTTTAGTTTCTTTATTCCTTTCCTACCTGGATGCTCTTAATATCTTTTTCTTTCCTAACTACTATTCCAAGTACTTCCAGTACTATATTGAACAGAAGTGGAAAGAGTGGGTATCCTTGTCTCATCCCTGATCTTAGAGGGAAGATTCTTAATCTTTCCTCATGAGGATAATGCTTTCCAAAGCCTCCATCCCTCTCAGAGAACCTGGAAAGCTACCGAGAGTATCCCGACTGCATGGCAGAGCCTGACAAACTACGCGTGACGCATTTGATATGCCAAAAACAGTAACAACAATGGGCCATATTCCCCTTACACTAAAATCTCAAGGCTGAACTAGACTTCCAAAAAGAAGAACTAAAATAACTGTCTGTACTTTCAACGCACATACGCTGGCATCAGAAGCTTTCAACGTGGACCTGATGGTGCAAGCACAGAAGATCAAGTACGACATCATTGGTCTGACTGAGACAAGAAGGCATCGGTCACGTCATTTTTGACACTGGAAAACTGTTTCTCAGAACATGCAACAATAGAGGCATTGGTGTTATCTGTGCCCTTGTCAACAAGAATTTGGCCATGAGCATTGATTCATTCAAATGCCTAAAAACCCTAATCGGACAATTATGCTTGAATAGATGTGGCTCACTGCCAGCAGTTTCTATCTTCGTTGTCTGTGCACCAACATCTAACTATGATTAAGAAGAAATTGAGAAGTTCTACGTGGAGCTGAAGAAGTTCTGTGAAGAATACCACACCTTCTACAAAATCATCGTCTGTGATTTTAATGCCAAGATAGGACCGAGAAGGTCATCCAAAGAAATTCACATCGGGACCCATGGCCTAGAATGGAACAAACAGAGTGAGAGACTCTCTGAGTTCATCATGTTGACCAAGGCCATCCATGGTAACTCACAGTTCCAGAAAGGCAAATCTAAACATTGGACATAAGAGTCTCCGGTGGACAGTTCTACAATGAAATTGACCACACCATATTCAATCAATGGTTTTGACTGACTAATGTCGCTGTTGTCCCAACATTGGAAATGGGATCCGACCACCATCTCCTTCATGCAAAATTTGACTTCAGAGAGAGGGGAGAAGTGTCTGCAAAGTTTAAGTTTAAGAGAGAACTGCAGAATGACAACCAACTGGGAGATCTTTGGCACTATTTCGGTAGTAGGGGGAGATGCCATCATTGACAACATCGACGAGGAATACGATTGACTGTTTTAGCACCTCCATGACTGCACAAGGAATGCTGAGATTGGGAAAGGCACAAAAGACGCCTGTCTTCAGAAACTCTCAAGCAAATTCGCCAAGGTGGCTTGGAACGAGCCTCAGGGAATAACAAGCTAATATCCGAGCTCGCAATGCTGTGTGGAGAAGTGACAAAGGAAGACCTCAAACAGTGAAGAGCAGCAGTGTTGGCTGATGTAGCAGAAGCCAGGGAAATATTTGCAAAGTTTGCCTGTCCTTTGCCAGATACATGACCAAGATGACTGCCCTCTGATGTCCTGATTGATCTATCACATCATCCAGAAGAGCAATGAAGAGGATTATTCATGACTTCTAGTTGGATATCATTGATAGCCACGTCCACCTGCCCACAAACCAACTCCTCCAAGATGGATATTTCATTCCCAATGTCCTTCCTTTCAGAATCCGACATGGCATTTCATCAGTAAAGACATACAGCACCCAATCCAGACACAGTCAGACCCAAACACCTGAAGAATCTGCTGCCAGTACTCGTCAATACACTGGTTCGGCTCTTCACACACAACCTTTTCGAATGCAAGGCTCAGTCCCAATGGAAAACCAGCAGGACCGTTCTGTTGTACAAAAAAGGGAGACATCCATGACATCAGCAACTATTGCCCAATCTGCCTGGTGTTCGTCATCTACAAGTTGTTCACTCGTGTCATCCTGAATACAATATGCAGAATAGTAGATTAAGGACAACCATGTGAGCAAGCTGGGTTCCAAAAAGGATTCCATATGATGGACCATATACACACAGTGACCAAACTCATTGAAGTTTCACAAGAGGTCAAGATGCTGCTCTGTCTAACATTCATTGATTTAAAGAAGGCCTTTGATTCTGTTGAGACTGAAGCAGTCATCGAAGCCCTAACCAAACAGGAAGTTCACACTCAGTACATCAGGATTCTCTGCAAGCTGTATTACAGATACACCACCAGGATTTCACCATTCTACAAGGAAGTGATCATTGACATAAAGTGAGGACTTCAGTGTGGTGATATCATTACACCGAAACTCTTCAGTGCCACCTTAGAGAACGTCATGTGACGACTGGAATGGAAAGGAAAGGCATGGGAGTGAAGATAGATGGTCAGCAACTACACCACCTTCGCTTTGCTGATGACATTGTTCTCATAACACCAAACAGCCAAGCGTCACAAATGCTGGTGGACTTTGACGTCAAGTATGGAAAGGTCGGACTGCAGCTGAATCTCATGAAACAATGTTAATGAGAAACTGACAAGTCCTTGACATCACATTTGCTCTCAAAGGAACAAACATTGGAGCACCACGGGCTTCCCTCCCCTCCGGACTGCCGGCCAAGTGGCCGGCACGCCGACCCCAAGCGCCGCTGCCGTCCTGTCTTCTGGCAAAGGTCTGTGACGCTCCCTCAACCCGCCCTTCCGGACCCAGCCTGCTCCGCGGCCCTGAGCACCCCGGGCTTCCCTCCCCTCCAGACTGCCGGCCGAGTGGCCGGCACGCCACCCCCAGCACATTGACTGCTGTCAGGTTGTGGGAAAAGGGCGTGGCCTAACCACCAGGGGGCGTGACCTAAGAAAAGTGAGCGTGGCCTCATTGCCGGCGGCCAAAGCTCACGCGGCAGCAAGTAGTTTCCTCAACATCCTATCCAAGACTAACATCCTAGCTAGTCGCAAGCAGTAGGACAATAAAACACAAGACTTCACATAAGAACTGAAGGAAACATCTCAGTAGGAGACCAGGTTCTACAACCGGCAAGTAAAAAGCCAACCACTATTAACTGAGCCTATCCACAATCCCTTTTCGCAACAAAAGGAAACAGGGACACTCATCATCAAGGGCCCTCTTTCATATCACCACAAAACAACATGAAGAAACAGCGAAAATCCCCATTGCAACCATAGGACGATCAAAGGAGTCTGGAAACCTCAATGGGCGCTTCCTACAAACTTGACCTCTCTGAGAAAGAATTCAGACTTGAAATCCTCAACATGTTCAATGAACTCAATGCAAAGATGGACAACTTCAAGGAAGACCTGGCGGAAACAATACAACAGACAGCCGACAAAATACGGGAAGAAATGAGAGCAGAAATAAAAAAAACTTCAACAAGAAATGAAGGATTCCGTACATGAAATCAAAAACTCTCTGGCTTCCCTCAACAATAGGATGACTGCAGCCGAAGACAGAATCAGTATGCTTGAAGATGAGCTGCAAGAGGCCTACAGGCAACATCAAACTATGGCAAGAGACCTCAAAATAGCTCTAGCCAGAATCAGAGTCCTAGGGGATGAATTCAAGAGGGACAACATTAGAATCATTGGACTACCAGAACCACAGGGAACCAACACCAACGAAAAAGACACAGTCAAACAAATCATTGAGGAAAACTTCCCACAGCTGGACAATGCGGGCATCCAGATTCAAGGCGCCCGAAGAGTGGCAGGTAAAAGAGATCCTAACAGAAAAACCCCAAGACATATCATAGTTACAATGATGGACGTCTTCCAGAGAGACACAATACTCCAAGCAGCAAGGTCCAAGAAGGAAATCGCATACAAAGGAGCACCCCTTAGGCTCACAGCAGATCTATCAGAGGAAACCCTCCAAGCTCGAAGGCAATGGTGGGATATAGTGAAAAAACTCAATGAAATCAACGCTTCACCAAGAATAATTTATCCGGCTAAACTCTCATTCAAACTAGAAGGAATCATACACTACTTTGGGGATAAACAACAGCTCAGGAACTTCATAGACTCAAAACCAAACCTAAAAGAAGCACTAAAGGGGCTATTGTAAGACAAGAACAACCCCTACAAGCACAACAAACCCTTGCACAAAGACGGCACAAAATCTCATAACAATAATCTCCCTTAATGTCAATGGTCTGAATTCACCAATTAAGAGACACAGACTGGCAAAATGGATTCAGAGACTCAACCCAACATTCTGTTGCCTGCAAGAAACACATCTGAATAGCCAGAACAAACACAGACTCAAAGTCAAAGTATGGAAAACAATCCTGCAAGCAAACAACTCCCTCAAGAAAGCCGGGGTGGCTTTACTAGTATCGGACAACATAGACTTCAGGTTGAAAAAGATTAGAAGGGATAGTGAAGGCCACTTTTTATTAATCAAGGGATGTGTACATCAGGAAGAAATCACACTCCTAAATGTCTACGCACCCAATGAGGGACCAGCTAAATACCTACAACAGCTGCTAAGAGACCTCGAGAAGGACATCTCGAGCAACACAATAGTAAATGGAGACTTCAACACCGCACTGTCTCCTCTGGACAGATCTAGAAGATTAAAACTCACCAATGAAATACTAGCTTTGAAGGAAGAAATAGAAGAGAGAGGGCTAATAGATCTATACAGGGCTTTATATCCCCCAAAAAAGGAATACACATTCTTTTCCAGTGCACATGGAACATTTTCCAGAATAGACCATGCGCTGGGCCACGCAACATACCTCAACAGAATCAACAAGATAGACATTGTACCAGCTATCTTTTCAGACCATGATGCACTGAAGATAAAACTTAACTGTGGACAGATGCAGAAAACCAAATCAAATACCTGGAAATTAAATAGCTCGATATTGAACAATGAGTGCGTCAGGAAGGAAATCAAGGAAGAAATCAAAACGTACCTAGAAACAAATGAGAATGAAGACACGAGCTACCAGAACCTGTGGGACGCAGCTAAAGCCGTTTTAAGGGGAAAATTTATAGCTCTGCAAGCATATCTCAGGAAGGAAAAAAGGGCCCACATAAATAACTTGACTTCACAGCTTAAGACCTTAGAAAAGGACCAACAAAAGGAGCCAAAACCAGGCAGAAGGAAAGAGATAATAAAACTTAGAGCAGAAATTAATGACATGGAAACCCAAAAGACAATCCGGAAGATCAATGAAACCAAGAGCTGGTTCTTCGAGAAAATAAACAAGATTGATAAACCACTAGCAAGACTCACAAAGAAAGAGAGAGAGAGAACCCTTATAAGCCGAATCAGAAATGAAAAGGGGGACATCACAACAGAAACCAATAAAATACAAAAGATCATCAGAGACTACTTTGAAAATCTCTATGCCACGAAACAAGAGAATCTAGAAGAAATGGATAAATTCCTCTACTCCTATAATCTCCCAAGGCTGAACCAAGAAGACCTGGAGTACCTGAATAGTCCAATTAACATCAAGGAAATTGAAATGGTAATCAAAAGTCTCCCCAAAAACAAAAGCCCAGGTCCAGACGGATTCACTAGTGAGTTCTTCCAAACATTTAAAAAGGACCTTTTGCCAGTCCTTCTCAAGTTCTTCCAGGAAATTGAAGAAACGGAAACCCTCCCTAACAGTTTCTATGAGGCTCATATCTCCCTAATACCAAAAGCAAACAAAGACACCACAAATAAAGAAAACTACAGGCCAATATCCCTGATGAACACAGATGCAAAAATTCTCAACAAAATATTAGCAAATAGAATTCAACAACTTATCAAAAAGATCATACACCACGACCAAGTGGGATTCATCCCGGGGATGCAAGGATGGTTTAACATCCGGAAATCAATCAACATAATCCACCATATCAACAAAAGAAAATATAAAAATCATATAATCATATCAATAGATGCAGAGAAAGCATCTGACAAGATCCAGCATCCGTTTATGATGAAAACACTCGCCAAAATGGGTATAGAAGGGACCTTCCTCAATATAGTCAAAGCCATTTATCACAAGCCTATGGCAAGCATTGTCCTCAATGGGGAAAAACAAAGAGCCTTCCCTCTGAGAACAGGGACGAGACAAGGATGCCCACTCTCTCCACTTCTGTTCAATATAGTACTGGAAGTACTTGCAATAGCGATTAGGCAAGAAAAAGACATTAAGGGCATTCAGGTAGGAAAGGAAGAAATCAAGCTCTCACTATTCACAGATGATATGATACTATACATAGAGAACCCTAAAACCTCTACCAAGAAACTCCTAGAAACAATAGACTCGTACAGTAAAGTTGCAGGCTATAGAATCAATACCCAAAAGTCCATGGCTTTCCTATATGCAAATAATGAGAGAGAAGAAAGTGACCTGAGAAAAGCAATCCCATTCACAATTGCGCCTCAAAAAATCAAATACCTCGGAATCAGCTTAAGAAAGGAGGTAAAGGACTTGTATAATGAAAACTATAAAACACTACTTCAGGAAATAAAAGAGGACACGAGGAAATGGAAAGACATCCCCTGCTCATGGATTGGAAGAATTAATATTGTCAAAATGGCAATTCTCCCCAAAGCATTGTGCAAATTCAATGCGATCCCTATAGGGATACCCTTGACATTCTTCAAAGAAATGGAGCAAGCGCTCCTGAAATTCATATGGAACAATAAGCCCCCACGAATAGCGAAAGCAATCCTTGGGAAAAAGAAAATGGGAGGAATCAACCTCCCCAACTTCCAACTCTACTACAAAGCAGTAGTCATTAAAACAGCATGGTACTGGAACAAAGGCAGAGCGGCAGACCAATGGAACAGGGTTGAATACTCTGACATACACCCCAAAATATATGATCATCTAATCTTTGATAAGGGAGCAAGAAATGTGAAGTGGAGCAAGGAAAGCATGTTTAACAAATTGTGCTGGCAAAACTGGACGGCTACATGCAAAAAAATGGGCTTAGACCTCCATCTATCACCATGTACAAAAATCAGATCAAACTGGATTAAAGACCTCAACATCAGACCAGAATCCCTAAGGTACATTGAAGATAAGGTCGGCAAAACCCTCCACGACATTGAAGCCAAAGGTATCTTCAAAGCTGACACGCCACTGGCTAAGCTAGTGAAAACAAAGATAAATAAATGGGACTATCTCAAACTAAGAAGCTTCTGCAACTCAAAAGAAACAGTGACCAAAATACAAAGACAGTCTACAGAATGGGAAAGGATATTTATGCAGTACCCATCCGATAAAGGGTTGATAACAAGGATATACAATGCACTGGTTGAACTCCACAAGAAGAAAACTGCCAACCCGATCAAAAAATGGGCTGATGAAATGAACAGAAACTTTTCCAAAGAAGAAATCCGAATGGCTAAGAGGCACATGAGAAAATGTTCAACATCACTAATCATCAGGGAGATGCAGATCAAAACAACAATGAGATATCATCTCACACCACAGAGACTGGCCCACATCCCCAAAAACAAAAGCAACCGGTGTTGGCGTGGATGTGGGGAGAAAGGGACTCTCCTTCACTGCTGGTGGAATGCCGACTGGTTCAGCCCTTTTGGAAAACAATATGGACGATTCTCAAAAAGTTAGAAATTGAGCTCTCATTTGACCCAGCAATACCACTCCTGGGAATATATTCCGGAGAGGCAAAAAGGTATAGTAGAGATGACATCTGAATTTCCATGTTCATTGCCTCTCTGTTCACAATAGCCACAATATGGAAAAAACCAGAGTGCCCGAAAACAGATGATTGGCTAAAGAAACTCTGGTATATTTACACAATGGAATACTATGTAGCTGTCAGGAAACATGAAGTCATGAAATTTGCATACAAGTGGATTAACATGGAAAGTATCATGTTGAGTGAAATGAGTCAGAAAGAAAGAGACAGACATAGAAAGATTGCACTCATATGTGGAATATAATGTAACTGAGAAGTACAAGTTGGCAACTATGCAACTTCTGGCAGATATCTCTCTGGACTTAGTTACTAAAATACTAAATTACAGAAATCCAAAACTGAGAGGCCGCTAAGTGTGGTCACTCGACCTCATACTTCTTCATCCTCAGCAATGGAAAACAAATTATCTAATGCTTCCTTTTCAGCAGGTCTGACTTTAGGGGAGAGACTCTCCAAACAAGAATAGTGAGTTTTGTTGAAATATTGTATGCAATCAAAGTGAAACTAAAGTGAAATTTATTAGTTACACAGGCGGGGGGGGCTTAGGGTGGGGGGGCTAGGGGTGTGGGGAGGTTTGGGGTCTGAGGGGGCGGGGTGGAGCTATACTGGGATTCTTGGTGGTGGAATATGAGCACTGGTGAAGGGATTCGAGCATTGTATAACTGAGATTTAAACCTGAAAACTTTGTAAATTTGTAACTTTCCACAATAAAAAATAAAAAAAAATAAAAAAAGGAACAAATATCTCTGAATTCAATAGCTCGGTGTACCTATGTTGAGAACTCAACATGAGGAACAACTTGGCACAAGAACTGCGCAGGAAGAAGAAAGCAGCATGGATCACCTTCAAGACCATCAAAGAAGTTGTTAAGAGGATGAAGAACCTCTGGCTCTGAGCATATCTTTTCAACTCCACGATTCTTCTTGCCTGATGGATATTGCTAATACTTCCAATACTATATTCAAGAGAAGTGGTGAGAGTGGGCATCCTTGTCTTGTCCCCGATCTTAGAGGAAAAGCCCTTAGTTTTTCTCCATTGATGACAAAAGGCGGGGGTGGCGATACTAGTATCTGATAGCATATATTTCAGGCTGAAAAAGATCAGAAGGGACAGCAAAGGTCATTTTATATTCACTAAGGGATATATACAACAGGAAGAAATCACACTCCTAAACATATATGCACCTGATGAACGACCAGCTAAATACTTAAAAGAACTCCTAACAGAATTTAAGGAGGACATAACTAGTACCACGATAGTAGTTGGAAATTTCAACACTGCCTTATCACCTCTGGATAGATCGACAAGAACAACACTCAGCAAGGGAACGATGGCCCTGAAGGAAGAAATGGAGGAGACAGGGCTAATAGACCTATACAGGGCTATATACCCCAAAAAGAAAGAATACACATTCTTCCAGTGCACACGGAACATTTTCCAAAATAGACCATGTTCTGGGCCACAAGTTATACCTTAATAGAATTGGGAAGATAGAAATTGTATCAACTATCTTTTCAGACCATGATGCACTGAAGATGGAAGTTAATCATGCACAGACGCAGGGAACCAAATCAAACACTTGGAAGTTAAACAACTCACTATTGAACAATGAGTGGGTCACGGAGGAAATCAAGAAAGAAATTAAGAGATACCTCGAAACAAATGAGAATGAAGACACAAGCTACCAGAACCTATGGGACGCAGCTAAAGCTGTGTTAAGGGGAAAATTTATAGCTCTCCAAGCCTTCTTCAGAAAGGAAGAAAGGGCCTATATAGATAGCTTGATTTCGCAGCTCAGGATCTTAGAAGAGGACCAGCAAAAGGAACCCAAACAAGATCGAAGGAAAGAAATAATAAAACTTACAGCAGAAATTAATGATATGGAAACCCGAAAAACAATCCGTAAGATCAATGAAACAAAGAGCTGGTTCTTCGAGAAAATAAATAAGATTGATAAACCGCTAGAAGACTCACAAAGAAAGAAAAAGAGAAAATCCTAATAAACTGAATCAGAAATGAAAAGGGGGACATCACAACAGAAACCAAGGAGTTCAAAGGATCATCAGAGACTACTTTGAAAGTCTGTATGCCACGAAGCAAAAGAACCTAAAAGAAATGGGCGAATTCCTTGACTCCTACAATCTCCCAAGACTGATCCAAGAAGACGTGAAATACCTCAATAGGCCCATAAATATCAAGGAAATCGAAACTGTAATCAAAAGTCTCCCCAAAAACAAAAGCCCAGGTCCAGACGGATTCACTGGCGAATTCTTCCAAACATTTAAAGAAGACTTGTTGCCAGTTCTCCTCAAGCTTTTCTAGGAAATTGAAAAGACAGGAACCCTTCCGAACAGTTTCTACGAGGCACATATCTCCCTAATACCAAAAGCAAACAAAGACACCCTTTTCATTTCTGATTCGGTTTATTTGGGTTCTCTCTATCTCTTTCTTTGTGAGTCTTGCTAGTGGTTTATCAATCTTGTTTATTTTCTCAAAGAAACAGCTCTTGGTTTTATTGACCTTTTGGATTGTTTCTTGCCTTTCTATCTCATTAATTTCTGTTCTAAGCTTTATTATTTCTTTCCTTCTGCCTGATTTGAGCTCCTTTTGTTAGTCCTTTTCTAAGATCTTGAGCTGTGAAGTCATGTTATTTGTGTGGGTCCTTTCTTCCTTCCTGAGAAATGCTTGCAGAGCTATAAATTTTCCCCTTAACATGACTGTTTGCTGTGTCCCACAGGTTCTGGTAACTCATTTCTTCATTCTCATTTGTTTCCAAGTATCTCTTGATTTATTACTTTATTTCCTTCCTGACTTACTTGTTTTTTAACATTGAGTTGTTTAATTTCCAGGTGTTTAATTTGGTTCTCTGCATCTGTGCGTGATTAACGTCTCTCTTCAGTACATCGTGGTCTGAAAAGATAGTTGATACAATTTCTATCTTCCTGATTCTATTGAGGTACGTTTTGTGACCCAGACATGGCCTATTTGGAAAATGTTCCATATGTACTAGAAAATAACGTGTATTCTTTTGGGGGGACGTAAAGCCTTTTATAGATTTATTAGCCCTCTCTCTTCTATTTCTTCCTTCAAAGCCAGTGTTTCCCTGCTGAATTTTAATCTTGTTGATCTGTCCAGAGGTCATAAGCAGTGTTGAAGTCTCCAAACACTATTATGTTGCTACCAATGTCCTCCTTAAAATCTATTATCAGTTGTTTTAAGTATTTAGCTGTTCCTCATTGAGTGTGTATATGTTTAGGAGTGTGATTTCTTTCTGCTGTACATATCCTTTGATTATGAAAAATGTCCTTTGCTGTTTATTCTAATATTTTTCAACCTGAAATCTATGTTTTTGAATACTAGTATGGCCACCCTGCCTTTTTTATTTAGACGGATAAAATGTTCTTGGTGAGGCATTTATTTCATTTTTTTCACTATATCCCAAGATTGTCTTCGGGCTTGGAAGGTTTCCTCTGATAAGTCTGCTATAAATCTAAGGGGTGCTCCTTTGTATGTGATTTCCTTTTTTGATCTTGCTTCTTGTAATATTGTGCTTCTATCAGTGGCTATGATAGGTCTTGGAGTGTTTTTATTAGGGTCTCTTTTAGTTGGCATCCTTCGGGCTCCTTGGATCTGGATCCGTGCATTCTCCAGCTCTGGGAACTTTTCAGCAATGATTTCTTTAATTGTGGTTTTTTCATTGATGTTGCCTCTCCGTCCTGGTACTCTGATGATTCTTATATTGTTCCTCTTGGATTCAGCCCCTAGTTCTCTGATTCGCCCTAGAGCTATTTTGAGGTCTTTTCCATTGTTTGTTGTTGCTTGTAAGCTTTCTGCAGCTCATCTTCAAGCTCACTGATTCTGTCTTTGGCTGTAGTCATTCTACTGTTGAGGGTACCCACTGAGTTTTTTATTTCATCTACCAAATCCTTCATTAGTCACTGGTATTTTAGAACTTCCACAGCCTATGGCCAGCCCACTGTCCATGGCTGATATAAGCATTTATAATAAATGTTGCTCATTTTTTCTTCCAAAGCCTATTTTTTTCTACTTCTTTCTTTGAGAAAAAATATCGCAGAGTTTCAGTGAAATTTTGCTTAACTAATATACATATCATGCTCCTCTTAATATCAGTTAACATTGCTACAAGAAATAAATGAGGGAATAGCAGCATGGCCAGTGGCTGTAACAGAGAAGATCATCACTAAATGTGGTGAGGCTGTTCCAGGAATACCTCATCATGGCTAAAACTGTTGGTCTTTCCCTAGAGATCTCAGGCTCTTGGAGAAGCGCCATTTTGACATGAATTTCTAGGTTACATAGTTATAGAGATGTTATAATTTACTAAGAATTAGTATATATATGGATTTGAGAGAATGTGGAGAATTTCTGAGAGAAAGTAACACCAATTTGTGGAGGATTGAGGCTGCATATGGGAATACAGGGGTTGGGAGTAATTCCAGGTGCTTGGGATGCCATGTGATGTTGGTGATTGAACCTGGGTCTCCTGCATGCAAAACATGTACTGAGTTCTTGAAACTATTTCTTTGATCTTGTAACACCCAGATTCTAGCCATTCTGGTCACTTACAGAGCTTTTAACTACAATTCTAAATTGTCATGGTATAAGCATGTTGTGTGTATGTGTGTGTGTGTGTGAGAGAGAGAGAGAGAGAGAATTATGGGATTGAACAGAAACCTTCTGTTGTTAAGCTATACCCACAACAGTGTGTGATTTTTTATAGTTTAAATACTTTCATCTTTTGCTACCCATCATATGTAATTCATTTACTCTTTCTTATTTTAATTTTTATCTTTATTTGGAATACTGTAATTAGTAAGACTATTAAAGTTTTATGATTCCTTTCCTTTCTAGGTCAATTGACCTCACTTATGTTATTTATGGTGAAAATATAGGTTTAGTGTCCAAGTCATGCACAAAATGTGGTTTGGGTTATACATTCTACTAAATGAAAATATGTGCAAAATTCTCCTCAGTCCTTTAAGAGTTGTGAAATATCTTGGACAAGAGCCAAGCATGGCTCATATGGAAGGAACACTAAATAGTCTTGTTTGTAAACTTCTAGATTTTAAATTATTTCTGTGGAATTTTCTGAAGTGTCAAATCCCCAACTTCCAGCATGACCGGGTACAGATTCTGTGAAAGACCCCATTGCACACCAAGATAAAGCTGTTAGAGATTTTGGGCCTCTTCAGCATTACTATCCTGAGAAAACCTAAATTTAATTGGGGCTGTGTAGATAACATTGGGTTTGTCCTTTTAGCCTTGTTACAGGGAACTTAGTTTACCTTAAAGCAATGTCCTTTCTGTGTGGACACAGGAAGACAGTTAATATTGTGCTTTGTAGCTTGGGAAATGATTGACTACAATAATATTTACTACCGGGCATCTGCTTTCTCAACTCAGTTGCCCTCAGTTCCTAGCACCCCAAAATCAGGGTCCCGACGAGGGACAAAATGGACCCAGGGCAAGCTGTGAGCTACCCTGGCATCAAAATGGGCCAGACCAAAGCGCCACAATAGTCAACTATAAGTTGAGAACATGGTGATAGACAAATGCTGTCATAATCCAAAAATAATGATGAGACTAGGACCCTACTGGTGTTAGGAAGACTAACCTGACCTGAGGTCTGTGGTCTAGAATATATAGTGAGATGTCCTCAAGAAGAACCAAACTTTAAGTTTGATTTGTATCTTACTATGCTCATATAGAATGACATTGGTAGAAGTATTAGAAGTAGATTTACTACAACTAATTAAGTGGATTACTAGTTGAGGAAGGAAGAAAGCAACACACCCTTGTCTGGATCCCACCCTTGAGTGGATCTCTTAGTAATCTGGAGTAATCTCCTTAGATGAGATTTTGTTAATTTCCTGGAGAAATGGTTTTACCTTTCTTTGTTGATTTGTTAATGTTCAACCAACCTTTGTGTCACCACCCTATATGATTGCTGTATAAACTAAGACTGTAAGAGAATTAGAGGGAGAGGCAAGACAGAAGAGGCAGAAATAAGACAGAAGCAAGGAGAAGAGACAGAAGCAGAGAGAAGGCACAGAGGCAAGACAGAAGACACAGGAGAAGACACAGAAGTGGAGACAGAAGACACAGAGGCAAGAGAGAAGACACAGAGGCAGAAACAGAGAGAGGTCAGAAGAGACCAGAGAAGAGACTACAGAGACAGAGACAGACATAGAGACAGACAGAAGAGAGCACAGCAGCACACATAGAAGCAGAGCACATGGAGGAGTCATCCTAATTCGTTCCATACACAGCGGCTCAAGAGCACCAAACATGAGCAGCTGAAAGACAGAGAGAGAGAGAGAGAGAGAGCAAGAGAGCCTCCCTGAGAGCCCGCAAACAACACGACACATCATTACATCTCCCCCTCCCGGTGTGTGAGAGCACACCTTTGTAATTTTTTAAACAACCCTTCAGGTATTTCCAATGTTTGCGTTTACTCTATCATTGTCTTTATTCTTGGGCACTTAACTAAGTGTGAATATATAAAGGGTTTCTTTTGTACATAAATGGGCTTATGCTAAAATAAGCAGTGCCTTTTTTACATTCAATTTTTTAATTTAATTTAATTTAATATTTTTATTGAATTACCATGTGGAAAGTTACAAAGCTTTCAGGCTTGAGTCTCAGTAACATAATGCTCGTACAACAATCCCTTCACCAGTGCACATATTCCACCACCAAGAACCAGAGTAAACCTCCCCCCAAACCCCCCCTCGCCCCAGCCCCTCAGCCCCAACCCCGCCTGTATAGCCGATAAATTTCACTTTACTTTCTTTTTACTTTGATTACATTCAAACAAAAAACTCACTATTATTGTTTGGAGTCTCCCCCCAGAGTCGGATCTGCTGGAAAGGAAGCATTTAATAATTTGTTTTCCGTTGCTGAGAATGAAGAGATATAAGGTTGTGTGTCCACAATAGCGGCCATGAGGTTCTGGCTTTCTGTATTTTAGTATTTTAGTAATTAAGTCCAGAGGGATTTCTGCCAGAAGTTTCATCATTGCTAGCTCGTACCTCTCTGCTACTTTATATTCCACATATGAGTGCAATCTTTCTATATATGTCTTTCTTTCTGACTCATTTCACTGAACATGACACTTTCCATGTTGATCCACTTATATGCAAATTTCATGACTTCATGTTTTCTGACAGCTGCATAGTTTCTTTAACCAGTCATCTGTTTTAGGGCACTCTGTTTTTTTCCAGATTGTGGCTACTGTACACAGAGCTGCAATGAACATAGAAATGCAAATGTCATTTCTACTATACCCTTTTGCCTCTCCGGGATACATTCCCAGGAGTGGTATTGCTGGGTAAAATGGGTGTTCAATTTCTAATATTTTGGGAATAGTCCATATAGTTTACCAAAAGGGCTGAACAGGTCTGCATTCCTACCAGCAGTGAAGAAGAGTCCCTAACTCCACACATCCATGCCACCACCGTTCGCTTTTGTTTTTTTGGATGTGGGCCAGTCTCTGTGGTTTGAGATGGTATCTCATTGTTGTTTTGATCTGCATCTCCCTAATGATTAGTGATGTCGAGCATTTTCTCAAGTGCCTCTCAACCATTTGTATTTCTTCTTTGGGGAAGTTTCTGTTCATTTCATCACCCCATTTTTTGATTGGGTCGACAGTTTTCTTCTTGTGGAGTTCAACCAGTGCCTTGTATATCCTTGATATCAACCCCTTATCGGATGGGTATTGGGTAAATATACTTTCCCATTCTGTAGGCTATCTTTGTACTTTGGTCACTGTATCTTTTGAGGTGCAGAAGCTTCTTAGTTTAAGATAGTCCCATTTATTTATCGCTGTTTTCACTTGCTTGGCCAGTGGTGTGTCAGCCTTGACGATACCGTTGGCTACAATGAAGTGGAGGATTTTGCCAACCTTGTCTTCAATGGACCTTATGGATTTTGGTTTGATGTTGAGGTCTTTAATCCATTTTGATCTGACTTTTGTACATGGTGATAGGTGGAGATCTGAGTCCATTTTTTTGCATACAGCTGTCCAGTTTTGCCAGCACAATTTGTTAAATATGCTTTCCTTGCTCCACTTCACATTTCTTGATCCCTTATAAAATATTAGATGATCATATATTTGGGCTGGTATGTCAGAATATTCAACCCTGTTCCATTGGTCTGTAGCTTTGCCTTTGTTCCAGTACCATGCTGTTTTAATTACTACCGCTTTGTAGGAGAGTTTGAAGTAGGGGAGGTGGATTCCTCCCATTTTCTTTTTCCCAAGAATTCATTTAGCTCTTCGTGGAGGCTAATTGTTCCATATGAATTTCAGGAGCGCTTGCTCCATTTCTTTGAAGAACGTCAAGTGTATCTTTATAGGGATAGCATTGAATTCGTACAATGCTTGGGGGAGTACTGCCATTTTGATAATATTAATTTTTCTAATTCATGAGCAGAGATATCTTTCCATTTCCTCATGTCTTTTTATTTCCTGAAGTAGCGTTTTGTAGTTTTCATTATACAAGTACTTTACCTCCTTAGTTAAGTTGATTCCGAGGTATTTGATCATTTGAGGCACAATTGTGAAAGGATTGCTTTTATCATGTTGCTTTCTTCTCTTTCATTATTTGCATATAGGAAAGCTATGGACTTTTGGGTGTTAGTTTTATAGCCTGCAACTTTACTATACAAGTCTATTGTTTTGAGGAATTCCTTGGTAGAGGCTTTAGGGTTCTCTAAGTATATTATCATATCGTTGCAAATAATGAGAGTTTGATTTCTTCCTTTCCTACCTGAATGCCATTAATACCTTTTTCTTGAATAACCGCTATTGCAAGTACTTCCAGTACTTTATTGAACAGCAGTGGTGAGAGTGGGCATCCTTGTTTTGTCCCTGATCTTAGAGGGAAGGCCCTTAGCGTTTCCCCATTGAGGATAATACTTGCCATAGGTTTGTGGTAGATGGCTTTGACTATCTTGAGGAAAGTTCCTCCAAAACCCATTTTGGTGAGAGTTTTCATCATGAACAGAAGTTGGATCTTGTCCAATGATTTCTCTGCATCTATTGATATGATCTTATGGTTCTCATCTTTTCTTTTGTTGATATGATGGATTGTGTTGATTGATTTCCAAATGTTTAACCATCCTTGAATCCCTGGGATGATTCACACTTGGTCGTGGTATATGATCTTTTTGATGAGATGTTGAATTCTGTTTGTTAATGTTTTGTTGAGAATCTTCGCATCTGTGTTCATCAGGGATATTGGACTGTAGTTTTCTTTTTTTGTGGTGTCTTTGTTTGTATTAGGGAGATATGAGCCTGGTAGAATTTTTTTGGTGGGGGTTCTGTTTTTACAATTTCCTGTAAAAGCTTGAGAAGAACTGGCAACAGGTCCTCTTAAGTGTTTGGAAGAATTCCCTAGTGAATCCATCTGGACCTGGGCTTTTGTTTTGGGGGAGAATTTTGATTACAGTTTCAATTTACTTGATATTAATAGGACTACTCAGGTATTCCTGTTATTCTCGGTTCAGCCTTGGGAGATTGTAGGAATCCAGGAATTTATCCATTTCTTCTAGGTTCTCTTGTTTCGTGGCATACAGATTTTCAAAGTAGTCTCTGAAAATCTTTAAAGTTTCTTTGGTTTCTGTTGTGATGTCCCCCTTTTTCATTTCTGATTCTGTTTATAAGGGTTCTCTCTCTCTTTATTTGTGAGTCTTGCTAATATTTATCAATCTTGTTTACTTTCTCAAAGAACCAGCTATTGGTTTCATTGATCTTTTGGATTGTCTTTTGGTTTTCCTTGTTGTTGATTTCTCGACCTAAGTTTATTATCTCTTTTCTTCTGTGCTCCTTTTGTTGGTCCTTTTCTAAAATCTTAAGCTGTGAGGTCAAGTTATTTATGTGGGCCCTTTCTTCCTTCCTGAGGAATGCTTGCAGAGCTATAAATTTTCCCCTTAACAAGGCTTAAGCTGTGTCCCATAGGTTCTGCTAGCTTGTGTCTTCATTCTCATTTGTTTCCAGGTACCTTTTTATTTCTTTCTTGATTTCCTTCTTAACCCACTCATTGTTCAATATCGAGTTGTTTAATTCCCAGGTGTTTTATTTGGTTTTCTGTGTCTGTGTATGATTAACTTCTATCTTCAGTGCATCATGGTCTGAAAAGATAGCTGATACAATGTCTATCTTCCTGATTCTGTTGAGGTATGTTGTGTGGCCCAGCACATGGTCTATTCTGGAAAATCTTCCATGTGCACTGGAAAAGAATGTGTATTCCTGTTTTGGGGATATAAAGCCCTGTATAGATCTATTAGCCCTGTCTCTTCTATTTCTTCCTTCAAAGCCAATATTTCCTTGGTGGGTTTTAATCTTCTTGATCTATCCAGGGGTGATAGGGCAGTGTTGAATTCTCCAATTACTATTATGTTACTCCCGATGTCCTTCTTAAGGTCTGTTAGCAGTTGTTGTAGGAATTTGGCTGGTCCCTCACTGGATGCGTACACCTTTAGGAGTGTGATTTCTTCCTGCTGTACATATCCCTTGACTAATAAAAAGGGCCATCTCTATTCTTTCTAATCTTTTTCAACATGAAATCTATGTTGTCGGATACTAGTAAGGCCAGCCCAGCTTTTTTGAGACAGTTGTTTGCTTGCAGGATTGTTTTCCATCCCTTGACTTTATGTCTGTGTTTGTTCTGGCTATTCAGATACGTTTCTTCCAGGCAGCAAAATGTTGGGTTGAGTCTCTGAATCCATTTTGCCACTCTGTGTCTCTTAATTGGTGAATTTAGACCATTGACATTAAGAGAGATTATTGTTATGGGATTTTGCGCCATCTTTCTGTAAGGGTTTGTTGTGCTTGTAGGGGTTCTTCTTGTCTTAAAATAGCCCCTTTAGTGCTTCTTTTAGATTTGGTGTTGAGTCTATGAAGTTCCTGAGCTGTTGTTTATCCCCCAAATAGTGTAACATTCCTTCGCGTTTGAATGAGATTTTAGCCGGATTAAGTATTCTTGGTGAAGCGTTTATTTCATTGAGTTTTTTCACTATATCCCACCATTTCCTTCAGGCTTGGAAGGTTTCCTCTGATGGATCTGCTGTGAATCTAAGGGGTACTCCTTTGTATGCAATTTCCTCTTTTGACCTTGCTGCTTGCAGTATTGTGTCTTTATCCATGATGTCCATCATTGCAACTATGACATGTCTTGGGGTTTTTCTGTTAGGATCTCTTTTAGCTAGCACCCTTCGGGTGCCTTGAATGTGGATGCCTGCATTCTCCAACTCTGGGAAGTTTTCAGCAATGATTTGTTTGACTGTGTCTTTTTCATTGGGGTTGCTTCCCTGTCCTTCTGGTACTCCAATGATTCTAAGATTGTTCCTCTTGAAATCACCCCCTAGGGCTCTGAGTGTCCCTAGAGCTATTTTGAGGTCCCCTCCCATTGTTTGTTGTTGCCTGTAGGCTTCTTGCAACTCATCTTCAATCCACTGATTCTGTCTTCTCCTGCAGTCATTCTATTGTTGAGGGCAGCCAGAGAGTTTTTTATTTCATCTACCGAATCCTTCATTTCTTTTTGTAGGTTTTTTATTTCTGCTGTCTTTCTTCCCCTATTTTCTTGGCTGTCTGTTGTAGTTTTACTGTCAGGTTCTCCATTAAGTTGACAACCTTTACGTTGAGTTCATTGAACGTCTTGAGGATTTCAACTCTGAATTCTTTATCAGAGAGCTAAAGTTTGCAGGAAATGCCTATTGAGGCTTCTGGACTCCTTTCATCGTCCTCTGCTTGTGGTGGGGATTTGCGCTGTTTCTTCATGTTGTTGTGGTGGTATGGAAGAGGGACCTTGAAGATCAGTATCCCTGTTCCTTCTTGTTGTGTAAAAGGATTCTATACGGGCTCAGTCAACGGTGGTTGCCTTTTTATTTTCCTCTTCCAGAACATGGCCTCCCACTCAGATGTTCCTTTAAACCTTATGTGAAGTCTTGTGTTTTATTGTCCTACTGTTATGGATAGCTAGGATGTTACGCTTGGACATGACATAGGTAATAAAGGTTCAGATGGAACAACATATTGATGGGTTTGAGAAGAATATCTGTGGCCAGAATAGAGGCCACGCCCACTTTGCCTAGGCCATACCACTGACTATTAGGCCACGCCCCTTTCCCAAAAACTACCGCGGAAGGGCGGGTCGAGGGGACATCACACACCTGTGCCAGAAGACATAACAGCTGCAGTGCTTGGGGGCGACGTACCGGCCACTCAGCAGTCCAGAGGTGGCAGGGAGGCTGGGGTTCTCAGGGTCCGAGGAACAGGCTGGACTCAGTGCCTATTTTTAAGGATCGATTAAGTCTTTGAATTATTTAAAATATATTGAACAAAATATAAAATTTATAATTAAAATACTTCTAGTGGTATATCACATGATAGATACTGTTTCAGGGCTAAGAATAAAAGAGTTCGGGCTGGAGTGATAGCACAGAGGGTAGGGTGTCTGCTTTGCATGCACCTGACCCGGGATCAATTCCCTATGGTCCCTTAGCACTGCCAGGAGTAATTCCTGAGTGCAGAGCAAGGAGAAAAACCCTGTGTATCGCCGGGTGTAACCCAGAAAGCAAGATAAATAAATAAATAAAAACAAAAAGTTGGGGCCAGAGAGATAGTTCAGTAGTTCGGATGTTTCCCCTGCATGTGGTTAACTCAGGTTTGATTACCAGCACCCTATATGGTTTCCTGAGCTCTTCCATGGTTAATCTTCACACACAGCCAGGAGTAAGCCCAGAGAACAACCATCTGTGGCCTCCCAAAGTAAATAAAGAGTAAATGATAGGCAACACAATGAATCTCAAAAGTATTCAAAAAGAACATAGTCAGACATAAGACCACATGTTGTGTGAGTCCATTATAAGACATTCAACAATAGTCAGATTATATTGTAATGCGATTTAGAGACGACCGCAGGACTAGAGCTGTTACTGACTGGATTCCATGGAATGTCAGAATATCTCATGACCACCCACAAAGTAGATGGTCAGATTTCTTCGTCAAATCCCTGAATGAAAGATTGAGGCTCTTCCTGTTCCTGGAGCAAGCAGATATCATTGGGCTACACTAGCACACGACAGGGACAGATGGAGATGTTACTGGCTCCCGCTCAAGCAAATTGAAGATCATTGGGACTATAAGTGATACAAGTGATAGGATCTTCTTTGAGAAGAAGCAGCAAGAACATCCACAAATGTGAACATCTTTATCAAAATGTAATCGAATATGTAGACATGTCAAAAGTCCTCACACTTATCAATTGTGATCATACATTGTTCAATCATAGTTCTAAGCTATTTATGGATTAACATTGGTTTGCCCTTCTCCCTCCACAGGAAGCTTAGGTTTATTGAGATAAACTCACCACCAACTGGAATCCAGTCGGTAACAGCTCTAGTCCAGCGGTAGTTTCTAAATCACATTACATGACGGGTCCATCTGATTTTTGATGCCTTGGCAAACGAGGCAGTGTCCATGATTATTGACTATCAACAGAAGTCAGAACTCTGGATTCCTTTTCTCACTTGAGTGAGAAGTGATACTCCTAGCATACTCTATACTCATTTTAAATAATTACCACAACATATTTGATGGGGTTCAGGTAATAGGCCACAAATCATAGAGGGAAATATATATAA
Source organism: Sorex araneus (assembly GCF_027595985.1). NCBI lineage: Eukaryota > Metazoa > Chordata > Mammalia > Eulipotyphla > Soricidae > Sorex > Sorex araneus. Next base: position 449,576,023 of record NC_073302.1, read on the forward strand.
ATATATATGCCTGCCTGGGAACACCTGTAAAGGCAATTAGAGGCCAATAAAAGCCTCCAACCCTCTTGAAGAGCCCGGCAAGCTACTGAGGGTATCTCACACATATGGCAGAGCCTGGCAAGCTATCTGTGGAATATTTGATATGCCAAAAACAGTAATAATGATGGTCCTCATTCCCCTGACCCTGAAAGATCCCTCAATACACCATCAGACTACACTAGCACACGACAGGGACTAATGGAGGTATTAGTGGCACCCGCTTGAGCAAAACGATGAACAACGGGATGACAGTGATACAGTGATACAGTGATCCACCAATCAGACCCTGTAATCTATAGGTCAAATCTTCTGAGGGCTCTAGATTTTGTATATGAAAGTGAAATATTGCTTTTCTCTTTCCTTTATGTCCTTTGCATAGTTTATTTTAGAGCAACATCCTTTCTGTATAGACAAAGGAAAACAGTTAAGGCTATACTTTTGTAACATGGGAGTTAATGGACTCTGAATAATATTTACTCCTGGGCATCTCTCACATTTACTTGACTTAAGCCTCAGTTGCACTTAATTTATAACATCCCACAAAAGGGTCTCACCGAGGGACATAGATGGACTCAGGGCAAGCCTGGCATCAAAAATGGCCAGGTTAAGCACCTTACGAAGTACACCAAGGTAAGAGCATGGTCAGAGAGAAAACTGACATGACCCAAAAAGAAGTGATTGAATAAGGACCCTTCTGGGGTTAAGAAAAACTAATCTGGTCTGAGGACTGTAGTCTGCTATATACAGCAAGATGTCCCCAGGAAGAGCCACCTTTTAAACTCAATATATCTCTTACTGTGTTCATTCAAAATGATTAGAAATATTATTAAGAAGTAAAATTGATAGAATTGTTTAAAGGGATTATTAGCAAAGTGTCGCACATTCCAAGGAACAACTCTTCTCCAGTGTTGAAAATGGCGTGATGTGACTGATGTCTCCTCGTTTTGGTCAGACCAATGATGTCGTACTTGATCTTCTGGGCTTGCACCATCAGGTCCTCGATGGATGCTTCTGATGCCAGTGTCCGTGCATTGAAAGTGCAGACAACCATTTTAGTCTTTCTTCACTTTGGCAGTCTAGTTTGTCCCCGAGATTTTTTCAGCATCTCTTTGCTCATCTTTCTTAATGCTACTGTATTGGGGGCTCTTTCGGTGACAGGTGAATGAGGCCAATTGTTGTTACTGCTGTTGGCATTATGAATACATGACAGGTAGCTTGCTAGGCTCTGCCGTGTGGGCTCAATACTCTCGGTAGCTTGCTGGGCTCTCCGAGAGGGACGGAGGCTTTTAGGGTGGCCTCCAATCGCCCTTAGAGGTGTTACCATGGTTCACACCAAATTTGAACCCTATCAAATATGGTGCAGGAATAGTAGGTATTAAGTGTTTTATGTTGTGTCCGGATAGCAACCTGGATAGTAGCAGTGGCTGGGTAGCGGATGTAGTGGGGGTCGGCCAGTGAGCTATTTATCTTGGGTAGGGTGGAGCATCTGGGTTGGACCCCTCCGTCAGATGCCAGAGATTGGAGGAGGCAGACAGAGGATCTTGTTTCCAGGTCTCCTTGAACCTAGAGCTAAGGTCGCAAAGTTCTGCTTACCTGGCTTTGCGGGGCTTCACTCGTGCATGAGGTTCAGCCCAGGTGTCCGGAGAGCAACCTGGAGGGTGGCAGTGGCTGGGTAGTGGCGTTGCTGTCCTTGTCAACACAAACTTGGCCATGAGCATTGATTCATTTGAATGCGTAACAACCCAAATTGGACGATTACGCTTGAATAGATGTGGCTCACTGCCTGCAGTTTCTATCTTCATCATCTATGCACCAACTTAAAACTATGATGAAGAGGAAATTGAGAGGTTCTACATGGAACTGGAGAAGTTCTATAAAGAAGATCACACCTTCTACAAGATAATTGTTGTTGATTTTAATGCCAAGATAGGTCTGAGAAAGTCTCCCGAAGAAATCCACATTTGGACACATGGCCTAGAATGGAACGATCAGGGTGAGAGACTGTCTGAATTCATCATGTGGACCAAGAACATCCACGGTAACTTACAGTTCCAGAAGGCCGAATCTAAACGCTGGACATGGGAGTCTCCCGGTGGACAGTTCCACAATGGAATTGACCACATCATATTCAATTGAAGGTTTTTCCTGACGGATGTCGCTATTGTCCCAAAATTCCAAACGGGATCAAACCACCATCTCCTCCATGCGAAATTCTACTTCACAGAGCGGGGAGAAAGTCTGCAAAATTTAAGTCTAAGAAGACAACTCCCAGAATGAGCACCAACTGGGAGCTCTTTGGCACTATTGCAGCAATGTGGGAAGATGCCATCCTTGACAACATCGACGAGGAATATGGTCGACTGGTTCAGCACCTCCATTTCTGTGCGAAAAATGGCGAGAGTGAGAAAGCCACAAACAGACACCTGTCTTCGGAAACTCGAGCTCATTCGTCAACGTGGTTTGGCACAAACCTCAGGTAACCACAAGGTAATGTCCGAGCTCACAAGGCCATGCAGAGATGCGATAAAGGAAGACCTCAAAGAGAGAAGAGCAGCAGTGTTGGCCAGTGCAGCAGACGCCGGGAAAAGTATTCGCAATGCTCTCCTGTCCTTCTCCAACTACAAGACCAAGATGACTGCCCTTCGACGTCCCGATGGATCTATCACATCCTCCAGAAAGGCAATGGAGAAAATTATTCATGACTTCTACTCGGATCTCTTTGACAGCCATGTCCACCTGCCCACATAACAAATTCTGCAGGATGAAAATGTCGTTCTCAACGTTCTCCCTTCTGAAATCTGCACGCCATTTTGCTGGTAAAGACAAGAACAGCACATGGTCTGGACAAGGTAAGACCCGAACACCTGAAGAATCTGCCGCCAGTACCCATCAATACACAAACCCGACTCTTCACATACTACCTGTCCGAATGCAAGGTTCCATCCCAGTGGAAAACCAGTAGGACCATTATGTTGTACAAGAAGGGAGACATCCACGACATAGGCAACTATCGTTTGCAAGTTGTTCACTCTTGTCATCCTGAATAGGATAGGCAGAACACTAGACAAAGGACAACTATGCAAGCAAGCCGGGTTCAGAAGGGGATTCAGCACGATAGACCATATCCACACAGTGACCAAACTCATTGAAGTTTCGCAAGAGTTCAAGATGTCGCTCTGTCTAACTTCATCAACTTAAAGATGGCCGTTGATTCTGTTGAGACTGAGGCGGTCATCAAAGCCCTGGCCAAACAGGGCTTGGAAACTCAGTATATAAAAATCCTCCATGAGCTGTATTGTGGATTCACCACCAGGATCTCACAATTCTACAAGGAAGTGATCATTGATGTAAAGAGAGGGGTGCAGCAGGGTGATACCATTTCACCAAAACTCTTCAGTGCCACCCTCGAGAACATCATGCAATGTTCTCTGGAATGGGAGTGAAGATAGACGGTTGGCAATTACACCACCTCCGTTTCACTAATGACATCGTTCTCATAACACCAAACATTAGCCAAGCGGCACAAATGCTGACCGACTTCAACCACGAGTGTGGAAAGGTCGGATTGCAGCTGAATCTCAACAAGACGATGTTCATGAAAAACAAACTGGTCCATGAAGCTCCATTTGCTCTCTATGGATCGAACATCTCCGAATGCAGCAGCTATGTGTACCTGGGTCGAGAAATCAATATGAGTAAGACTTGGTGCCAGAACTGCGCAGGAGGAAGAGAGCAGCGTGGAATGCATTCAAGAGCATCGAAGAGGTGGTTAAGAGAATGAAGAACATCCGACTCTGGGCACATTCTTTCGATTCCACCATTCTTCCTGCACTAACATATGCCTCAGAGACCTGGGCCCTACACAAACAGGATGAGAATGCTATTAGGGTATCCCAAAGAGGAATCGAAAGAACTATGCTGGGAATATTTTGTCTCACTCAAGTGAGAGAAGGAATCCGGAGTTCTGACCTCCGTCGATGGGTCAAAAATCAGGGATGCTGTCTCATTTGCCAGGGCATCAAAATCAGATGGGCCAGTCATGTCATGCGATTCAGAGACGACCACTGGACTAGAGCTGTTACCGACTGGATTCCACAAGATGTCAGAAGACCTCATGACTGCTCACAAACTAGATGGTCAGGTTTTTTCATCAAATCTCTGAATGAACGATTTGAGGCTCTTCCTGTTCCTGGGGCAAGCAATTATCATTGGGCTAAACTGGCTTGCGACAGAGACGGATGGAGATGTTACTGGCGCCCCTTCCCTCAAATCTAAGATTAATAAGACTACAAGTGATAGAAGTGATTGGCAAAGTGAAGGAGAAAACAATAGTCCTTAGATGAAATTCTACCCTTGGGATCTAGGAATCTAGAGAATCTAGAGAGCTTGAGCCCCTAGATGAGATTCTGTCCTTGGGTAAATCTCCTAGAACTTCCCCCACAGGAAGGGCTTTACATGTGTTCATAGTTTATGATAATGTTCAACCACACCTATCTGTAATTGATACCCCCAACCCTTCATGATTTCTCTATAACTAATGCTGTGAGGCTTAAATAAATGGCTCCTGATTACCAACCAACTCAGGCCCCATTCCTTCATCCATCATCAGCTGGTTCGGGGGACAGTGACTGGCCCTGAACATACCTGAGAATCCTCAGGTCACCACGGGAAAGTGACCCCCAAACAATGATAATGCATGTCAAAAATCATCATGTTTAGTGGCAATTTTCTCAAATTGTATCCTTATCTAAATGTTTATCTAATATTTTCTCTAAATGGTGATCATATATATAGACATGTCAAACTCATACTTATTAAAATCATCATACATGTCAAAAGTCATCATACTTAAGACTATCATTATATATCATATTTAAGACTATCATGACATGAACGTCTTCTTCCATATGAATTATTCCTCAATGAATTACTGTGAAATCCAAACAATAGGGACCAGAGAGATTGCACAGGGGATAAGCAGTTTGCTTTGCATGAGGCCAAACCTAGTTCAATCTCCAGCACTGCCTAGTGTGATTCTTGAGCACAAAGCCAAAACTAAGCCTTAAGTAAAGCTGATTGTAGCTCTAAAGCCAAAAAAATAAAATCGAACATATATTTCTTGGGTCCAGAGAGAGTACAGTGGGTAAGCAATTATCTTGTACACAGCCAATACTGGCTGGTTTGATCTATGGCATCTTATATGGTGCCCAAGCAAAGCCAGGAGTTATCCCTTAGCCTAGAGCCAGGAATAAGCCCCAAGCACCACCGAGTATGCTGAAAAACTCACACACACATCCAATAAAGTCTAATTTTCATACCTCTCCTGTCCAAACCACATTTCCCAGGAGCTACGATCAATACCAAGTCAATTAGCAAAACAAAGTGCAGATACCATCTTGATGTGATCACTAAGTCTGACTCCTTCAGGACGTATCATGAGGGTCTTGTCTCTAGGTCTGAGCACCAAGACTGTGAAAGGAAACAGATTTAAAGTATAAGCTGAAAGGCTACTGAACTTAGTGAACACAGTTCACACAAGTCCACATCCTACACACAGTCCTTTCTCTCACCCTAACTCTGAGGCTTCCCATGGTGTTCCATGCCTCCTTGCCAACAGTCAATGAACCCAACTCTGTTCAGTGATAACTTTTTGTCTGGGGAGTGAGACTGAAGGGCATTGGTAGAACTGAACTTTGCACATGTTCTCAGAATTTGAGTATCCATATTTCTGGATAATTTGGCTCATCTGTAAAATGAGAATATTGGTAATACTATTTTCATTAAAAGGGTTATGAAGAAGATATTTTATATATTCTAAGTATTAAATGGTATATATCCTATTGAGTGATATATTTAATTATTTCCCAGGATGTAATTTCACCTTAATTCACTATCATTATTTGATAAATAAGTTTGGTTATTATTGGGCATGAGTACAGAGAAGTTATCTATTTTGTTCACCATTGAATATTTACTTATGGCACAGAGTTGGTCCATAAATAACCTGAAAGGTGATAGCAAGGCAATGATAAACCACTAGCAAGACTCACAAAGAAAGAGAGACAGAGAACCCTAATAAACCAAATCAGAAATGAAAAGGGGACATCACAACAGAAACCAATAAAATTCAAAAGACCATCAGAGACTACTTTGAAAATCTGTGTGCCATAAAACAAGAGAACTTAAAAGAAATGGACGAATTCCTTGATTCCTACAATCTCCCAAGACTGAACCAAGAAGACTTGGAATATTTAAATAGACCTATTAATATCAAGGAAATTGAAACTGTAATCAAAAGTCTCCCCAAAAACAAAAGCCCAGGCCCAGATGGTTTCACTGGTGAATTCTTCCAAACATTTAAAGAAGATATGTTGGCAGTTCTCCTCAAGCTTTTCCAAGAAATTGAAAAGACAGGAACCCTCCCAAACAGTTTCTATGAAACACATTTCTCCCTAATACCAAAAGCAAACAAAGATGTTGGAATATTTCCCCTTTTCCAGCTGCCTTCTGGAGTTTTGTCACAGAAACCTTTTGTCACAGAAACCTAGCTGATCTTTGACCTGCAGGTCTAAGGTGCTAGCCAGGCTTGATTTGACATTGTAGATTCCAGGCTCTGGCCCAGCCTAGTCTTTGGGATGTAAATTTCAGGTGCTGTCTAGTTTGTAATTGACATGTATTGCGCCCTTTGGAAGGGCCATGAGGAATAAAAGGGGTTCGGAGAGAAGATGAGGGGGCAGAAAGTGTATAGAGGGCAGAAAGGTGTAGAGAGGTCGGGGAGAGTGTATAGAGAGAAGATTGGAATAAACTGCAAGTGAGACCAACCATTTGGCTCCGTTCCTTCCTTCGCCTGCTACATCTTCGCCATCAACCTCCCCGGGGTGGGGGAAGTGGCCAGAGGCTACCGAACTCGGGTGGCAGGAGAGACAGCTGCTGCCCTAGGCCCTGTGCCTGGCTCGGTGCGGTGAGGCGTCCCTTCCCTCGCCCGCGCCTTTTCTTTTTATTTTTATACACAAAGACACCACTAAGAAAGAAAATTATAGACCAGTATCCATGATGAACACCGATGCAAATATCCTCAACAAAATACTAGCACACAGAATCCAACAACTCATCAAAAAGATCATACAACATGACCAATTGTGATTCATCCCGGGGATGCAAGGATGGTTTAACATTGAGAAATGAATCAACATAATCCATCATATCAACAGAAGTAAAGATAAAAACAATATGACAATATCAATAGACGCAGAGAAAGCATTTGACAATATTCAACATCCGTTCATGATAAAAACTCTCACCAAACTGGGTTTTGGAGGAACATTCCTCAAGATAGTCGAAGCCATCTACCACAAATCTATGCAAGCATTATCATCAATGGGGAAGAACTAAGGGCCTTTCCTATAAGATAGAGAACAAGACAAGAATGCCGACTCTCAACACTACTCTTTAACATAGTAATGGAAGTACTAGCCATAGCCATTAGACAACAAAAAGATATTAAGGGCATTCAGATAGGAAAGGAAGAAATCAAACTCTCAATATTCACAGACGATATGATACTATATCTAGAGAAGCCTAAAAACTCTACTAAGAAACTCTTAGAAACAATTGACTTGTACAGTAAAGTTGCAGGCTATAAAATCAATACCCCAAAATCCATGGCCTTCCTATATGCAAACAATGAGACAGAGGAAAGGGACATACAAAAAAGCAATCCCATTCACAATCGTGCCTCAGAAAATCATGTACCTCGGAATCAGCTTAACCAAGGAAGTAAAGGACCTCTACAAAGAAAACTATAAAACACTACTCCATGAAATAAATGATGGCATGAGGAAATGGAAACATATCCCTTCTCATGGATACAGAGAATCAACATTGTCAAAACAGCAATACTCCCCAAAGCATTATACAGATTCAACGCGATCCCTATAAGGAAACCCATGACATTCTTCGAAGAAATGGATCAAGCAACCTTAAAATTCATATGGAACAAGAAACGCCCACGGATAGCTAAAACAATTCTTTGGAAAATTACGATGGGAGGCATCACCCTCCCCAACCTTAAACTTTAGCACAAAGTGGTAATAATCAAAACAGTATGGTACTGGAACAAAGGCAGAGCCTCAGACCAATGGAACAGGGTGGAATATCCCTACACACAACCCCAACTGTATGACCATCTAATCTTCGATAAGGGAGCAAGAAATGTGGAGTGGAGCAAGGAAAGCATCTTTAACAAAAGGTGCTGGCACAACTGGACAAACACATGCTAAAGAATGGGCTTAGACCTCGACCTTACACCATGCACAAAAGTCAGATCAAAATGGATTAAAGACCTCAACATCAGACCACAATCCATAAGGTACATTAAAGTCAAGGTCAGCAAAACCCTCCACGATATTGAAGCTAATGGTATCTTCAAAGATGACATGCAACTGACCAACCAAACAGATCAACAAATGGGACAACATTAAAATAAAAAGTTTCTGCACCGCAAAAGATCCAGTGACCAGAATACAAACACAATCTACATAATGGGAAAGGATATTCACCCAATACCCTGTCGATAAGGGGTTGATATCAAGACTATATAAAGCACTGGTTGAACTCTACAAGAAGAAAACATCCAACTCCGTCAGAAAATGGGGGAAAAAAAAAGGAACAGAAGCTTGTGATTTCTGGCAGATATTTCTCTGGACTTAGTAAAATACTGAAAAACAGAAATCCAAAACTGTGCGGCTGCTAGTGCGGCCTCCTGACTTCATATCTCTTCATTCTCAGCAATGGAAAACAAATTACCAAATGCTTTCTTTTCAGTAGGTCGACTTTAGGGGGGAGGAACTCCAAATCAATGGTAGTGAATTTTTTGTTGAGATATTGAATGTAATCAAAGTAAAGTGAAAGTAAATTGAAATTTACCAGTTACACATGCGGGGTGGGGGGCTGGGAAGGTGGGGGGAAGGGGAGAGGTATACCGTGATTCTTGATGGTCAATATGTGCACTGGTGAAGGGATGGGTGTTTGAGCATTGTATAACTGAGACCTAAACCTGAAACTTTTGTAACTTTCCACATGGTGATTCAATAAAAAAAGAAACGAACAGAAACTTTCCCAAGGAAGAGATACAAATGGCCAAAAAGCACATGAAAAAGTGCTCTACATCACTAATCATCAGGGAGAGGCAGATCAAAACAACCATGAGATACCACTTCATACCACAGAGACTGGCACACATCCAAAAGAACAAAAGCAACCGCTGTTGGAGAGGATGTGGGGAGAAAGGGAGTCTTCTACACTGCTGGTGGGAATGCCGACTGGTTCAGCCCTTTTGGAAAACAATATGGAGGCTTCTCAAAATACTAGAAATCGAGGTCCTATTTGACCCAGCAATACCACTTCTGGTAATATATCCCGGAGAAGCAAAAAAGTATAGTCAAAATGTCATTTGCACTTATATGTTCATTGCAGCACTGTTTACAATAGCCAGAATCTGGAAAAAACCCGAGTGCCTTAGAACAGATGACTAGATAAAGAAACTCTGGTACACCTATACAATGGAATACTATCTTGCTGTTAGATAAAATGAAGTCATGAACTTTGCATATAAGTGGATCAACATGGAAAGTATCATGCTAAGTGAAATGAGTCAGAAAGTGAGAGACAGACATCGAAAAAATGCACTCATCTGTGGAATATAAAATAACAAAGTAGCAGACTAGCACCCAAGAATAGTAGAAATAAGTACCAGGAGGTTGGCTCCATGGCTTGGAAGCCGGCCTCACATTTCGGGGAAAATGCAGCTCAGATAGAGAAGGGAACACCAGTAAAATGTGGTTGGAGACCATGCGCAGGAATGGTGATGCATGCTGAAAGTAGACAAGAGACTGAACACAATGGCCACTCAACAACCCTATTGCAAACCACAACACCCAATGGATAGAGAGAACAAAAGGGAATACCATGCCACAGAGGCAGGGTGGGGTGGGGGGAGATGGGATTGGGGGTGGTAGGGATACTGGGTTTATTGGTGGTGGAGAATGGGCACTGGTGAAGAGATGGTTTCTCGAACATTGTATGAGGGAAACAGGAGCAAGAAAATGTGTAAATCTGTAACTGTACTCTCACGGTGATTCACTAATTAAAAAATAAAGAAATTTTTTTAAAAAGAAAAAAAAGTTCAGGATGGTTCCACATCAGAAAGCATGTGAAGGAAACAGGAGGTAAACCTCGCTGGCTAGTGAAGGACGGTCTTCTGGCAGCTCTAAGCACTTGCTACAATTCCACATATTTGTGTGCAACAGTCCAAACCTGACCTTGCCTCGGCCCCCTCAAGGTCAGTCCCTGGACCACCTGAGGTCCCCTTAGCCCTGCAGGAGTGACCCTGCCAGCAGTGACGCCTGAGTACAGCCTGGGGCTTCCCAAATCCCCCAAATCAGACAAACAGTGAAAACCAAGCCACCTGCGTCCTTTCCATGGTGGCCTCATCCTCCTCATCACCCTAATCTTGATCCTTTGAAAACTCAAACTCTCAGCCTGGAATGTGGGAAATTTCCCCAAGCTGTCACCTGGCGGTGACATATTTGAGCATCAAGGTGATGTCGTGGTTACAATTTTTCACTTAACAGCCCTTTACATATCTAGTCCCTCTTTTGCTTTCCTTTTCAACAAAACTATTCTCCCTTTTGGAGTTTGGGACAATGAATCTCAGCTACCTCTGAAGGTACATGAGCAGTCGTTAGCAACTGCAATATCTCATGAGCATCTAAGGCATGATCTCTCTTACTTGTATGTGAATAGAAGAATTTTATTTCTTTCTAGGTAGCCCTTTGAAGAGTGATGACCACCAAATCATAAAGGGAATTTGTATAAATGTTTACCATTTCTACCTCACATAGAATCAACACTTAACTGAGTGTAATTAATTGTGCCTCCAGAAATGATATTCCAGGTGGCTAAGCTTGACCCTAGGGTCGGTCTCTTGTAAAGTTATTCCTGGATATATGTTGTAGAAATTTTATCTCTGAAAACCAACTTTTTATTTTTATTTTATTTTTTGTAGTTTTTGAAAATTTATTCTTTTATTGAATCACCATGTGGAAAGTTACAAAGCTTTCAGGTTTAAGTCTCAGTTATACAATGCTCAAACACCCATCACTTCACCAGTGCACATATTCCACCACCAAGAATCACAGTACACCTCCCCCCTACCCCCCACCTCCCCAGCCCCCCACCCCACATGTGTAACTGGTAAATTTCAATTTACTTTCACTTTACTTTGATTACATTCAATATTTCAACAAAAAACTCACTATTATTGATTTGGAGTTTCTCCCCCCTAAAGTCGACCTGCTGAAAAGAAAGCATTTGATGATTTGTTTTCCATTGCTGAGAATGAAGAGATATAGGTCGAGAGGCCACACTAGCAGCCGCATGGGTTTGAATTTCTGTATTTTAGTACTTTAGTAACTAAGTCCAGAAAATATCTGCCAGAAATTGCGTCATTTTAAGCTTGTACATCTCAGCTACTTTATATTCCACATATGAGTGCAATCTTTCCATATCTGTCTCTTTCTTTCTGACTTATTTCACTCAGTGTGATACTTTCCATGGTGATCCACTTATATGCAAATTTCATGACTTCATGTTTTCTGACAGCTACATAGTATTCCATTGTGTAGATATACCAGGTTTCTTTAACCAGTCATCTGTTTTTGAGCACTCTGTTTTTTTTCCACATTGTGGCTATTGTAAACAGTGCTGCTATGAACATACAAATGCAGATGCCGTCTCTACTATAGCTTTTTACCTCTCCGGGATATATTCCCAGGAGTGGTATTGCTGGGTCAAATGGAAGCTCAATTTCTAATTTTTTGAGAATCGTCCATATTGTTTTCCAAGAAGGCTGAACCAGTTGGCATTCCCACCAGTAGTGAAGGAGAGTCCCTTTCTCCCCACATCCACGCCAACACCAGTTGCTTTTGTTTTTTGGCATGTGGGCCAGTCTCTGTCGTGTGAGGTGATATCTCATTGTTGTTTTGATCTGCATCTTCCTGATGATTAGTGATGTTGAACATTTTCTCATGTGCCTCTCAGCCATTCAGATTTCTTCTTTGGGGAAGTTTCTGTTCATTTCATCAGCCCATTTTTTGATCGGGTGGCAGTTTTCTTCTTGTGGAGTTCAACCAGTGCATTGTATACCCTTGTTATCAACCCTTTATCGGATGGGTACTGCATAAATATCCTTTCCCATTCTGTACATTGTCTTTGTAATTTGGTCACTGTTTCTTTTGAGGTGCAGAAGTTTCTTAGTTTGAGATAGTCCCATTTATTTATCTCTGTTTTCACTTGCTTGGCCAGTGGCATGTCAGCTTTAAAGATACCAGTGTCTTCAATGTCGTGGAGGGTTTTGCTGGCCTTGTCTTCAATGTACCTTAGGGATTCTGGTTTGATGTTGAGGTCTTTAATCCATTTTGACCTGGTGTTTCTGCTTTAAGTTAAAAATTTCAAACGAGGGGCCGAGAGTTAGTACAGTGGGGAGGGCATTTACCTTGCACGCTGCCAACCAGGGTTTGGTCCCCAGATTCTCACACTGGCCCCAAGCACGGCCAGGAGTAATTCCTGAGCAGAGAGCCAGGAGTATCCCCTGAGCATCACCGATGTGGCCCCCAAACAAAACTGTGTCGTTGTCATCCTTATAAAAAATGGGTACTCCGATAAGATATTTAATTCCATCAGAAAATTGTCAGAAAAAACAAATTTGGCTCTGACACAGGGCGCTGCCATCGCCCCGGGAGGGGGGTGGGGAACACACGTTCCCCCGGGAAACACCAGAGGTTTGGGGAGCAGCAGCACCTAGGAAGGCGCCTCCTGACCAGGATAGCAGCCCTGGGGTCTCCCTGGACTGTCCTGCTCGGCCTCCCGCCTGGGCCCCGCGCACATCTGCTCTCTCCGCTGTCCAGGCGCCTGGGCCAGGCTCGTCCTTATTTCTAGCCGCTGTCCCTCCCTGACCCGTGTCTGCGCGGCCGCTCCCTGCACCACATGCGGTGGTGGTGGCCTCGGTTACTCTTCCTCTGGGGGGACCCTGGGCGGGCAGTGACCTGGGGTGCGGCCTCTCCCTGCCTGTGGCCTTGTGACCTCGCCATCCTGCCCAGCCCTGCCAAGGGGCTTGGTGGCGGCTCTGTTGCAATCGCGCCCGGCCTGTAGGTTTCCCAGCGTGTCTGAGGCTGCGGTCCTGCTGGACAGCGCCTGCCGCACTGACCGCCCAGAGCCCCTGCTGGCGGCTGCCCGCTCCTCCCCCCTGCATGCTGGGTCAGGCTTGGTGGACCCTGAAGGCCCACGACCAGCGCAGGTAGATCCTGGACGTGGGGGCCCAGGGCAGGGCCGGCGGGAGAGGGGACTGGCCGCCAGGGGGCAGGAGCGGCCCGTCCTTCCTCCCAGGGCCGGCCCGGAATGGTCTCACCGAGTCAAACCCGTCGGGATTCCCAGCGTCCAGTCCCCACTCGCGCCCAGCCCAGGGGCGTGGTAAGAGCTGAGCCCGGGGCGCCTGTCCCCAACCTGCTCGGCCCCCAGTGTGTGACGCCGAGGCCAGGTCAGGAGCTGCCCGAACCAAGTCTGGGAGACGCAGCCAGGAAGCCCGGGCCGCGCCCGCTATCCCTCCCACTGCCCCTGCCCGCTGCCCCTGCCCGCTGTCCCTGCCTGCTGCCCGCTGCCCCTGCCCGCTGCCCGCTCTCCCTGCCCGCTGCCCCGGCCCGCTGCCCCGCCCGCCAATCCAGCTCGCCAACAGACCTCGGGAGCTGCCGCGATGGAGATGCTGGCGGTCCCTGGGGGTCCGGAGGCTGCCACGGGCCCGGGCGCAGTGCCCAGGTAAGGGGGTCAGTTCGGACACGGGGGGCGGGCTGGGGGGCTGCAGCCATAGAAGGGCCAGGAGTCTCCCGAGGGCTGGATTTCAGGGACTCCCTGGGTCCTCTGGCCCAGCTCAGGGCCCTGTGATTTTGGGGGAGCAGGTCGCAGGGAGGGAGCAGTGCAGGGCGCAGCCCCAGGTCCTGCTGATGGGTCCTGTTCTGTGGGGTCTTAGACCCTGGGATTGAGGTCCTGAGGCCAGCTGAGGGCAGGAAGGGAGTCTGCCCTACTCGGGGCCCAGGCTTACCCAGAAGCTTCTCTGACCCCTGAGCTGGACTTCAGGGACAATCCTGACACCCTGGAAACTTGGGTGGGTGCTGGAGCGCCCTCCGGGGAATATCTCAGAAAACCTCTGCCAGAGGTCTGGAGAGAATCAGTTATTTCTGGACATTGCTAAGCCTTGTCACAGGGGGATTGGCTTGAGGGGGAGATGAAAGGGGGGAGTGAAGGGGACAGTGAAGGGGAGAGGAGGGGAGGGGAAGGGAGCAGAGGGGAGGGGAGGGAAGGGCAGCTGTCTGTTCTGGCCTTCTCTGTGCTTGGGTTGGGCAATTGTGTGTGTGTGTGTGTGTGTGTGAGAGAGAGAGAGAGAGAGAGAGAGACAGAGACAGAGAGAGACAGAGAGAGATTGAGAGAGAGAACCGGTGTGTTTCTCTGTGTGTGTGCATATGTGTTTGTGGTGTTAGAAGACAAGGGAACACTAGGAGTGTGTGTCCTTGGAGGGGCTAAAATGACATGGAATCAGCGTGTGTGTGTGTGTGTGTGTGTGTGAGAGAGAGAGAGAGAGAGAGAGAGAGAGAGAGAGAGAGAGAGCGCTGCCTCTTTGGAAAATAAGTTCCTTTTTCAGACCTGTTGGATTTTCTCTGTTTCTTTTAGCTTTCTTTCCCACTGGAGTCTAAAAAAAGAAAAATCTCTGCCCAAAAGTCCCACTTCACTTTCTCAAGATACTATAACAGGAGAATTTTTGTGTCCCTGTTCATTTGGGCCACCTGAGTCCCCTATCCACACCTGAGGGCCCTGAGAGCTGTCTGCTACCCTCCTGCCACCTGCCTTATTGCTGGCTGTTTCCCCATCAGCACTCACTGAGCACCACTGTGTGCAGGCCGGGGGTTAGGGCCCAGGACAGGGAGCAGGGTGGGGGTGGGGTGGGGTGGGGTGGGGGGAAGGGTGCTTCTCTGGAGCTCCCCACCCAGGGTAAGTGAAGAACAGACACAGGAGCACAGTGAGTGAGCAGGGAAGGAGAGAGGGGAGCCGGGCAGCTGAGGTGCGTGGTCGCGGCAGAAACGCTGCTAGTTAGCAGGAAATGGCCTTTCTGTGGGGTTTACATATCACACATGTGGGCCCCATATCTGTGTAAGGGGATGTACGGGGTAAAAGGTGACGGTGGGGTTGCTGAGGTCTTTGCCTAGACCTGGGACTGATTGTGGGTTTTATTTCTTTGAATTCATTGGATTTTAGTCACAATGGTTGTGGTTACTAGGAGGAGAAAGAAGAGATGGGTTTCGCAATTTGCGGGGAATGTCCTGTGTAGAAAGGAACCAGTTCTTACCAGTCAGAAAATATTAATACCTTTTTGGGGGGGGCTGGGTGGACACACTCAACAGTGCTCAGAGATCACTCCTGGCCATGCTTAGGGGACCATACATGGTGCTGAGGATCAAACCTGGGTCAGCCACATGCAAGGCAAGCTCCCTACCTGCCCTACCATCTCTCTGGCCTCAGTATTTGCTTTATATTGCTTATTTAACAAGGACCTGTCAGAAAATAAATCATAAAAGCCAATTTGTGATAATTGTTGTAACTCACATGGTGTCACTAAGGTCCTTGTCTGAGGATGCACAGAGCTGGTTGGTGCTAGTCGAGGCTTCTGTGTTACTGTTTTTGTTCACTGAGCTCGGTGGGCTTCTGTGCAGCTTTCCCAACCAAGTTGCGGTGATTCCACTGGGCTGTCAGTGCTATGAAATTTGGAGGTGTCTCGCGGCGTGTGCTCTGGGACCTGCAATGACTTGGTGGCTTGGCATGTTGAAGAGGTTCAGTTGTGCAGCTGGGCTGTTTCTACACCATAAGATGGTGATAATGGGAGCTGCTGGTCCTCCAGCAGGAGGAGGGGGGTGTCTCCTACCCCCATTTTGAGAAGGCCCCAGAATTCTCAGCTTGGACCTGTGTAGATTCACTGGCATTCTTTGCAGGATTGCACTGTAGCACTGCACTGTCCTCCTGTTGTTCATGGATTTGCTCGAGTGGGCACCAGTAATATCTCTATTGTGAGACTTGTTACTTTATCTTTTGCTTTTTGGGTCACACCTGGGAATGCACAGTGGTTACTCCTGGCTCTGCACTCAGTAATCACTCCTGACATTGCTCAGAGGACCATATGGGATGCTGGAAATCGAACCTGGGCTAGCCGCATGTAAAGCAAATGCACTACCCGCTGTACTATTGCTCCAGCCCCTTGTTACTGTTTTTGGCATATCGAATACACCATGGGTAGCTTGACAGACTCTGCCATGTGGGTAGGATACTCTTGATAGCTTGCCCGGCTCTCTGAGAGGGATGGAGGAATCAAACCTGGGTTAGCCGCATGCAAGGCAAATGCCCTACCCGCCCTTTGCAGGATTAGTTGCCTAATTTTGAGAATAATGTTGTTTTGGATCACGTCTGGTGACACTCGGGGGGTTACTCCTGGCTCTGCACTCAGGAATTACTCCTGACAGTGCTTGGGGGACCATATGGGATGCCAGGGATGGAACCTGATTTGGCTGAATGTAAGCAAATGCCCTACCCATTGTACTATCACTCTGGTCCCCATTGTTTTTGGCCAAACCTAGTGGTGTTGAGGGGTTACTCCTGGCTCTTTGCTCACAGAGCACTTCTGACGGGGCTCAGGGAGTCATATGGGATGCCAGATCAAACCTGGGTGGGCCACATACAAGGCAAACACCCTTCCTGTTGTACTATATCTGTGACTTCTCTAGCCCCAAATGTTGAGAATTATTTTTATATAAGCTTTTATTTAGAGTTGAATCGACTGCAAATGGCCACACCTGAGGGTGCTCAGGGTCCCCCAGGGCTACATTGAGTGACTCCTCACATAGGGTGAGCACCACTCGCATGGCTCCTTCCTTTGTGGTCTTGATCTGGTAGGTCTAGGCTGGATACTGGAAATCCACACTTTGAACATTTATCCTTTACTGTATCCGTAGTCCCAACATTGGCCCTTGCTGTTTGCCATATTTCTCAGTCAGGGCTTGAGAAATGCCCCCCTGTCACTCCTGCCTCACTTATGGGCCTCTGGGATATTCAGAGAGGGCCACAGGTAATAAATTCACATAAATGTGCCACCACAGCACAAGGCTGGGGGCCGTCCGGCAGGGCAGGGCAGGCCCAGGAAGGAAACACAGTTTGGGGGCGGCCACGGTTGGAGAGAGAGTGAGGAACGCGCATGTAGAAGGGCTGGTGGGTCCTAACGACAAAACAAGCCTTTAGTGAACCCCGGGAAGCCGGGTTTGCCCCAGAGCAAGCGCACAGAGATGGTTTCCCAGCCCGTCCCAGGCACCTCAGGGTGCAGGGCCCCAAAGACAGTCGGGTTCCCAGAGAGGGGAAGGTCCACGTGCTGCTTCTGCCCCTTAACAGGAGCAGCCGGAGCACGCGGGAGCCGGGCCTGAGGCTTCTCCTCCTGGGAAAACACGGCGCGGGGAAGAGTGCCACGGGGAACAGCATCCTGGGCCGGGAGGCGTTTGCGTCCAGATTCAGGGCGCAGGCGGTCACCACAGAGTGCCAGAGCGCTCACGGGACTGTGCGGGACACGGAGCTTGTGGTCATCGACACCCCCGACCTCTTCTCCTCGAGCGTCAGCGCCGAGGCCCAGCGTGGCCACCTCGAGCGCTGCGCGGAGCTCTCAGCTCCCGGCCCCCACGCGCTGCTTCTGGTCATCCCCATCGGCAACTTCAAGAAAGAGGACGCGGAAACCTTCCATCAAGCCAAGTCCAGGTTTGGACGGGAGACCGGGAAGCATAGCATCGTGGTCTTCACCAGGAAGGATGAGTTGGGGGAGGACTCCCTGGATGAGCTCGTGGAGAGCGACGAGGCCCTAACGGCGCTGGTGCAGGACTGCGGGGGCCGGTACTGCGCTATCGACAACAAGGCCTCGGGGGCGGAGAGGGACGCGCAGGTGTCCAAGCTCCTCTGGAAGATAAAGGGTCTGGTGGACCAGAACGGAGAACAGCCCTATTGCCTGGACCTCGGAAACGAGCACAGTGAATTGCAGGTG
This sequence comes from Sorex araneus, assembly GCF_027595985.1. Taxonomy (NCBI): domain Eukaryota; kingdom Metazoa; phylum Chordata; class Mammalia; order Eulipotyphla; family Soricidae; genus Sorex; species Sorex araneus. Next base: position 449,594,234 of record NC_073302.1, read on the forward strand.
AGAACTCATGCCCATGTCTCCAAGCACCACTGTGATGCTAGAGCGAGTGGGACAATAGAGGCTCGAGTAAGTGGGACTTCATGGAAGAGAGGTTTCCTTTAGCGGATGGTTACCATACTCTGGGAAGAGGGGCGCAGAGTAGGGTCCTTTAAATAGTCCCTTAGGGACTTTGTTGGCAAAGTAGGACTTAGTTGTGACTCCTCCACCCTCTGTCCCCTTGGCTTCAATATAATCACCTACTCTGGTGTCTACCTTCTGTTCCTGGGACCCCGGAAATCACCGAGCCTTTTCATGGGCTCTGACACTGGCATTTACGATGTAGTCTCAGCCTTCCCCAATTCTCTCCCCTTGGGCCCCGCATTAATACAGCTTTGAGGTGACTCCATCTCCTCCCCTATTCCCGTGCTGACTCTGACCAAGTTTCTGGGTGTCTCCCTTAGAGGACCTCAAGGTTGACACTCAAACCTTTTGGGTTTTCATCTTAACTCTGTAATACTTCGCTTTTCCTCTCAAGTCAGGTACTCACCATTTTCATCCAACCTAGACCCAGATGTCAGCGTCAGACCACTGCCCGCTCACCTCAGATATCCTCCAAGTCAAGTCACCCACCTACTTCTCTCCTTTCCTGCTGCCACCCCCTGGTCCTGTCAGGCTGTTTTCTCATTCCTGCTGTCTTGCCAGAGCCTTCCAATCACTCCACCCTCACTTGCCCTATTCCCCTATTCCTCAATCCAGTATTTAATGGAAAAGGCATTTGTAACTACACACAAACACAGACTTTTTGAGCCGCTTGCAATCAATTGGAGTGGTTTCTCTGCGGAAACAAAGGTATTTCTGCTTTGCTGTAAGAGAATGTTGCTATGGGAAATTCTATGAATTTAAGTGCCAGAGAAAGGAAGACAAGCAAAAACTAACCACAGGGGGCTGCTTTTGGTCAAAGTGGGACTTCTTGGAATGGATGAGTTTGATGCCCAAACAGGAAGCAAGGAGAGGAAACTCTGATGAGTTTATGAAGCATCTATTAAGTTCCGAACACTTAGTAGAGAAGTGGGATCTCACCGATCTGTATGTAATTTCTGCCTTTATTTTCCAGGATACTATGAATGAAAGACATGACAATTCACGTGGTAAGATGATCTTTAAATATTTTGAGCTCAATTTTATATTCATTCGAATGTATTATATATTTGAAAGAAAAGTAAATTAGTCAGAACAGAAGTGCGCCCTGAAGACCTTCCCCAGATCAGGCCCATAGTCGGTTCCCCAGGGGACTTTTAATGTGTACGGTGGGTGTAGCACCAGTCAAGGGTGTGATGAGAGAACCCTTGACTTCCTCTGAAATCTTATGGAGTTGGGCCTGACTCTACCTCTTCTTTCTGGATCCTGGTTAAGCATGGTCCGTTTTTTAGTCCCTTTGAAGAAACAGAAATAGTTACTTTATGGGTAACTCTGGGCTGGAGCGATAGCACAGCGGTTAGGCATTTGCCTTTCACACTACTGACCCGAGTTCGATTCCTCCACCCCTCTCGGAGAGCCCGGCAAGCTACCGAGAGTATTGAGCCTGCACGGCAGAGCCTGGCAAGCTACCCGTGCGTATTGGATATGCCAAAAACAGTAACAATAAGTCTCTCAATAAGAGATGTTACTGGTACCCGCTCAAACAAATCGATGAGCAACGGGATGACAGTGATGGGTAACTCTGGCTCATAGAGCCCAATTTCTAATGCAATGGTGACCAAAAGTGGCGCTTCTTGCGTGCACTGGATTTGTCAGTATGCAGAGATCTATCTCATTCTATGTAGTTGCTGGAGTTGTGTCCAAATAGGGGCAAATACAGCTGATTTTGCCATTGTCTCACTGATCAGCTCTCAGGTTATTTATGGATCAACTATGTGCAATAAGTAAATATTCAATGGTGAACAAAATAGATAACTTCTCTGTCCTAATGCCCAATAATAACCAAGGTTATTAACCAAAGAATGATAGTGATTTAAGCTGACATTACATACTGAGAAATTAAATACATCACTCAACAGGATATATACCATTTACTACTTAGAATATATAAAATATTATGTTCATAATAACGCTTATAGGGAAATGGGTACTACCAACATTCTAATTTTACAGATGAGCCAATTTAACCAGAAATATGGACACTCAAATTCTGCCAACATGTGCAACATTCAGTTCTATCAATGCTCTTCAGTCTCACTCCCCAGACACAAAGTTATCACTGAACAGAGTTGGGTTCATTGACTGTTGGCAAGCAAGCAATGGTACACCATGGGAAGCCTCAGAGTGAGGGTGAGAGAAAGTACTGTGTGTAGGATGTAGGCTTGTGTGAAATGTGTTCACTAGGTTCCACAGTGTCAGTAGCCTTTGAGCTAATACTTTTATTTTTTATTTTTATTTAATTTTTTTTAAAATTTTATTGAATCACCGTGAGATAGTTACAAGCTTTCATGTTTGGGTTACAATCTCACAATTATCAAACACCCATCCCTCCACCAATGCACATTCCCCACCACCAATATCACGGGTATACCCCCCCTTTCCCACCCTCCCCCTGCCTCTATGGCAGACAATATTCCCCATACTCTCTCTCTACTTTTGGGCATTATGGCTTGCAACAGACACTGAGAGGTCATCATGTTTGGTCAATTATCTACTTTTGGCATGCATCTCCCATCCCAACTGGTTCCTCCAACCATCATTTTCTTAGTGATCCCTTCTCTATCCCATCTGCCTTCTCCCCTCTGCTCTTGAAGCAGGCTTCCAGCTATGGGGAAATCCCTTTGTCCGTTGTATTTACTGTCCTTGGGTGTCAGCTTCATGTGATGCTACCCTACACTCCACAAATGAGTGCAGTCCCTCTATGTCTGTCCCTCTCTTTCTGGCTCATTTCACTTAGCATGTTACTCTCCATGTTTATCCATTTATAAGCAAATTTCATGATTTCATCTCTCCTAACAGCTGCATAGTATTCCACTGTGTAAATGTACCAAAATTTCTTTAACCAGTCATCTGTTTTAGGGCACTCGGGTTGTTTCCATATTTTGGCTATTGTGAACAGTGCTGCAATGAATATATAGGTACTGATGTCATTTCTAATGTGCTCTTTTGCATCCTCGGGATATATTCCCAGAAATAGTATCGTGGGGTCATGTGGAAGCTCAATTTCTAGTTTTTGAAGGACTACCCATATTGTTTTCCAGAAAGACTGGACCAGTCGGCATTCCCACCAACAGTGAAGGAGCATCCCTTTTTCCCCACATCCACACCAGCACTGGTTGCTTTTGTTCTTTTGAATGTGTGCCAGTCTCTGTGGTGTTGAGATGATATCTCATTGTTGTTTTGATTTGCATCTCCCTGATGACTAAGGATGTGGAGCATTTTTTCATGTGCCTTTTGGCCATTTGTATCAGCTAATACTTTAAATGCATATCAATTCCCTCTCCCAGTCTTGGTGCTTAGACCTAAAAACAAGAATCTCATAATAGGGCATGAAGGACTTGACTCAGTGACCACATCAGATGCTATATGCACTTTGTTTAGCTCATTGACTTGGTGTTGATCGTAGCTCCTGGGAAAAGTGGAAGTGATTGGGACAGGAGATGTATGGAAATAGGACTTTATGAGATGTGTGTATGTGTATGTATATGTGTGTGGTGCGTATACATCTAAGAGTGTGATTTCTTCCTGATGTACATATCCCTTGATAAATATAAAATGACCTTTGCTGTCCCTTCTAATCTTTTTCTTTCTTTCTTTCTTTCTTTCTTTCTTTCTTTCTTTCTTTCTTTCTTTCTTTCTTTCTTTCTTTCTTTCTTTCTTTCTTTCTTTCTCTCTCTCTCTCTCTCTTTCTTTCTTTCTTTCTTTCTTTCTTTCTTCCTTTTTTCTATTTTGGGTCACACCTGGTGATGCACAGGGGTTACTCCTGGCTCATGCACTCAGGAATTACTCCTGGCAGTGCTCAGGGGACCATATGGGATGCTGGGATTCAAATCCGGGTCGGCCGTGTGCAAGGCAAATGCCCTCCCCGCTGTGCTATTGCTCCAGCCTCCCCTCTAATCTTTTTCAACCTGCAATCTATGTTGTCGGATACTAGTATGGCCACCCCAGCTTTTTTGAGGGAGTTGTTTGCTTGCAGGATTGTTTTCCATTCTTTCACTTTGAATCTGTGTTTGCTCTGACTGTTCAGTTGATTTTCTTGTAGGCAGCAGAATGTTTGTTTAATTTCCGAATCCATTTTGCCACTCCGTGTCTATTGATTGGTGAATTTAGGCCAGTGAAATTGAGAGAGATTATTGTTATGGGGTTTGGTGTCATCTTTCTGTGGGGTTTGTTGTTCTTGTAGAGTTTTTCCTTGTCTTACAGTAGCCCCTTTAGTTTTTCTTTTAAGTTTGGTTTTGAGTCTTTGAAGTTCTTGAGCTGTTGTTTATCCGTAAAATAGTGTATGGTTCCTTTGGGTTTGAGTGAGAGTTTAGCTGGATAAAGTATTCTTGGTGTAGCATTCATTTCGTTGAGGATTTTTTTAGACAGGGATAACTTTAATTTACAATTTAAATAACAATAACAAAATTACTGATATGGGAAATGTTTATAATGAGATTTTTTTATAAATCAGAATTTTTTATAAAACAGAATGTTGCATTTATTTTATTTTATTTTTTTATTGAATCATCATTGGAAAGTTACAGAGATTTCAGGCTTAAGTCTCAGTTACACAATGCTCAAACACCAATCCCTTCACCAGTGCACATATTCTACCACCAAGAACCAAAGTAAACCTTCCCCCCACCCCCCACCCTCCCAACCCCCACCCTGCCTGTGTAGCCAATAAATTTCACTTTACTTTCTATCTACTTTGATTACATTCAATATTTCAATCATTCATTTTTTTCACTATGTCCCACCATTGTCTTCGGGCTTGGAGGATTTCCTCTGATAGGTCTGCTGTAAATCTAAGGGGTGCTCCTTTGTGTGTGATTTCCTTCTTTGACCTTGCTGATTGCAGTATTGTGTCTCTATCCACAGCATCCATCATTCTGACTATGATATACCTTGGAGTCTTTTTATTAGGTTCTCTTTTTGCTTGTACCCTTCAATACCCTTGGATCTGGATGCCTGCCTTCTCCAGCTCTGGGAATTTCTTAGCAATGATGTCTTTAACTGCGTTTTTTTCGTTGGAGTTACTTCCCTGTTCTTCTGGTACTCCAATGATTCTTATGTTGTTTCTCTTGAGGTAATCCCCTAGGACTCTGATTCACTCTATAGCCATTTTGAGGTCTTTTGCCATTATTTGTTGTTGTCTGTAAGCTTTCTGCAGCTCATCTTCAAGCTCGCTGATTCTGTCTTTGGCTGTAGCCATTCTACTGTTGAGGGAACCTACTGAGATTTTTAATTCATCTACCAATTTCTTAATTTTTGTGACTTCTGTTCGTAGCTTTGAAATAGAAATTTCTGCTCTCATTTCTTCCTGCATTTTCTTGGTGGACCGTTCCAATGCTTCATTCATATCCTCCCTTTTTTATTTTGCTTTTTGGGTCACACCTGGTGATGCACAGGGGTTACTCCTAGCTCTGCACTCAGGAATTACCCCTGGCGGTGCTCAGGGGACCATATGGGATCCTGGGAATCGAACCCAGGTCAGCTGCATGCAAGGCAAATGCCCTGTGTTATCGCTCCAGCCTCTATCCTCCCTTAATGATTGGATATCTGTTCCATGTTTGCTTTGAGTTCCTCGACAATCTTCAAGATTTCCTCTCTGAATTCTTTATCTGAGAGGTCATATTTGGGGGTAACCCCTGTTGAAGCTTCTGGAACCTTTTCTTCATGCTCTCCTCATGGTAGGGATTTTCGCTGTTTCTTCATATTGTTATGGAGCTATAGAGTTGGAACCTTCTAGTTATCTATCCCTATTCCCTCTTGCTGCAGGAGAAGATTCTGGATGAGCTAAGTCAGTGATGTTAGCCTTTTTCCCCCTTCTAGAATACTTCCTTACTCTCAGGCGCTCCTCCTGGTTTATGCGGGCCTCTAGTGAAGACGTGAGGCTATGCTCTCTTTACGAAGGGCTTTTGCAGTTTCTATTGTTCACTGACAGTTTTTGTGAAATTAGAATAGGCTAATGGACTATTGGCATAGAGTGATTGAGATAGCGAGGGTGTTCTTCAAAGAAATAGGTTATATGGATTACAACCTAAGTTCGGAGAGTGGGGGAGGGAGAAAAAAAAGAACTGCGGTGGCTCTGGCAGGAGGCCACGCCCCTTTGAGGCCTAGTTCCCTGAGGCACAGGCCATGCCCCCAGCAACCTCTTGGGGGACAGGGCTAGGGGCTGTAACAGGGGTACTGGGTGGGTCAGTTGGCGAGAACGATCCATTTGCCAGGTGCACGCATACACACCTCTCCAGGGAAGGGCGGACCTAGGACAGTGGGCAGGGACGCTGGGAGGCTGGGACTGGTGTGCTGGGCAGGTCAGGTGGTAGGAACAGTCCGTTGGGCTGGGCCTCCCTACCAACCCATTTTCCATAAAATCATAGTGGGAAATATATATATTTAAAATTCACATGTATTGGACTGGGATTTGCATGTGCTAACCAGAAATGCCACTGATTTTTGTGTGTTAATTTTGTAGCCTGCTACTTTGCTGAACTGGTTTATTTCTAAAAGTTTTTTTGTGGTCTTTAGGGCTTTCTGAGCATCATGTCATGTCATCTGCAAATAGTGATAATTGATTTCTTTCCCAGTTTGGATCCCTTTGATTTTTTTTCTTTGATTGCTATGACAGTGACTTCCAAAACAATGTTGAATAAGAGTAGTGAAAGTGGACATCCTTGATTTGTGCCCGATTTTCGGGGAAATTTTCAGATTTTCACCACTGGATGTGATATTGGAGCAGAGACCTAGATGCAAATGAGATACTGGTAGATTGGACCCCAGAGTGGGGAAGAGATCTGGGGTCAAGAATTTCTTTTTTCTCCTTTAATACACAAAACACAGATGAAAAATAATGGTGCCATTCATATGAGGTTTGTTTAGGGGGATGGGAGGCAAGAAGGCTTGTGAGAAGATGATTAACTACACTTTTGGTATGTTGGATTTCAAGTACCTTGAAAAATCTAATTGCGGGTGCAGAGTATGTATATAGATTAAGAATCTGGAGCTCACAACCAGAAAATGAATTTGAGAACCAGCTGCTAAGTGATACCTCAATCTTTGGGAAAGATAATGCAGATTAAAGATAAATAAACCCATATGGGCAGAGAATCTCTTGGCCCCGCACCTGGCTGTCTTCCCTGGGACCCCTTGGAGGAGGTGGGCCTCAGTTTCCCTCCCCGCCCTGAGCAGAGCTCCTGTGGCCAAAGACCTCCAGAGCCTAGCCACAGCCATGCTCAAGGCCCCTCTCCACACATTCGTATGAGCTCATGCATGAAGGAACCGGAAGAGGAATCCAGGTGTGTGGGACCTGGCGCTGGGACCTCCAAGGCTGCTTGGATCGGGACTGGGCCTCTTTTGCCCAGATTCCCCATTTTCCAGTAGCTAGGAGATCACACCCAGGGACTGCCCCCAGTGCCGTGTAATTCGACCAATGGCCAACATCCAGAGACTATAACACCAAGCTCCTGGAAGACATCTTTTAGCCTAGTTCTTCCTCTGGGAGAACATGGCAAGCTACTGAGAGTTTCCTGCCGACATGGGAGAGCCTTACAAGCTCCCTGTGGCATATTCATATGCCAAAACCAGTAACAATGATGGATCTCATTCCCCTGACCCTGAAAGAGCCTCCAATGTGGCACCATTGGAAAGGACGAGTAAAGAGTCTTCTAAAATCTCAGGGCTAGGACGAATGGAGACATTACTGAGACCGCTCGAGAAATTTGACAATCAACGTGATGATGATGATGATGGATGATGATAATGATTTTATATATACATATATATATATATATATATATATATGCCTCTCGGAGAACCCGGCAAGCTACTGAGTGTATCCTGTCCACCGGCAGAGCCTGGCAAACTCCCCTTGGCATATTTGATATGCCAAATACAGTAACAGTAACAGGTTTCATTACCCTACCTTGAAAAGAGCCTCTAATTGTTGGGAAAAATGAGTAAGGAGAGGCTGCAAAAATATCAGGGTGGGGACAAATGGAGACGTTACTGTGCCCACTTGAGTAAATCAATGAACAGCGGGATGACAGTGATACACTGATTAGCTAAACATTTAGATAAAGTCACAATTTAAATAAAATCACCATTAAGTATAATGACTTTTGACATGTATTGTCATTGGGTGTCACTGTCCCGTGGTGAGCAGGGGATCCCCAGGTATGATTGGGGCTAGTCACTGTCCCCTCAGTCAGCTGATGATGGATGAAAGAACGGGGCCAGGTGTTGGTTGGTAATCAGTGGCCATTTGTTTAAGTCTTACAGCATTAGTTATAGAGAAAAATCATGAAGGGTTGAGGGGTAGCAGTTACACACAGGTGTGGTTGAACATTATCATAAACTATGAAAATATGTAAAGCCCTTCCTTCAGGGGAAGTTCTTCTAGGAGATTTACCCAAGCACAGAATCTCATCTAGGGGCTCGAGCTCTCTAGATTCTCTCTAGATTCCTATAAGTATATCCTCCCAAGGGTGGAATTTCATTTAAGAACTATTGTTTTCTCCTTTCCTTTGCTAATAATCCATTTAAATAATCATATCAATTTTAGTTCTTAATAATATTTCTAGTCATTTTGTATGAACACAGTAAGAGATATATTAAGCTTAAAAAGTGGCTCTTCCTGGGGAAATCTTGCTTTATATCCCAGACCACAGTCCTCAGACCAGGGTAGTTTTTCCTAACCCTAACAGGGTCCTTATTCAATCACTTCTTTTGGGGTCATGTTAGTTTGTTCCCTGACTATGCTCCTAACTTATACTTCTTTTTTCTTTTTGGGTCACACCCGGCTATGCACAGGGGAAACTCCTGGCTCTGCACTCAGGAATTACTCTGGCGGTGCTGGGGGATCATATGGGATGCTAGAAATTGAACTCGGATTGGCAGTGTGCAAGGCAAATGCCCTACCCGCTGCGCTATCATTCCAGTCCCCTCCTTTTTGGGTTTTTGACTTATACTTATGGTGTTTATCATGTTCCTTTTTGATGTCAGACTTGACCTGGGTCCATCTATGTCCTTCAGTGAGACCCTTTTGTGGAGTGTTAGAAACTAAGGGAAACTGAGGCTTATGTCAACTAAATATGATAGATTTCCAGGAGTGAATATTATTCAGAGTCAACCAACTCCCATGTTACAAAAGCATAGCACTGTCTTCCTGTGTCTATACAGAAAAGATGCTGCTCTAAAATAAACTATGCGAAGGACATAAAGAAAAGAAAAAAAGCAACATTTCACTCGCATACACAAAATCTAGAGCCCTCAGAAGATTTGACCTATAGATTACAGGGTCTGATTGGGGGATATTTGTGATAAACAGACAGGGAAGATGAGCACAAAGGAGAGGTGAAAAATGAACACAGAGAGTTGGGAGTGCCCCAAGGAACTTTGGTATGCCTCGGGAGCACTGTGGTGAGTATAACACAATAAACCTAAGCTTCCTGTGGGGGGAGAAAGTACAAACCAATGTTACTTCTTAAAAAGCTTAGGACTATAATCCAACAATGTATGATCATATTTGATAAGTGTGATGACTTTTGATACGTCTACATATTCGACCACTATTTAGATAAAGATGTTCGCATTTGTATCACTTGGGTGTTCTTGCTGCTGCTTCTCAAAAGTACCTTCAGGTCTATCAACATAGTATAATACGACTATTATTGAATGTCTTATAATGGGCTCATACAACATGTGGACTTATGTCTGACTTTGTTCTTTTTTAATGTTTTTGAGATTCATTGTGTTGCATGTCATTTACTATTTATTTATTTTGGGGGACCACATATAGTGGTTCTCTGGGCTTACTCCTGGCTGTGTTTGGGGATTAACAATGGAAAAGCTCAGGGAACCATATGGGGTGCTGGGAATCAAACCTGAGCTGACCACATGCAGAGGAAACATCCTAACCACTGAACTATCTCTCTGGGTCCAGCTCTTTTATTCTTTTCTTTTTTTTGGTTTTTGGGTCATACCTGGTGATGCACAGGGGTTACTTCTGCCTCTGAACTCAGGTATTCCTGGCGGTGCGCAGGGGACCATATGGGATGCTGGGAATCGAACCTGGGTCAGCTGCGTGCAAGACAAACACCTACTCGCTGTGCTGTCAGCCCAACCCCAACTCTTATTCTTAACCCTGAAATAATATCTATTATGTGAATATACAACTAAGAAGAATTTTAATTATAGTTTTTATATTTGTTCAATAGGCACTGTGGAGGCTGGAGCGATAGCACAGCGGGTAGGGCATTTGCCGGGTGGCCGACCCGGGTTTGATTCCCAGCATCCCATATGGTCCCCCAAGCACCGCCAGGAGTAATTCATGAGTGCATGAGCCAGGAGTAATCCCTGTGCATTTCTGGGTGTGACCCAAAAAGCAAAAAAAAAAGAGAGAGAGAGAGAAAAAATAGGCACTGTGGGGCTGGAGCGATAGCACAGCGGTTAGGGCGTTTGCCTTGCACGCAGCCGACCTGGGTTTGATTCCCAGCATCCCTTATGGTCCCTGAGCACCGCCAGGTGTAATTTGTGAGTGCAGAGCCAGGAGTGACTCCTGTGCATTGCCGGGTGTGACCCCCCCAAAAAAGCAAAAAAAAAAGGCACTGCTTATTTGAGCATAATCCCATTTATGTACAAAATAAACTAAACTCTTTATATATTCACACTTAGTTAAGTGCCCAAGAATAAAAACACAAAGATAGAGTAAATGCAAACACTGGAAATATCTGAAGGGTAGTGTGAGGGAAATCATAACTAGCCCACATTTTCCTCTATATTAAAAAAACGTCAACCATTAATGGATTGGGTTATTTTTGGAAAGATTTAGACTGAGACCTACTTACCCACACCTTCTATCCATTATTTGCATATCACTGAAAGTGTCTATCATTCCAAGGAAGCCTAAAAGTCGGTCTAATTTGTAATTCCCCTTTACTGTCCCCATCGTGCTCACCTCACCCAGGGAAGTTGTTAGTCCCAGTTCAGGGCATTAGTCAGAATATTGATGTTCTCACATTATTAACCTCCTACTGCTTCAACTCAGGAACTTGATCAAGTTTTGGAACTCTTAATACAGAAATCGAGAAAGAAAGTCAAATAGATTTAGATAGTGTGTTTTCTATCAACATTTGGTAGGAGGGATAGAGTCTGTCTGCTGTCTGAAGTCATGTTTGTATTAATGTTGTCTGCAGAGAAGTATTTCAGAGTCTTTGCTGCCCATCTGAAATTTGCAGTTTAAAAACTATAGACATCTGAGCACCCTATATGGATTATGAACTTGTACTTTTGAGGGAAACGAATAGGCTTTAGAAATATTTTTCCCCTAAGCCTTGATATAAATGCACATTTCAAGAATATAACAATGAGAAAACTAGAATATCACAATCCAGAGTAAAGCTAGGGATTTTGTAGAGTCTTTGTAGAGTGTCAATTTTTTTCTCCATCAGAGAGGGGAGGCCACTTTGATTTGATAAGCTCAGCGATCTTGAACGCTCTCATAGGCAGGGTCACATGGCACTAGGTGGGCTTTGGAATCCCCGTCACTCTGTCATATCTACTGCTTGGGCAGGAGTCTCCAGATACTTCTCCCTATTGTTCTAACCACTCAGTTGGAGATCCTTTCAACTCAGCCTTACACATTCCTTTCCCTCATTCAGATGAGAATGTTTGAAGTAGAGGAGAAAGGGTTGCTCTTGGCTCGGGGTCTGAGACACATCTGTTTATTGACTTGTCATGTTCTGCATGGAGGGAGCCAGGCGCTGGAAGCCTCTTAAAGGAGGGACATGTGGGAAAGTGAGTAGAACCTTCGTGGAGAAAACACAACTTGTAGTGGGTTCCGGAGAATGAGTAGAGTATGGGTGCAGGTATGGGAAATTGGAAGATATTCTCAAGAGTATACTCAATTGGGAATCTAAGTGGTGGCTTGAGCACAGCATTTGTAGGGAACAAAAGGAACGATCTTTATGTAGATGGAGGTGTCACACTTCTTGATAATGGCAATGAGAGGGGATATCAATGACAGAGGTCCTTGAGTGTCATCCTGAAATTATGAAGCAGAGACTAAATTGCATGACAAATATGGAGGTGTCAGAGGGTCAGTCTACTTCTTTTCATCCTCTAAACATAATTATGAGACTATAGGTTTAGCATAAGATATTTGAAAATTTCTCCTAGGTAGAGTTCTCTCCTTTATGTGTTAAAGTGGATATTCATAACTGGCAAAGGCTTTATGGCTGAGGAGATACATAAAAAGGTCTAATGGATGGACAAGTCACAGTCTGTCTTAGACACGAAGACACAGGGACCCCTAACAAACATATTGCGAGATCTTTTCACCTGACATTTCATTAACAGGGACATTTATTCTCCATCCACACCATACAGAACCAAGGTAGTGGATTATCCTTTATTAAGATCATGAATGGCTTTTGATTCATTGTGAAGATACAATTAAACACAAGTTTAAATTTTAACTTAACATATTTTTAAATACAAGTTTAAAATAAGTGCTCTTCTTGCCTTCCAAGTGGAGCTCAGGGGGCATGTGGCTTCTTTTAGAAATTCTTGGCCAATCAGGAGGACATGGTAGTGTCAAATTCTTACTGTGCCAGGGCCCAGTACTGGCCCTTACTGTGGCCACACTGGCAGTGCTCAGGGACCTCCAGGGCTGCATCAGGTAATTCCTGATACTCAGAGGCAGTGTAGTACTGGGGATGAAAGCCTGGCCAGATATATGCCCTCACCTTCCTGTTATCTCCTGGACCCCAAGTTGATTTAAATGAGAAATGCATGCTAGCATGGTTCTGCTGAAGGAAGTGTCAATCCTTCCGCCATCTGTGTAATTTAATTGCTTTTTAACAAAAGTGTAAAGTTTAATAAAATAATTTTTCAAATAATGAAGATATTTTGCTTTAGGTGGCAGTAAAGAAAGACAAAGGAATAAGACAAACAGAAGACAAAGATAAAATATTAGACTGGAGCTAGATGAGTAGGAGATGAATGAGAAAGTAGGAGATGAATGAGAGAGCACTCACAGGGTGCTAAGATGTCAGAGAACATTCCAGAATAGGAGCAGAAGAGATTCAGTTCCCTGTCAGGATTAGCACTGGACACAGACTGGGTATCACGTCCTGCTTCTGAGTTAATAAACATTCTGATGTACAAGTCATTTCTATGTGTGGGGCAGGAGCTTCCAGGTGATAGGGGGGTTCTGCGTTCTGAGCATCCTCTTATGTAATATGTGGCCTAACTGGGAGAGGTGTACTCATGTCAACTAATTTTTCTTTTTTTAATATTTATTTATTCTTTTCTTTTTTTGCTTTTTGGGTCACACCCGGCAATGCACAGGGGTCATTCCTGGCTCATGCACTCAGGAATTACCCCTGGCGGTGCTCAGGGGACCATATGGGATGCTGGGATTCGAACCCGGGTCGGCCTCGTGCAAGGCAAACGCCCTACCCGCTGTGCTATCACTCCAACCCCTATTTATTTATTCTTAATAGCTTCAGGGCCGCGTGATATCTTACAACCTATTTCTCCCTCTGGGAGAAACTAGCAAGCTACTGAGAATTTCCTGCCCACATGGGACAGCCTAGCAAGCTTCCCATGGTGTATTCATATGCTAAAGCCAGTAACAGGTGGATCTCATTCCCCTGACCCTGATAGAGCCTCCAATGCGGCACTGTTGGGAAAGCCAAGGGGAGAGAGGCTTCTAAAATCTCAGGGTTAGGATGAATGGAGAGGTTACTGAGCCTGCTTGAGAAATCAATGATCAATGTTATTTCGTGATTCGTGATTCGTGATTTTTAATTGAATCACCATGAGATACAGTTACAAAGCTTTCATGACTGAGTTTCAGTCATTTGATGATTATAACCATCCTCTACTGATGCACATTTTCCACCATCAATGTCCCCAGTATTCTTCCCTCCACCTCACCCCACCCCACGCCTTGCCTCCAAGGCAGAGACCATCCTTCTTCTTCTTTTTTTTTTTTTTTGCTTTTTGCGGTCACATCAGGCAATGCTCAGGGATTACTCCTGGCTCTGCACTCAGGAACTACCTTTGGCAGCTCAGGGGACCATATTGGATGCTGGGAATCGAACCCGGGTTGGCCGCATGCAAAGCAAATGCCCTACCCGCTGTGCTATCGCTCCAGCCCCAAGACCTTCCTTCTTATTCTCTCTCTACTTTTTGGGCATCATGGTTTGCAATACAGATACTGAGAGGCCATTGTGTTTGGTCCTTACTCTACTTTCAGCAAACATCTCCCATCCCGAGTGACCCCTCCAACCATCATTGACTTAGTGTTCCCTTCTCTATTATATCTGTTTTCTCCCCCAACACATGAGGCAGACCTCCAAACTGTGAAGTGATTCTCCTGGCCCTTGTGTCTACCGTCCTTGGGTGTTAGCCTCATATTATGTTATTATATTCAACAAATGAGTGCAGTTATTCTATGTCTGTCCCTCTCTTTCTGACTCATTTCATTTAGCATGATATTCTTTATGTCCATCCACTTATAAGCAAATTTCATGATTTTATCTTTTCTAACAGCTGCATAATGTTTCATTGTGTAACCAGTCCTCTGTTCTCTGGCTCTTGGGTTGTTTCCAGATTCTGGCTATTGTTAACAGTGCTGAAATAAACATACAAATACATTTATTTATTTTTTTTAATTTTTAGAGAATAACTGTGAGATAGTTACAAGCTTTCATGTTTGGTTTACAATCAAACAATGATCAAACACCCATCCCTCCACCAGTGCACACTCCCCACCACCAATTTCCCCAGTATACCCCCCTTCCCAACTCTCCCCCTGTCTCCATGGTAGACAAAATTCCCTATATACTCTCTCTACTTTTGGGGTGCTATAATTTTAAAGTGAAAAGTTTCACTGAAACACTGGTGTGATAATTGGCATTAGTATTCTGTATTATTTTTCCCCCGCTATATAAAATCTTATTTATTCTTTTTTAAAAAAAAATTATTAGTGAATCACAGTGGGGTACAGTTACAAACTTATGAACTTTCCTCTTTTCATTTCGTTTACAATCCTCCACCAGTGCCCATTCTCCTCCACCAATGTTCCCAATATGCCTCCCCACCCCCACCCCAACCCCCACCACCCCACCCTGCCTCTGCTGCAGGGCATTCCCTTTTGTTCTCTCTCCTGTTGGATGTTGTAATTTGCAACAGAGGTATTGAGTAGCCATCATATTCGGTCTATAGTCTACTTTTGGTACACAGATTTCAACCCGAGTGGGTCCTCCCAACATTCTCTACTAGGTGTTCCCTTCTCTATCTCTGCTGCTTTTTTTCCCAGCATGTGAGGCCAATTTCCAAGCTATGGGGCAGACCTCCTGGTCCTTATCTCTACTACTCTTGACTGTTAGTGTCCAATTCCCATTCTGCTACTTTATATTCCACATATGAGTGCGATCTTTCTATAACTGTTTCTTTCTGACTCATTTCACTCAACATGATACTTTCCATGTTGACCCACTTATATGAAAATTTCATGACTTCAACTTCTCTAACAGCTGCATAGTATTTGATTATATAGATGAACCAAAGTTTCTTTAACCATTCATCTGTTTTTGGGCACTCCAGTTTTTTTTCCAGATTCTGGCTATTGTAAAAAGTGTTGCAATGAACATACAAATGCAGATGTCATTTCTACAATACCTTTTTGCTTCTCTGGGATATATTCCCAGGATGGTATTGCTGGGTCAAATGGGAGCTCAATTTCTAATTTTTTGAGAAGCATCCATATTGTTTTCCAAGAGGGCTGAACCAGTCGGCATTCCCACCAGCAGTGAAGGAGAGTTCCTTTCTCCCCGCATCCGTGCCAACACCGGTTGCTTTTGTTTTTTGGGATGTGGGCCAGTCTCTGTGGTGTGAGATGATATCTCATTGTTGTTTTGATCTGCATCTCCCTGATGATTAGTGATGTAAAGCATTTTCTCATGTGCCTCTCAGTCATTCTGATTTCTTCTTTGGGAAAGTTTCTGTTCATTTCATCACCCCATTTTGATCGGGTCGGCAGTTTTCTTCTTGTGGAGTTCAACCAGTGCCTTGCATATCCTTGATATCAACCCCTTATTGGATGGGTATTGGGTAAATATCCTTTTCCATTCTGTAGACTGTCTTTGTATTTTGGTCACTGTTTCTTTTTAGGTGCAGAAGCTTCTTAATTTAAGATAGTCCCATTTATTTTTCTCTGTTTTCACTTGCTTGGCCAGTGGAGTGTCATCTTTGAAGATACCGTTGACTTCAATGTCTTGGAGGGTTATGCCGGCCTTGTCTTCAATGTACCTTATGGATTGTGGCCTGATGTTGAGGTCTTTAGTCCATTTTGATCTGACTTTTGTGCATGGTTTTGTTAGAACAATTTGGTAAACATGCTTTCCTTGCTCCACTTCGCATTTCTTGCTCCCTTATCAAAGATTAGGGACATGATAGGAATGATAATATATTTGGGGGTGTGTGTCAGAATATTCAACCCTGTTCCATTGGTCTGTGGCTCTACCTTTGTTCCAGTACCATGCTGCTTTAATTGCTACCGCTTTGTAGTAGAGTTTGAAATTGGGAAGGTTGATTCCTCCCATTTTCTTTTTCCCAAAAATTGCCTTAGGTATTCGTGGGGGCTTATTGTTCCAGATGAATTTCATCAGTGTTTGGTCCATTTATTTGAAGAATGTCATGGGTATCCTTATAGGGGTCGCATTGAATTTGTACAATGCTTTGGAGAGTATTGCCATTTTGACAATATTAATTCTTCCAATCCATGAGCAGGGGATATATTTCCATTTCCTTGTGTCCCCTTTTATTTCCTGAAGTAGCATTTTGTTATTTTCTTTATACACAAGTTCTTTACTTCCTTCATTCAGCTGATTCCGAGGTGCTTGATATTTTGAGGCACAATTGTGAATGGGATTTCTTTTATCATGTCACTTTCTTCTCTCTCATTATTTGTATATAGGAAAGCCATGGACTTTTGGATATTGATTTTATAGCCTGCAACTTTATTATATGAGTCTATTGTTTCTAGGAGTTTCTTGGTAGAGATTTTAGGGTTATCTAAATATAGTATCATATCATCCGCGAATAGTGAGAAATTGATTTCTCCCTTTCCTATCTGAATGCCCTTAATATCTTTATCTTGTCTAATCGATATTGCAAGTACTTCCAGTACTATACTGACAGAAGTGGAGAGAGTGAACATCCTTGTCTCCTCCCTGATCTTAGAGAGAAGGCTCTTAGTTTTTCCCCATTGATGATGATGCTTGCTGTATGCTTGCGATAAATGGGTTTGGCTATATTGAGGAAAGTCCCTTCTATACCCATTTTGGTGAGCGTTTTCCTCATAAACGGATGCTGGATCTTGTCAAAAGCTTTCTCTGCATCTATTGATATGATTATATGATTTTTATCTTTTCTTTTGTTGATATGATGGATTATGTTGATTGATTACCGAACGTTAAACCATACTTGCATCCCCAGGATGATTCCCACTTGGTCGTGGTGTATGATCATTTGATGAGTTGTTGAGTTCTATTTGCAGCCGGTCACCTTTCATGCATCCAACCCGTTTTCTATTCCTCCGCCCCTCTCAGAGAGCCCGCAAGCTACCGAGAGTATCACGCCCGCACGGCAGAGCCTGGCAAGCTACCCGTGGAGTATTTGATATGCCAAAAGCAGTAACAATAAATCTCACAATGGGAGGCATCACCCTCCCAAACCTTAAACTCTACTACAAAGCTGTAACAATTAAAACAGCATGGTACTGGAACAAAGGCAGAAATGCAGACAAATGGAACAGAGTGGAATATCCCTATACACAACCCCAAATGTCTGATCATCTAATCTTTGATAAGGGAGCAAGAAATGTGAAGTGGAGCAAGGAAAGCCTCTTTAACAAATGGTGCAGGCACAACTGCACAACCACATGCAAAAAAATGGGCTTAGACCTTGACCTGACACCATGCACAAGTCAGATCAAAATGGATTAAAGACCTCAACATCAGACCACAAACTATAAGGTACATTGAAGACAAGGTCGGCAAAACCCTCCACGATATTGAAGATAAAGGTATCTTCAAAGATGACATGGAACTAAGCAATCTAGTAAAAACAGAGATCAACAAATAGGACTACATAAAACTAATAAGCTTCTACACCGCATAAGATACAGTGACCAGAATACAAAGACTATCTACAGAATGGGAAAGGATATTTACACAATACCCATCAGATAAGGGGTTGATATCAATGGTATATAAAGCACTGGTTGAACTCTACAAGAAGAAAACATCCAACCCCATCAAAAAATGGGGCGAAGAAATGAACAGAAACTTTACCAAGGAAGAGATATGAATGGCCAAAAGGCACATGAAAAGTACTCTACATCACTAATCATCAGAGAGATGCAGATCAAAACAACCACGAGATACCACCTCACACCACAGAGGCTAGCACACATCCAAAAGAACAAAAGCAACCGCTATTGGAGACGATGTGCGGAGAAAGGGACCCTTCTACACTGCTGGTGGGAATGCTGACTAGTTCAGCCCTTTTGGAAAACAATATGGACTCTTCTCAAAAAATTAGAGGTTGAGCTCCCATTTGACCCAGCAATACTACTGCTGGGAATATATCCCAGAGAAGCAAAAAAGTATAGTCGAAATGACATCTGCACTTATATGTTCATCGCAGCACTGTTTACAATAGCCAGAATCTGGAAAAAACCCGAGTGTCCTAGAACAGATGACTGGTTGAAGAATCTTTGGTATATCTATACAATGGAATACTACGCAGCTGTTAGAAAAAATGAGGTCATGACGTTTGCATATAAGTGGATCAGTATGGAAAGTATCATGCTAAGTGAAATGAGTCAGAAAGAGAGAGATAGACATAGAAAGATTGCACTCATCTGTGGAATATAGAATTATAGACTATAAGACTAACACCCAGTATTAGTAGAAATAAGTACCAGGAGGTTGTCTCCATGGCTTGGAGGCTGGTTTCTCATTCTGGGCAACTCAGAGAAGAGAACACCAAGGAAAATGTGGTCGGAGGTCATGCAGGGGAAGAGTGATGCGTGCCGAATATAGACTAGAGACTGAACACAATGGCCACTCAACACCTTAATTGCAAACCACAACACCTAATCAGAGAGAGAGAGAGAGATCAAAAGGGAATACCCTGCCATAGTGGCAGTGTGGGGTGGGGGAGATGGGACTGGGGGAGTGGGAGAGATGCTGGGTTTACTTGTGGTAGAGAATGGTTACTGGTGAAGGGATGGCTTCTTGAACTTTATATGGGGGAAACATGAGCACAAAAATGCATAAATCTGTAACTGTACCCTCACTTGATTCACTAATTAAAAATAAATAAATTATTTAAAAAAACATTGAGTTGTTTAATTTCCAAGTGTTTGATTTCGTTTTCTGCTTCTGTACTTGATTAACTTCTATCTTCAGTGCATCATGGTCTGAAAAGATAGCTGATACAATGTATATCGTCCTGATTCAGTTGAGGTATGTTGTGTGGCCAGGCACATGGTCTATTCTGGAAAATGTTCCATGTGCACTGGTAAAGAATGTGTATTCTTTTTTTTTGGGGGGGGGAATATAAAGTCCTGTATAGCTCTATCACCCCCTTTTACTTTAGTTCTTCCTTAAAAGCCAATATTTCCTTGCTAAGTTTTAAACTTCTTTATCTATTCAGAGGTGATAGGGCAGTGTTGAAGTCTCCAAATATACTGTGTTGCTCACAATGTCCTTTTTAAGATCTGTTAGCAGTTGTAGGTATTTAGCTGGTCCCTCATTGGGTGAATGCACATTTAGGAGTTTGATTTTTTCCTGCTATACATATCCCCTGATTAATAAAAAATGGCCTTCACTGTCCCTTCTGATCGTTTTCAACCTGAAATATATGTTGTAAGATTACTAGATACTAGTAAGGCCGATACTAGTAAGGCCACCCCAGCTTTTTTGAGGGAGTTGTTTGCTTGCAGGATTGTTTTCCATCCCTTCACTTTGAGTCTGTGTTTGTTCTGGCTGTTCAGATGTGTTTCTTGTAGGCAGCAGAATGTTGGGTTCAGTCTCTGAATCCATTTTGCCACTCTGTGTCTCTTAATTGGTGAGTTTAGACCATTGACATTCAGAGAGATTATTGTTATGGAGTTTTGTGCCATCTTTCTGTAAGGATGTGTTATGTTTGTAGGGGTTTTTCTTGTCTTATAGTAGCCCCTTTAGTCCTTCTTTTAGGTTTAGTTTTGAGTCTATGAAGTTCCTAAGCTATTGTTTATCCACAAAATAACACAATATACTTATTGTTTGTATTGTATTAAAACAATACACTTATTGTTTCTTTGAGTTTGAGTGAGTGTTTAGCCAGATAAAGTATTCTTGGTGAGGCGTTCATTTCGTTGAGTTTTTTCACTATATCCCACCATTGCCTTTGGGCTTGGAGGGTTTCCTCCGAGAGGTTTGCTGTGAATCTGAGGGGTGCTCCTTTGTATGTGATTTCCCTCTCTGACCTTGCTGCTTGCAGTATTGTATCTGTATCCATGACGTCCATCATTCTAACTATGATATGGCTTGGAGTTTTTCTGTTAGGGTCTCTTGTAACGGGCACCCTTCAGGCTCATTGAATCTGGATGCCTGCGTTATCCAGCTCTGGGAACTTTTCACAGCAATGATTTCTTTGACTGTAGCTTTTTCATTGGGGTTGCTTCCCTGTCCTGGTACTTCGATGATTCTAATGTTGTTCCTCTTGAAATCATCCCAAAGGACTCTGATTTGCCCTAGAGCTATTTTGAAGTCTCTCCCCATTGTTTGTTTTTGCCTGTAGGCTTCCTGCAGATCATCTTCAAGCTCACTGATTCTGTCTTCCGCTGTATCCATTCTATTGTTGAGGGCACCCACTGAGTTTTTTAATTCACCTACCAAATCCGTTATTTGTGACTTTTCTTTTTGTAGGTTTTTTATTTGTGCTTTCATTTCTTCCTCTATTTTCTGGGCTGTCCATTCCATCACTTCTGTCAGGTCCTCCTTTAATTTAATGGATACCTGGTCAATCTTTACATTGAGTTGATGGAACATCTTCAGCATTTCATCTCTGAATTCTTTATCAGAAAGCTCAGGTTTGTGGGAAATGCCTATTGAGGCTTCTGGACTCCTCTTCTTGCGGTGGAGATTTGCGCTGTTTCTTCATGTTGTTGTGATGGTATGGAGGAGTGACCTTCAAGATCACTATCCCTATTCCCTTTTGTTGTGAAAAAGGATTCTGGATGAGCTCAGTCAATGGTGGTCACCTTCTTATGTTCCCCTCAGAACATGTACTTCTCCGATGTTCCTCTATTCTTTACAAGTGATGCTTTTGGAGAATGTGCTCTTTTACATCGTGCTTATACAGCTGCTTTTGTTCATTCGTACTTTGGAGAAATTGGAATAGACTGGCAGCCCATTGGCGAACTGTTTTGGTGATAGCTAGGATGTAAATAGGTGATGAAGACTGAGATGTAAAAACAAATTGCTTGGCATGAGGAAAGTAACTTCGGCCTCCAGCTCCAACTACCGCAATGTGGGTGGGGTGCCTTGCAGTGGGGGGAAGTGGCAGCCCAGTTTGGTTTACTGACCTGCTCAAGGGAGCAAACAGGACGTGGGGGTGCTGGAGGGTGGCAAAGGGTGGATGGGCAGTGCTCAGTCAAGGTGGGAGCTCAGGGTCCAAAGAAGAGACGAGTGGGGGTGTGCAGGTGCAGGGGAAATGGCGGCCCTGTCCTGTTCACTGACCTGCTGGAGGGAGCCCATTTCTATAGTGTTTTTTTGCACCCTTGGGATATAGTCCCAGAAGTGGTATTGCTGGGTCATAGGGAAGCTCATTTTCTAGTTTTTGAGGAATGTCCATATTATTTTCCAGAAAAGCTGGACCAGTCAGCATACCCACCTGCAATGAATGAGAGTCTCTTTCTCCCCACATCTGCACCAGCACTGGTTGTTCTTGTTCTTTTGGAGGTGTGCCATTTTCTGTGGTGTGAGATGATACCTCATTGTTGTTTTGATTTGCCCATTTTCTGATAGGGTTGGCAGTTTTCTTGAGGAGTTCAACCAGTGCACTGTATATCCTTGATATCAACCCTTTATCAGATGGGTACTGCGTACATATCCTTTCCCATTCTCTAGATTGTCTTTGTACTTTGGTCACTGTTTCTCTTGAGGTGCAGAAGCTTCTTAGTTTGAGATAGTCCCATTTATTAATCTCTGTTTTCATTTGGCTAGTGGTGTGTAAGCTTTGAAGATACCATTGACTTCAATGTCATGTAGAGTTTTGCCGACTTTCTCTTCAATGTACCTTAGGGATTCTGGTCTGATGTTGAGGTCTTTAATCCATTTTGATCTGACTTTTGTACATGGTGATAGGTGGAGGTCTAAGCCCATTTTTTTGATGTAGCTGTCCAGTTTTTTTTTTACATTCTGGATTAATTTAATAGTTGAAATATTTCTTTCAAATATTTACAATTCTAAAATTCTGATTATTTTGTAAAGTACACATATCTTTAGTCTTATGCATATTTTAAATAAAATTATCATGTAATACGAGTATTAATTTTAACAAGATCAAATGTCATCTTGTCGCTGTCCAGTTTTGCCAGCACAATTTGTTAAATATGCTTTCCTTGCTCTACTTCACATTTCTTGCTCCCTTATCAAAGATTAGATGATCATATATTTGGGGGTGTGTGTCAGAGTATTCAACCCTGTTACATTGGTCTGCAGCTCTGCCTTTGTTCCAATACCATGCTGTTTTAATGACTACTGCTTTGAGTAGGAAAGTTGGGGAGGTTGATTCCTCCTATTTTCTTTTTCCCAAGAATTGCTTTAGCTATTTATTTGTGGGGGCTTATTGTTCCATATGAATTTCAGGAGCACTTGCTCCATTTCTTTGAAGAATGACAAGGGTATCCCTATAGGGATCGCATTGAATTTGTACAATGCTTTGGGGAGAATTTCCATTTTGACAATATTAATTCTTCCAATCCATGAGCAGGGGATATATTTCCATTTCCTCGTGTCCTCTTTTATTTCCTGAAGTAGCGTTTTGTAGTTTTCATTATACAAGTCCTTTATCTCCTTAGTTCAGCTGATTCCGAGGTAAGTGATTTTTTGAGGCACAATTGTGAACGAGATTGCTTTCATCATGTCGCTTTCTTCTCTCTCATTATTTGTATATAGGAAAGCCATGGACTATTGCATATAGATTTATAGCCTGCAACTTTACTATACTTTACTATATGAGTCTATTGTCTCTAGGAGTTTCTTGGTAGAGGTTTTAGGGTTCTCTAAGTATAGTATCATATCATCTGCGAATAGTGAGAGCTTGATTTCTCCCTTTCTTACCAGAATGCCCTTAATATCTTTTTCTTGCCTAATCGCTATTGCAAGTATACTTCCAGTACTATATTAAGCAGAAGTGGAGAGAGTGGACATCCTTGTCTCCTCCCTGTTCTCAGAGGGAAGGCTTTTATTTTTTCCCCATTGAGGATGATGCTTGCCGTAAGCTTGTGATAAACGGCTTTTACTATATTGAGGAAGGTCCCTTCTATACCCTTCTATTTTGGCGAGAGTTTTCATCATAAATGGGTGCTGGTTCTTGTCAAATGCTTTCTCTGCATCTATTGATATGATTATATGATTTTTAATCTTTTCTTTTGTTGATATGATGGATTATGTTGATTGATTTCCGAATGTTAAACCATCCTTTCGTCCCCGGGATGAATCCCACTTGGTCATGGTGTATGATCTTTTTGATGAGTTGTTGAATTCTATTTGCTAATATTTTATTGAGAATCTTCACATCCTTGTTCATCAAAGATATTGGACTGTAGTTTTCTTTTTTGTGGTATCTTTGTTTGCTTTAGGTATTAGGGAGATATGAGTCTCTTAGAAACTGCTTGGGAGGGTTTCTATTTCTTCTATTTCCTGGAATAGCTTGAGAAGAACTGGCAATAGGTCCTCTTTAAATGTTTGGAAGAATTCGCTAGTGAATCTTGGGCTTTTGTTTTTGGGAAGACTTTTGATTACCGTTTCAATTTCCTTGATATTAATAGGACTATTCAGATACTCCAGGTCTTCTTGGTTTAGCCTTGTAAGATTATAGGAATCCAGGAATTTATTCATTTCTTCTAGGTTCTCTTGTTTAGTGACATACAGATTTTCAAACTAGTCCCTGATGATCTTTTGAATTTCTTTGGTTTCTGTTGTGATATCCCCCTTTTAATTTCTGATTTGGCTTATAAGAGTTCTCTCTCTTTCTTTGTGAGTCTTGCTAGTGGTTTATCAATCTTGTTTATTTTCTCAAAGAACCAGCTCTTGTTTTCATTGATCTTTCGGATTGTCTTTTGGGTTTCCATGTCGTTAGTTTCTGCTCTAAGTTTTATTATCTCTTTTCCTTCTGCCTGGTTTGGGATCCTTTGTTGGTCCTTTTCTAAGGTCTTGAGTCGTGAAGTCAAGTTATTTATGCGGGCCCTTTTTTTCTTGCTGAGATATGCTTGAGGTGCTAAAAATTTTCCCCTTAATTCGGCTTTAGCTGCGTCCCACGGGTTCTGGTAGCTCGTATCTTCATTCTCATTTGTTTCCAGGTATCTTTTGATTTCTTCCTTGATTTCCTTCCTGACCCACTCATTGTTCAACATCAAGCTATTTAATTTCCAGGTGTTTGATTTAGTTTTCTGCATCTGTTCATGATTAACTTCTATCTTCAGTGCATCATGGTCTGAAGAGATAGCTGATGCAATGTCTATTTTGTTGATTCTGTTGAGGTATGTTGTGTGGCCCAGCTCATGGTCTACTCTGGAAAATATACATGTGCACTGGAAAAGAATGTGTATTCTTTCTTTTTTGGATATAGAGCTCTGTATAAATCTATTAGCCCTCTCTCTTCTATTTCTTCCTTCAAAGCCTGTATTTTCTTGGTGAGTTTTAATCTTCTTGATCTGTCCAGAGGTGAAAGAGTGGTGTTAAAGTCTCCAGCTACTATTGTGTTGCTTGCAATGTCCTTCTTAAGGTCTGTTAGCAGCTGTTGTAGGTATTTAGCTGGTCCCTCATTGGGTGCGTACACATTTAGGAGTGTGATTTCTTCCTGCTGTACATATCCCTTGATTAATAAAAAGTGGTCTTCACTATCCCTTCTAATCTTTTTCAACCTGAAATCTATGTTGTCCGATACTAGTAAAGCCACCCCAGCTTTTTGAGGGAGTTGTTTGCTTGCAGGATTGTTTTCCATCCGTTAACTTTGAGTCTGTGTTTGTTCCGGCTATTCAGATGTGTTTCTTGCAGGCAGCAGAATGTTGGGTTCAGTTTCTGAATCCATTTTGCCAGTCTGAGACACTGAGGTCTTTAATCCATCTGGATTTGACTTCTGTGCTTGGTGTTAGACAGAGATCTGAGTTTGTTCTTTTTTTTCATGTAGTTGTCCAGTTTTCCCAGCATCACTTGTTGAAGAGGCTTTACTTGCTCCACTTCACATTTCTTGCTTCTTTAACAAAGATTAAATGATCATATATTTGAGAGTCTGTGTCAGAATATTCAACTCTGCTCCATTGGTCTGAGGGTCTGTTTCTATTCCAATACCATGCTGTTTTAATTACTACTGCTTTGTAGTACAATTTGAAGTTGGGGGAGGTGATGCTGCTTGTCTTCTTTTCTCCAAGGACTGCTTTAGCTATTCGTGGGGGTTTATAGTTCCGTATGAATTTCAGGAGTGTTTTGTCTATTCCTTTGAAAAATGTTATCACTTGTATCATTTGTCTTCCCCTTGATCTTCTATTTGCTCGAGTGGGCTCCAGTAACATCTCCATTTGTCCCTGTCGCATGCTAGTGTAGCCCAATGATATCTGCTTGCTCCAGGAACAGGAAGAGCCTCAAACTGTTCATTCAGGGTTTTGACGAAGAAGTCTGTCCATCTCATTCATTGGTGGGCAGCCACGCAGTCGTTTGACGTCGTGTGGAATCCAGTCAGTAACAGCTCTAGTCCAGTGGTCATCTCTGAATTGCATTACATGTCCGGCCAGTCTGATTTTTTTTTAAAATTTAAATTTTATTGAATCACCATGTGGAGGGTTACAAAGTTCTCAGGATTATGTCAGTTATACCGTACTCAAACACCCTTCCCTTCACCCGTACCCACATTCCATCACCAACCACCCCATTATACCTCCCGCCCCCTCCTGCCCCCCCAGTCCCCGCCCTTGTAAGTGATAAGTTTCACTTCGTTTACGCTTTATCTTGGTTACAGTCCATATTTCAACACATAATTCACTATTGTTGCTAGGGTTTCCCCCCCAAAAAGAGAAGACAGTCCCACTGTCAAGGAAGCATTTGATGGCCCTCCATTGCTGAGAATGTAGAGATATTAAGTCCCGCTGTTTGTTACATAACTTTTCTATTTTTTCCCCCCTTGTCCCGCGCCACCGAGATCACGCCTGTTTAGTAATCACCACACTGCCTGACAAAGGGAAAACAAACCAAAAGAGATGGTTATTTCTCGTCATCAGCCAGCGTGGGGCTCTGGCTTAGTTGATAGTCTGGTAGAATGTCTGCAAGCAGTTTCTTGAACCAAAAGTAATACGCTGGTATCGGGCCCCGGCTCAAGATTCCACCAGCGTCCCGCTGTTCCAAGTACATAATAATTTATTCCCTTGTATCCGATTCCCACGCCACCAGGTCCGTGTCAGCTTAATGGACATCATACTATGGTTAACGCCACGCCGCGTTTCTTCCCGAGAAAGAAGGATATTTCTTCTCAGCCGGCGTGGGGATATGGCTTAGTTCAGTCTATAGAGATGGCTACCACTTTGGTAGCCTTCAATGTTTCAGCAAAAGACTTACTATTCTTGTTAGGATTTCCCACCAAAGTCCGACCCGCTAAGAAGGAACCATTTCATATTGGTGATGATTAAATGACAGTAGGTTGCGCGGCCATGGCAGCAGCCTCACGGCTTTGAATTTCTGTATAAAGTCCAGGGAAAGTACAGCCAGAAATTACACGTCGCTACAAACTTTAACCCTATTATGGTCCCCCCAAAGTCCAACCCATTACAGAGGAACCATTTCATATTGCTGATGATTAGATGACATTAGGCTGCCGCGGCCGCGCGGTTTTGGGTTTCTATATAAAGTCCAGGGAAAATTCTGCCTAAAATTCTATCGCTACAATCTTTTACCCTTTAACAAAAAACTTAGTACTATTGTTTGGAGTTTCCCCCCACGTTAAGCCCTGCCAAAAAGGAACATTTACATGTTGCTGACAATCAAGAGATATTAGGTCGCGAGGCTGCGATAGCAGCCACGCGGTTTTGGATTTCTATATGAAGTCCAAGGAAAATTCTTTTGGTAATTGCATCACTCGCTGGCAGCGCCTGGGCCAGAAGCTCCCAGCACACAGTTTGGAGGCATTTTGGGGGCGCCGCTCATGTCCAAAGTGGTTCAGTTGCCTCCGGGGTCGATCTCGCGCGGGGCCGCAAAGGGTCGTCCCCACATGGCTCTGTGCTTAAATGTTGGCCGGCACAGGGCGGATCCGGGAGTCCCGCCCATCGGCTATACCGGGCTTCCTGTAGAGTCTAAAAACCGGCTATAGCCTCGCTGCGTTCAAAAAGAAAGAGTTGAGAGAGAAAAGAGCATACCCTGCCGGCAGCGCCTGGGCCAGAAGCTCCGAGCACACAGTTTGGAGGCATTTTGGGGGCGCCGCTCATGTCCAAAGTGGTTCAGTTGCCTCCGGGGTCGATCTCGCGCGGGGCCGCAAAGGTGCCAGTCTGATTTTTGATTCTTGGCAAATGAGACAGCATCCCTGATTCTTGACCGTTGATGGAGGTCAGAACTCCGCATTCCTTCTCTCACTTGAGTGTGACGTGATACTCCTAGCATAGCTCTTTCGATTCCTCGTTGGGATACCCGAATAGCATTCTCATCCTCTTTGCATAGGGACCAGGTCTCTGAGACGTATGTTAGTGCAGGAAGAATGGTAGAATCAAAATGATGTGCCCAGAGTCGGAGGTCCTTCGTCCTTTTAACCAATTCTTCAACGCTCTTGAAGGCGTTCCATGCTTCTCTCTTCCTCCTGTGCAGTTCTGGCGCCAAGTTGTTCCTCATGTTGAGTTCTCAACCCAGGTACAAATAGCTGCTACTTTTGGAGATGTTCGTTCCATTGAGAGCAAATGGAGCATCAGTGACTAGTTAGTTTTTCATGAGCATCGTCTTGTTGAGATTCAGCTGCAGTCCGATCTTTCCACACTTGCGATTGAAGTCGGCCAGCATTTCTGCTGCTTGGCTAATGTTTGAGGTTATTAGAACAATGCCATCAGTGAAGTGGAGGTGGTGCAGTTGATGACCATCTATCTTCACTCCCATTCCTTCCCATTCCAGTGATCACATGATGTTCTTGAGGGTGGCACTGAAGAGTTTCGGTGAAAAAGTATTGCCCTGCCGAACCTCTCTCTTTATGTCAATGATCACTTCCTTGTAGAATGGTGAGATCCTGGTGGTGAATCCGTAATACAGCTTGCGGAGGATCTTGGTCTACTGAGTTGGAATGCCCTGTTTGACTAGGGCTGCGATGACCACTTCAGTCTCAACAGAATCGAAGGCCTTCTTTAAGTCGATGAATGTTAGACAGAGTGGCATCTTGAACTCTCGTGAAACTTCCATGAGTTTGGTCACTGTGTGGATATGGTTGATCGTGCTGAATCCTTATCAGAACCCGGCTTGCTTACATGGTTGTCCTTCATCTAGTGTTCTGCCTATTCTATTCAGGATGACATGAGTGAACAAGTTGTATACGACAGACAGCAGGCAGATCGGGCAATAGTTGCTGATGTCATGGATGTCTCCCTTCTTGTACAACAGAATGGTCCTGCTGGTTTTCCACTGGGATGGGACCTTGCATTCAGACAGGTAGCTTGTGAAGAGCTGAGTCAGTGTATTTTTTTTAATTGAATCACCATATGGAAAGTTACAAAGTTCTCAAGCTTATGTCTCAGTTATACAATATTCAAACACCCACCCCTTCATCAGTGCCCATATTCTACCACCAAAAACCCCAGTATACCTCCCGCCCGCCCCCCCACCCTCAACTGCATAACTGATTATTTCACTTCATTTTCTCTTTACCTTAATTACATTCCATATTTCAACACAAAACTCACTATTGTTGTTGGATTTCCCCGCAAGAAAGACAGCCCTACTACCAAGGGAGCATTTGATAATTAGTTTTCCATTGCTTAGAATGGACAGATATGTAACCCCACTGCTCCAAGTACATAACTCTTTTTTTTTCCTTTTCCTTTTTTTTCCTCATCCCCCTTCCCATGCCTCATAGTATGGTGGACGCCGCGCCGCGTTTCTCCCCGAAAATGGGAAACAACTGGGAAAGAGGGATATTTCCTCTTCTCGGCTGGTGTGGGGCTATTGCTTAGTTCACAGTCTAGAGAAATGGCTGCTACTTTGATTACCTTAAATATTTCAATATTTCAACAAAAAACTGTTATTGTTTGCGGTCTCCCCCAAAAGTCAGACCTGCTAAAAAGGAACCGTTTCACATTGCTGACAATTAAGAGATGTTAAGTCGGCCGTGTGGTTTTGGATTTCTGTATAAAATCCAGGGAAAGTTCTGCCAGAAATTGAATTGCATAGCCCATCTCACAGTCCCAGTGCATTGTTGTAAGAAGCTGCTCTGGATGCCAAAATGTGTTAGAAGGCCTCTGAAATCAAAGTCTTGAGGCGCAGAGGGTCCGTTTCGCTCTCAGCAGCTCCGGATTTATCTGGGCCGAGGGCGTGCCGGTAACACCCACTTCCCATGATTGCCTAGGAGCCCCAAAGTGTAAAAACCGTATACCTCTGGGTTAGTAGTCTTAGAAGGTAGCTCTCACCACGTGGATATTGCTGAGCTGCCATTTTCCATGCAGAAAAACAGGGTGGAGAGGAAAGATCCATCTCCAGGCAGTGCGGAGTTGTAGCCCAGCTCACAGTCCCAGTGCATTGCTGTAAGAAGCTGCTCTGGATGCCAAAATGTGTTAGAAGGCCTCTGAAATCAAAGTCTTTAGGCACAGAGGGTTTCTGAGCCAGTGAATTGTTGAGTACTGGCAGCAGATTCTTTAGATGTTCGGGTCTGACGCGAAAATGTTATGGATATCCTTATAGGAACAGCATTGAATCTGTATAATACTTTGAGGAGTATTGCTCAACTAATTTTTTCTTCTTCTTCCCTTTCTACAGATGCCCTGAGCCTTGTCCTTGTGGGGAGGGGCGGGACTGGGAAGAGCGCAACTGGAAACACCATCCTTGGGAGGCCGGAGTTCCCCTCACACCTCAGTGCTCAGTTGGTTACCAAGACCTGCCAGAGCAGCAAGAAGAAGTGGGGGGGGCAGGAAGTGGTGGTTGTGGACACACCCTCATTCCTCCTGGCACCCAGCGACTCAGAGGATCCATCCCAGCTAGAAGAGGAGGTCAAACGCTGTTTTCACTTCTGTGATGTGAAAAAGATTCTCTTTGTCCTGGTGTTCCAGTTGGGAATGTTCATTCAAGTGGATCAAAGTGTTTTGTTGCAGTTAGAGAACATCTTTGGAAAGAAAGTTAAGAAATACACAATTGTGCTGTTCACCCGGGAGGAAGATCTAGGGGGTGACAGCATCAAAGATTACATTAAGAGTGTAGATTGCAAAGCTCTTAAGAAGACTGTTGAAGAGTGTGGAGGGCGAGCTTGTGCCTTTAATAACAGAAAGTCAGGTGAATCTGGGAAAACCCAGGTGATAGCTCTGCTGAAAATGGCCAATACAGTGATAGAGAACAATGATGGGCATGGATATCCTTTTGATTTGGAAAAGGTCATCAAGAAAATTAAACTCATGAGAAGTTCTCAGGATAAGTCCAGATGGAAAGATAAGAAACAGAATTAGGTCATAAGTATGTAAGACCTTCAAGAGCTGTAATCAGCGATCCACTGAGCACGTCCAGGAGTGATCCCAGAGCATAGCCAGGTGGGACTCCTGATCATCCCACACCTAATCAGTTACCAGGGGCTGGAGATATCACGCAATGGGTTGGGCACATGTTTGTGGGTAGCAGGCAAGTTTCAATACCTGCCACCACGTGGTTTCTAGAGCATCCTGAGCACCATGGTTGTAGCCACCCCAAATAAAGAAGCAAGAAAACAAACAAACAAAAGCAAAGTTCCCAAAGGTGTCTAGTATAGCCAGGGCCTCTTTAATTTAGAGACACTCAGGCTGGGGGCAGGCATGGTAGAATGTAGCGAAAGGAAGAGGGCCTATGACTTGGAGAGTTTGAGAGGTAAACACCCACCTTCTCATTCCCCTTCTGCTTGTTGGGGGGTTATAAATGAGCAGGCTGGGGCAGATAGTAGGGGGTTAGAAAGGAAGGAAGAAAGAAGGTCGAAAAATCAGGAAAAATGTTTTAGAGACTAGGCTATATAGACGTATGTTTATATAATTGAAAAATCAGTCTTCTGTTTGTGGTGTTTGGGTTATACTTGTGGTGTTCAGAACTTATTCCTGGATCTGTATTTAGGGATCACACCTGACAGTGCTCAGGTGACCATAATGGTTCTGGGAATCAAACCCCGGGCAGGTGCCTGCATTTAAGACAAGTGCCTTACACTCTGGCCATCTCTCTAGCCTTAAATTTTAATTTTTCTTGCAGTTTAGGTAACAGTGATAATAGTGTTAATGTTTATAGTTTTGATGTACAAAACACCTCACCAATACCAAAGTGCCTAGAACTCTTCACCACTCTCCTTATGATATTTCTAGTCTCTTTCTCTCTCTTTCCCTGCTCACTCCACTGCTTGGTAATCTCAGTTTTATAATCTGAGTTCAAGGGTTTGTCATCAAAAACACTGCAAGAGTCACAATTATGTGGGCAGGTTGGAATCAGTAGACACCATGAGGTTGGCAAAGGGTCAAAGGACAAGATATTTGCATAGAACCAGGGGAAGCCATTTATAAATGCTTGAAAGTAGCCCACGCCCATCTAGGAGCTGAGAGTGACAGCTGGAAGGAGCCTGACTCCCGTGGCCATTCTATTACCCAGGGCTAGTGGCCACTGGCCTCAGGCAGGCGCAGGACCATGTTGCTCTTGTGGCTGCTCCTCAGTGCCCTTCTTATTCCAAGCCCGAGGGGAAAGTGGGGTCCAACCTGCTTTTTGTGTTAAGGAAAAAGGAATCTGTGAGGATTCAAAAGATTCTGTTGCTAATCAACACCATGAATGTACTAGGGAAAAAAATCAGAATATGGTAAAATTGCCCAGATTAGATGCATACGCAAAAAAACTCTAAGTCTTCTGGAAAAATAAAATAAAATCGTTCCTCTACACTGTCTCTTTCTTTTAAAAAAATCCCTGAGAATCAGAAATTAGGTCATGACTCAGAGAACTCAAGTAATGACGGGTGGCCTCCTCAGGAGCTCATGTAAGGGAGCCCAGGATGAGGTGGTCAGGGGCGGGTTGGCCCTGGGCTCCCAGCTCTGTCCTGTCTCCATGCTGAAGGAGACTGCGTGGAGAGCACCTCCAGGTGGGGTGTGGAAGAGGGAATCTTGGAATCTTCTCCCAAGATGGAGTGTTCTCTGTGTGAACACTTTACACATGGTTTGAGAACAGGATCTATGTCATCTGCTTCTTTCTGGGAGAATCTATCAAGTTCCCTTCAAGATTAAACCAGTTGTAAGAATATGTAGTTCCCGGGGGCGGTACAGGCACGCCTTAGGCCCAGATAAGATCTGGAGCTGCTGCTCGCAAAACAGACCCTCTGTTGTTCTGAAAGACCATATGATCCAAGAGGTCTTTTAACCCATTTTGGCACCTAGAGCGGCTTCTTACAGAAATGCATCCAGACTGTGAACTGAACTAAAATATCAGAAATCCAAAACCGCGGAATCTTCATTCTCAGCAATGAAAAGAAATTATTAAATGATGCCTTTTCAGCAGGCCTGATTGTTGGGGGGAAATTCCAAACAATAATAATGAGTTCTCTATTGAAATATTGAATGTATTCAAAGTATAGAGAGAATAAAGTGAAGATCATTAGCTACTTAGGTGGGGAATGGGTGGGAGGGGGGTATATTGGGGTTCTTGGTGGTGGAACATGTGCACTGGTGAAGAGATGGGGGTTCAATCATTATATGACTGGGGCTTAAACCTGAGAGCTTTGTATTTTTTTCACGATGATTAAATATAATAAATTAAAATTAAAATTAAAGAATATGTAGCTCCACCATTAATACTTTTGTTTCTATATAACTCTTCATATGATGACTTCAGGGATGTATGTACAAATTCAGTGAAAAAATAAAGAGGAATGAAGCTCAGACTTCATGTCTTCATGTTTCATTTTATTCATTTCAAAATGATTCTGGTGCCCCCTTCCCCTGCTCCCCCTCCCCCTTGGTGACTTATGTGAAGCAGCAAGGGGAGAAACAGCCACTTCCACTTTCTCCAGACCCACTCCTGCCACCTCAGGACAGGCTGGGAAGTCCAGGACTGATAAAGTCTGCGATGAGTCCCTGCATGGGATGGACTTTGAGTCCCACCAGCCCCACAGGGTAGCTCAAGCCACCCCTAGCGTCCACTTCGTCTTCTGGGCACAAGAGTTAGTCCCCACCATCTGATTTCTCAGGGAGCCGTGGCCTCAGGGTGGGGTTAGGCATTGCTTTTTGCAGAAAAGGAAAGTCAGTTCTAGCCTTAGCCAAGCTTGGCTTGGTCCTTCGCCTTCTCACAGAAAAGAATTTTAGGAGGAGACAAACACTTAAATAAAAACAGATTTTATTTGGAGTTTTTTTAGGGAAGGGGAAGGAGGGAGAGAAAGGGAGAGAGAGTAACGCGTTCAAGAGAGAAACACGGGCTTCTCCAAAGCGGAGAGTGTCTCAGTACATCTCAAGAGGGGAGATGCGGGTACGACATGTGCTTGGCCACGACATATAAACACGGGCAGCATATGTGCATATTTCCTGTGTTCAAGTTGGCTTGTATAGGGTTTCTCCCCACCTGCCTCACATGGGGCTTTCTATGTAGGTAAGAGTCTGTTGCTAGGGTTGTTGCCAAGGGGGTAGAACTGGGAGCAGTTGATGATCTTCTTTGAAATTCCTTTTTTTGTTGCAGGATCTCTTAGAGCGAGGGGGGTGGGGGGTCCAGCCTTCTCTGGGTTTGTGCTGGTGCCAGATAAAGGTTTTATCAGGCATTAGCTCTTGTGCCCATGAGGTGCCTCCTGAGAGCCTTAGGGCTCGTTGGTTATTACTTCCCAGGAATGTCATTGATATGGGGCCCTTCCCTATCTACCTGTGACACAGCATATGACCAGGAGAATGTACTATGTGTGCTGAGAAAAATGTGTTCTGTTGCTATTGGGTAGAATTTAATATATATCATTAATATAATTAATTTTATAAAATATATTAATTTATTATATAAATATAAGGGCTGCATCGATAGCACAGTAGGTAGGGTGTTTGCCTTGCATGTGGCCAACCCAGGTTCGATTCCTCCGTCTCTCTTGGAGAGTCCAGCAAGGTACAGAGAGTATCCCACCCGCATGGCAGAGCCTGGCAAGCTCCCCGTGGCGTATTTGATATGCTAAAAACAGTAACAACAAGTCTCATAAAGGGGATGTTACTGGTGCCTGATTGAGCAAATTGATAAACAATGGAAGGACAGTGTTACAGTGTTACAGTGCCAATAAATTAATATATAAAATATATATTATGTGTTTCTAAACATTGAAACATACCTCAGACTAAATGTGCCTTAATATTTCAATGTTTTGATGTGCCTATGTTTCAATGTTTCCATATTATTCATTGTTTAGGTGACTTTGTTTCCAGGTTTTGAACCCCCCTCTTTGTTGTGGGGATAAATTTGGAGAAGTCTTTACTGACACCAGACTGTCCTCTTGGCAAGAACTGAAGCCTCACAGCAGAACCACTGGCCTTTTATTAGAAAAAAACTCATCCTGGTCTCTGAGCACTGTTGTAAGCACCTGCAAAACTTGTTCTGCCCATCAGCGTCCAAATCCTGTTCAAGCGCTGCAAAGCAAGCGTTACAGAAGTGAGAAAAAGTGGTTATGGCAGGAGTACATGAAGCAAACAATTAGTCACCTTTAACCATATCCCTTTGACACCTGCCCATTGTTCCTGTTTGCTATCCCTGACGGGCTTTCGGGCCCTTGCAGGAAATTCTGTGTATTTATGGAATGACACAGTTAAGTCAGTTCAAACAAAATACACTTTTAAAAAACAAAACTTCTTACTCTTCTCTTTCAATCTCCCCTTTAACACCTTTTGATATGTTAGTATTGTTTTAATGATTTGGTTGTTCCAGCATTGGTGACACATATATTAATGATTGCTGTTATATCCTTCTATGAATTGATTTACTTATATTTATACTTATATTTATACTTATATCTATCCTTCATAGAGGGAAATATATATGTATATATATATGCCTCTTGGAGAAACCAGCAAGCTACCGAGAGTATCCTGCACAGCAGAGCCTGGCAAGCTACTCCTGGCGTATCTGATTGCCAAAAACAGTAACAATAACGAGTCTCATTCCCCTGACCCTGAAAGAGTCTCCAATATGGCAGCATTGGGAAATATGAGTAAGGAGAGGCTGCTAAAATCTCAGGGCTGGGTTGAATGGAGACATCACTGGTGCCCACTTGAGAAAATCGATGAAGGATGACAGTGATAACAGTGGTGACAGTAATAACAGTGATGATATTTATAAAACTAGTTCTTTATGTTAGTGGGAAAATTACTCAGCCTGGTGGTTCTTGAACTGGGTTGTGAAAGAATTGGATGACTGAACTGGATTTAGTGAGCTTTGAATAAATTTAAATTTTATTGGAGTTGAGGTTATGTGGTTACAATATTGTTAACCATATTGTTAATATGCTTTTGCTAAACTGCACTTCACTGTCACCAGTGTCAAAGTTCCTCCACCACCATTTTAGGTCATTTCTAGTCAGCCTCTTCCTTCCCCACCAGCTGCCCTCAGCAGCCACTATTAGGTCACCTCTGTGCTGTGTTTTGTTTCTCTAAGTCAAGGAGCAGATAAACATCTGACAGGGACAAATTCAGACCATTGTTCACTTAGATGGCCCAGGGTCAGGGTCTTCAAAATGCTGCTGTAAGGGACAGGACACTAAGCCTTCCCCTGGGTGGGTTCACGTTGTGACCTAGGACTTGGGGTAAGCTGCGGAGATGACAGGGGCCATAGGATCACAAAGTTGCTGTTCAGTCGCTGCTCTACATGGGAAGTGGACAAGTGGCCAGAACGTGAAAAAGATCATTTTATTGAGGTTTTTGACCTTGTTATAGTAGTGGCAAAAGCCATGTCCTATATTTAAAGGGCTTTTGGCACTGACTCTTGGTAAATGACAAGGGGTAATGGAATATGCAATAATTAAAATACAATAGAATAGCACTAACAATTATGTCTTGTTATAGATTTTAAGTTAAAATCTATTAAATCTGTTACAAATAAAGGCAGCTCTGTTGTTTTCACTTTTGCATGGACTAAAACTTTTATTTCTTCACTTCAGTCTATCTATGTGCTTGAAGCTTAAATGAGGGTCTTATATAGTCTGGTCTTCTCCACTCCCCATGTCTACTCAATAACTCTTTGCTTTTCTATTGGAGGACTTCACCCGTTCATATTTAAAATATTTGTTGATTAGCAGGGACTTAGTAATGCCACCCTACAGTCTTCTGGTCATTTTGTGGTCTCTATGCTTATGGAAAGTGCATCTCCAAAAAAAATCTGTGAGACTATGTTGGTGGTCATGATTGGACACGAAGCCAATCAGGATGCAATCAGGAACAGTATGAAAGCATGTGGACGTCCTAAGTTCCTCATCCACACAGAGCCGGTTCTGCTGAGGCCAACCACCACCGACACCAAACTTCCCTTCAGGTTCAAATTCATGGTGGTTTCTTCCCCCATTGGTCAACACTGGGCACAAAGCTGAAGCTTCCAGTGCAACTTGCCCCTTACAACTCCGAGGCCCACCCAAGGGTGGAAACAGAACTTGGATTGGCTGCTTGGCCAGAAAAGGGGAGGGGTTGAGGGAAGACCTGGAAAGAAGGGTCCTGTTCTCATGTCCTCTCCTGGGGACTAAGACCCAATCGCCTACTCTCCTACTCAGTTTCTTTTTTATTTCCAAAAAAATAAAGAATAATCTTAATTTTCTTCCAGTGAGCTAAACGTACTTAGCTGGATTCTTGTTCTTGCAGTAAGGTCATCTGTGAATGATTTTCTTGTTACTGCTGTTGTTGTTTTGGGGACACACCTGGCACTACTCAGAGCTTACTTTGAACTCTGGACCCAGGCAGGTTCAATCCCTGACACCCCATATGGTCCCTAGAATTCACCAGGAGTGATTCCTGAGTCCAGAAATAGAACAATCTTCATACTGTTTCCTATATGAACACTTTTTTTGTAAGCATGTTCAGCAGGTCTACATAACAGACAATACGAAATATATTATTTCGGTTGTGTTTTGGGACAGGGTTTGGAACTTGGGATGGAAACATACTGAATTTGGTGGTGAGAAGGTGTAATGGTGGTGGGATTGGTGTTTGAATATTAAATGTAATCAAATATTGTGGACTAAGTTATAAAATAAACATTAAAAAATCATTCTGTGTCCGTCTTTCTTCTGACTAACTTTACTCAGTGGAATACTCCCCAGATTCCCCCACATCATGGCATATTGCATGATTTAGTTTTTTTCCTTAGAGATGAATAAAATTCTATTGTGTATAGAAGAAGTGGAAAATGTATAGGCAGAAGCAGGAAACTAAGGGACGGGACCTTTGAGTGACCCATTCTAGGAGCTGGGATGAGATGAATGAGTCGTAAATCATAAAGTTACAACCAGAACAGAGCAAGTGAGCAAGGTCCGGCAGGGTGAGCAGGAATGGGATAGGGTCACAGAAATAATTAATAAATTCTATATGGAACTTAAGACTAATTATATTAATCACTGATTATACCAACTGCATATGTGTCAGCAGTTATGCTAGCAACCGTTGTTAGAAGAAAAATCCCCCATAGATCCTTATGTAAGCTATAGAAACTGTGAACTACATTAGTGGCTCGGTCTGTTTTGGTGATAGGTGCGTCAAGGTCACTTGTGTAGAACGGACTAGGTCGCCTCCATCATACATCTAGGGTGCTTCCTGTTTCCTGGTCAGGTTTCCATTACATGTGTACCACAAAACCATTGTAAACATTTGTGTATTAATCGGAGATGCCTAAAGAGATTTGGCAGAGAGAGGGAGAGAGGTCAGAGACCGTCTGCAGGGCCCAGAGTGGGATGAGCTGGAGAAGGAGGGAGAACAATCTCCCGGAGGCCTGCCCACCTCCTCATGGCCCTGAAAGGGGCAGAGCACAGCAGCAAAAATTCAAAACGCCTCTTCACGCTTTACATGATCTGCATGTGGGTGTTGTTTGGGCCCACGACTCGAACACAAGACACTCAAAAGGAGCTCAGAGATTTATTGAAGAGAGTTGTTACACAGAGAGAGAAGTTGTTACAGACTGACTGGGCTGGACCCCATAGAGAAATGGTTGGGGTACAACCCCCTTCAACCACAGGGCAAAGTTAAGGAGACTTGATGACCACCCACGGATTGGCCGGTGCCACCTCCAAGTATCACAAGTACCTCAAGCCTTTGTTTCTCTATTGGCTTTGTTTGTTTCCAGGGTGTGCTCCGGGATAGGGTCTGGGGTTCGTGCCCAGCTCAGTTGTCAGTCACATACTTTCTAGGCTTCTAAAATGGCTACACTTAGGTTCTTACTCAGAAAGGTTATTCCAACAGTATCTTCCCTGGGGTCCTTGATGTTCTCATAATTCACTGCGTCTTCACCCCTCCACCCCATCGGAGCTAAGAATAGAGCACTGTGGATAGAGTGAGCTGGAGGACTGGAGAGAGAGTACAGGGGTTAAGGCACTTGTCTTGGAAGTGGTAGAAGCTGGTTTGATGGTGGAGTGGCTGCTGTGGGCCTCTGTGTTGGTCCACAGTATTCAGGTTCTTCCAAATTTTTAAGAATGAAAATACTTAGTTATAGAGATGCTCAGACTCAGAGTTAGGAAAATAGAAAAATTTATGGAGAGTAAGTAAAACCGAAAGGGGAGGAACTTAGTTATAGGACTAAGTTTAGTAAGGCTCATTTTGGGGATTTTTATAGAGAAACTGGGTCTTTGTGTTACTTGCCCAGTGACCATAAGGTCACAGAGAATGCAGGGAACTTGCAGAGTGGCCTGGGCGCTCTGGGTCTTTTGGGTTTTCTGTTTGACCTGAGATATAGGCTCTTAGACTTGATGAGCTTAAGACCTGGGGCAGAATTTATGATTTTTGGCAACTGTTAACATCTTATTAGAGAGAGCCAGGGGCTGCAGGAATATTAAAAATGTAGGATAAGAGCGGTAAAAAAAATTGGACTGCTAAGAGAAGCTGGTAAGGAAAATCTGAGGTTTCTTCTTTCAGGGATCCTCTGTTTCTTGTATGGTTCCCCACCCCCCAGCACTGCCAGGCATGATCCCTGGGCCCAGAGCCAGGGGTGAACCTTGGGGATGGCCAGGTGTGGTCCTCAAACAAACAAACAAAAAAAAACAAAACAAAAATGTGAGCTCCATTCAGCCTTACCATCCCAATAAAAGTACTGAATGCCCTGAACAAACACCATGACCTCTTAGCACGTGTATGGCAAACCATAATGCACAAGAGAAAAAGGAGAGAGAGAGCAAGAAGGAAAGTGCCTCCCATAGAGGCAGGCTGGGGTGGAGGGAGGGTTGGGGTGATGGTGGGAGGGAAATAGGGGAGTTTGTGGTGGGAGATGTACACTGGTGGAAGGATGGGTGCTGGATCATTATGTGACTGAAACCCAGTTATGAACAGCTTTTTGTAATGGTCTCTCCCACAGATATTCAATTAAAAAATTTAAAAAATAATGTGGAGTTCATGCCCGCTTCAGTCAGCTTAATCAATGGCTAAATAAATAGCAATACTCCTACATTAAAATAAAATGTGAGCTGGAGAGGGGCCTGCCCGCTGTGACTCCTGAGTGAGGCCTGCTCAGTTCCTCACCCCTCACTCACTAAAGCCTCATCCTGTTTGTTCCTCAGGAAGAAACAGTTCTTCAGTCTATTTCCCGTCACCCTCCTCTGATCAGGGTCCAGCTCTGCCCTTTCCTTCCTCTCCACCCACTTTCTGCTTGAAATTCTTTCGTTTTCACTTTTCCCTGAGGCCAACAGTATGTTTTGAAGAACTTGGGTTCTGGTAATTTCCACCAAGTATGGAAAACAACGTTCTCATCTGTGATCAGAAACCCCAAGACGCAGAGCTGCCACTGAGGGTGCAGAGGCCAGTGTGTCCTGTGTGGTCAAGACCTGGATCCCCTCCACACCACCATCGCGGCTGCTCCCCTGAGCACTCCTGTCTATGAGGAAAGGTTCCACCAGGACAGTGCTCAGGCTCAGGAAGAGACACAAAGAGATACTGAGGAGGAGGTTAAGGAGCCCGCAGAGGCCCAGCAGTCCCAATGGAGAGTTAAGAGCCAAGTCCTGTCCTGCCCTTGGCTACTGAAGACTGATGCACAATTCCACCGAGTTAAGCCATATTATAGCTCGCGTCACTAGGCCAGTTTTCCAGGATGAGTTTAGGGAACTGAGATCAAATTTAGGTAATAGTAAATGGTCACTGAGCGACATGAGATTGTTTGAAATCACTCTAAGGCGGTGAAAGGAGGACATTAAAATTAAAAGTTAAGATAAAGGAGTAGGGAAACTGACACTATTGGAGATTTACAGAAAAGGGTCCTGCATTAATTAAGCTATTTATTACTCTAAGAAAGGACAAGACTAGATTTCTATAATTGTTCTGGTAGAATCTGGACTCCATACTCATTATAAATTACCAAACTAATGTTTTGTGCTATCAAACCTGGAGGATTTCATCTTATTAGAATCTTGAGATGAGAATTTAAAGGACCGCTAATAGTGATTACATTTGTCTAAGCACCAGAGCCCTCTATTAGTCACGATTTCCTCAAGGCTCCCCTCAATCCATTCCTTCTCCCCCCTATTCCATAGGAAGAAAACTTTTAGGTACCCATAATTTGAAAGGTTAATTCTATTTTACAGCATCCTCTTGCATGTAATTATTTCCACATGAACAAGTTCTACCAATATGAATGGTAGAACACAAATATGAATGAATGGAAGTGATGGCAGTTCTAGATGGTACCCAGAAGATAGCAGGCAGCAGGCCCTTCTTCTTTCCCCTGGCCATTTTCTTACTCCTATGGACAGGACAGGAAGGTATGTGTGATGACTGACCACCTTGGGCCACATAGATGAGGTACCCAAGACAGTGGAGCAGCCTCCATCCTAGAGGTGACTCCTGGATCCAGACACCAGGAAAGCCACCCAGCTCTGGAGAGTTTTCAACTGA
Source organism: Sorex araneus (assembly GCF_027595985.1). Taxonomy (NCBI): domain Eukaryota; kingdom Metazoa; phylum Chordata; class Mammalia; order Eulipotyphla; family Soricidae; genus Sorex; species Sorex araneus. The sequence goes on from NC_073302.1 coordinate 449,635,920, forward strand.
CCCCCAGGACTGCTCAGGACCATCCCTGTCATTCAGACTCTGCAGTTGTGTGTCTCTATTGTGTTACTCACAATAGATCTTGTGCTGTAGCATCACTCTGCATTCTAATGTACATCTTTATTACAAAATAGTATGTAGTTATTGACTGATAACATCATCTAAGAACATTTTTATATGATCTGGAGAAATATGGGAATATTTTGTACATATAAAAGGAAATAAAATATAGAGAAGTAAAATAGAAATATAAACATGTTAAAAAAAAAAGGATCCAAGTGCACAGCACCAGGCTGGCGTTTCCTCTGATGCGGGTTCTGAACCGCTGTTCTCCAGGCACAGCATCTTATGAGAGCGATGAGTTTCACAGCTCTGATTTGCTGCTGTATCTTAGGTTGAAATAACACTTATTGACATTGTTGGGCTTGTTCTGTTTGCTCTTCTTATAATTTCCGTCTTCTTCCTGATTCTCATGTCTCTCACACGTATTGTAACTACCAGGGACCACAATGTAAGTAAACACGTTTCATAGTTCCAGTGGGGTTTTGGAGTGTAACAGCTTTTTATTCCATATATGCATTTATATGTTTAGGAAACTCTCCCCACTCCATTGAAGTCTCCCAGAAAATTACAACGTGTTAACGGTCAAAAGGAGAATAGAAGAATTCATAAGAGAACCTGGCTCTGGGAGAGAGGGAATCTTCCCAGTGACTGACAGGGTGGTAAATCCGTGTGTGTGTGTGTGTGTGTGTGTGTGTGTGTGTGTGTGTGTGTGTATTGGGAATATGTGATTGTGATTGGTTTTATTTTGCTTGTTTAAAAAATTATGCTCAGAGATGGAGATTGTTTTTGTCAATTGTTTACTTAGCACAAGTTTACCATGGGGTTATGACTTATAGTAATAATTTAAAAAATATATATGCCGCTGCTATGGAGGTTGAAGTCTTCAAATACACGGAAGAGAAATAGCAGACACCAAACCAAAGATGAATTAATAGTATTATTGTTGTAGAAAAAGAGACAAAGAAGTTAGGTTCAAATTTACTGAGTATTCTGAAAGAACAAAGCTCATGTATGGGAAGGGCCATTCAGTATCTAACTCTCTTCAGGTTACTGACTGACCGAGGAGCTATCACCTCTAAAGTGCCCATGGAGAACTTTCTGAAAGATTGGAAAAACTGCTCAGAGAGGTCAGCAGTTGTTGCCATAAGCAGAGGCAGAATTTGAAGTTCCATTCCACTTACCCAGCACCGCATGGACATCCCTAAGTCCTGCTAGGTATCACTCAATTTCCTAAATTATAACAGTGAAATGAATGAAGCTGAGCAGGCAAGTATCATGACAGAAACTGGCAAGACAAAAAAAACTGGAAGATGACAGGATACAGAATTTATAACCAATAACAATTGCACTCTTCTTTAGAAGACTAAAACAAAAAAGAGCAATTAGAGTCATTTATAGCAAACCATAGCAAATTTGTTAAAACATTTTCTCTAACATAAAAAAATTAGTCAAACACCTTATTTTGTGTCTTAGAACAGATTTAAAACAATATAGATTATTACACAAAAAATTAAGACACTAGTTGAAGAGGTGATAAAAGAAACTATCCTTTGGTAGAGGAAAGTTTGGTTGGAAACTTTTAGTAGGAGATGAAAACTTTAAACTATAAGAACAAAGAAATTACATTCTTCATAAATGTACCAAACAATTATCTTCAGAGGATGATAATTTTTTAGTATTATCAAGGATGTATTGATTTAAAACTTGTATAATTTCAAGTACTTCTCCTTGGAGTCTTATGAAAAGTATAATATAAGACACTGTCTTTTCTTTGAATGTCTTAATATCCCTAATCCTATGAAGAGATGTTGAAAATTTAAAATAAAAAACAATTTGCTTTATAGATAAAAATATTTAAATTTTAGTTTAACGTATTTTTTGGGTCACACCTGACTGTGATGGAAGTTCTCCTGGCTCAGTGCCCAGGGGAATTGATTGTGTGGTGCTAAGGGTCAAATGTGGACTTTCCACATGCAAACCATGCGCTTCAACTGATGGAGCTATCTCACTGACCCTTAAATCTTTAAACCTGCCAGACGAGAATATTAATTGGACTTGTCACAAATCCCTTGGTCTGAAAGAAGTAGATCAGATAACTGACTTATAGTAGTATTTATTTAATTTTATAAGTTATTTCACAATATTTGATTACATTTAATATTCAAAGACCAATCCCACCAACCATTACATCTTCCCACCACCAAATTCAGGATGTTTCCATCCCAAGCCACAGTCCCTGTCCCAAAACACAACTGAAATCATATATTTCATATTGTCTGTTATAAAGGACTGCTGAACAAGCTTACATAAAAGTGTTTATATAGGAAACTGTGAAGATTGTTCTATTTTGGCAGGAGCCATTAAGACATCCTATAGGATATCAGTAACATGTTGTTAAAGTTTGGGGATGTGAACGCTGTTATATATATCTGAAAATATGTATGTATGCACAAAGGAGACTGTGGTCTGATCCCGTTTGGAATTTTGGGACAACAGTGACATAGGTCAGGCAAAACCTTCGATTGAATATGATGTGGTCAATTTCATTGTGGAACTGTCCACCGGGAGACTCCCATGTTCAACGTTTATATTTGGCCTTCTGGAACTGTGAGTTACCATGGATGGTCTTGGTCGACATGATGAACTCACAGTCTCTCACCCTGATCATTCCAATATGGCCCTGGGTCCCAATATGGAGTTCTTCGGGTGACCTTCTTGGTCCTATCTTGGCATTAAAATCACCAGCAATGATCTTGTAGAAAGTGTGGTCTTCTTTATAGAACCTCTCCAGTTCCATATAGAACTTCTCAATTTCTTCATCATAGTTGGATGTTGGTGCATAGACGACGAAGATAGAAACTGCAGGCAGTGAGCCACATCTATTCAAGCGTAATCATCCTATTCAGGTTGTTAGGCATTCAAATGAATAAATGCTTATGGCCAAATTCGTGTTGACAAGGACACCAAAGCCACTGACACCTCTGTTGTCACATGTTCCGAGGAAAAATTCTTCTCCAGTGTCGAAAATGGCATGATGTGATTGATGTCTTCTCGTTGCAGTCAGATCAATGATGTCGTACTTGATCTTCTGTGCTTGCACCATCAGGTCTTTGATGGATACTTCCAATGCCAGTGTACATGCGTTGAAAGTACAGATAGTCATTTTAGTCTTTCTTCGCTTTGGCAGTCTAGTTTATCCCTGAGATTTTTTTCAGCCTCTCCTTGCTCATCTTTCTTAACGCTGTCATATTGGGGGCTCTTTCAGTGTCGGGTGAATGAGGCCCATTGTTGTTACTGTTTTTGGCATATCCAATACGCCATTGGGTAGCTTGCTAGGCTCTGCCATGCAGGCAGGGTACTCCTGGTAGCTTGCCAGGCTCTCCGAGAGGGACAGAGGCTTTTAGGGTGGCCTCCAATCGCCCTTAGAGGTGTTTCCATGGTTCACACCATATTCGAACCCTATCAAATACGGTGCGGGAATTATGGGAAATAGGTATTAAGTGACTTACGGTGTGTCGCACAGCCGCAAAGTTGCCATGCAGTCTGGAGAGCGTTCTGGAGCGAAATTCTACTTCAATGAAGCAGAATGAAGTAGAACGAAGCAAAATTCTACTTCAACGAGTGGGGAGAGAGGTCTGCAAATTTAAAGCTTAAGAAAAGAATTCCCAGAATGACCACCAACTGGCAGGTATTTGGCACTATTGTGGCAAGTGGGAGGATGCCGTCCTTGACAACATTGACAAGGAATGCGATCAATTGGTTCAGCACTTCCATGACTGCACGAAGAATGCCGAGAGTGAGAAAGCCACAAACATATGCCTGTCTCTGGAAACTCTCGAGCTCATTCATCAATGTGGTTTGGCGCGAACATCAGGAAACCACAATCTAATGTCCAAGCTTGTGAAGCTGTGCAGAGAAGCGATAAAGGAAGACCTCAAAGAGAGAAGAGCAGCAGTGTTGGCCAGTGCAACTGAAGCTGGGAAAAGTATTCGCAATGCTCACCTGTCCTTCACCAACTACAAGACCAAGATGACTGCCTTCAGACATCCTGATGGATCTATCACATCTTCCAGAAAGGCAATGGCAAAGATTATTCACGATTTCTACTCAGATCTCTTTGACAGCCATGTCCACCTGCACATATACCAAATTCCGCAGGATGGATATGTCATCTCCAACATCCTCCCTTCCGAAATCTGACACGCCGTTTTGTCGATAAAGACGTGAACAGCACCTGGTCCAGAAAAGGTCAGACCTGAACACCTGAAGAATCTTCTGCTCAGCTCTTCACATGCTACCTGTCTGAATGCAAAGTTCCGTCCCAGTGGAAAACTAGCAGAACCATTCTGTTGTACAAGAAGGGAGACATCCATTACATTGTCAACTATCATCCAATCTGCCTGCTGTCTATTGTCTACAAGTTGTTCACTCATGTCATCCTGAATAGAATAGGCAGAACACTAGATGAAGTACAACCATGAGAGCAAGCCGGGATCCGAACGGGATTCAGCACGATCGACCATATTCACACAGTGACCAAACTCATTGAAGTTTCTTGAGAGTTTAAGATGCCACTCTGTCTAATGTTCATCGACTTAAAGAAGACCTTTGATTCTTTTGAGACTGTAGCAGTCATCGAAGCTCTAGCCAAACAGGGCGTTCAAACTCAATACATCAAGATCCTCCATGAGCTGTATTATGGATTCACCACCAGGATCTCACCATTCTACAAGGAAGTGATCATTGACATAAAGAGAGGGGCTTGGCAGGGCGATACCATTTCACTGAAACTCTTCAGTGTCACCCTGACTACTGGAATGGGAAGGAATGGGAGTGAAGCTAGATGGTTGGCAACTACACCACCTCTGCTTTGCTGATGACATCGTTCTCATAACGCCAAACATTAGCCAAGCGGCACAAATGCTGGCCGACTTCGACAACTAGTGTGGAAAGGTAGGATTGCAGCTGAACCTCAACAAGATGATGCTCATAAAAAACAAACTAGTCCCTGATGCTCCATTTGCTCTCAATGGAATGAACATCTCCGAATGCAGCAGCTATGTGTACCTGGGTCAAGAAATCAACATGAGAAACGACTTGGCGCCAGAACTGCGCAGGAGGAAGAGAACAGCGTGGAATGCCTTTAAGAGCATAAAAGAAGTGGTTAAGAGGACGAAGGACCTCTGACTCCAGGCACATCTTTTCAATTCCACCATTCTTCCTGTGCTAACTTACACCTCTGAGACCTTGGTCCTATGCAAACAGGATGAGAATGCTATTCACGTATCCCAAAGAGGAATCGAAAGAGTTATGGTTGGAGTATCACGTCTCACTCAAGTGAGAGAAGGAATCCGGAGCTCTAACCTCTGTCGACGGTCAAGCATCAAGGATGCTGTCTCGTTTGCCAAGACATCAAAAATCATGTGGGCCAGACATGTAATGCGATTCAGAGACAAGTGCTGGACCAGAGCTGTTACAGGCTGGATTCCACAGGACTTCAAAAGAACGCGTGACCACCCACCAAAGAGATGGTCAGACTTCTTCGTTAAAATCCTGAATGAATGGTTTGAGGCTCTTCCTGCTCCTGGAGCGAGCAGATATCATTAGGCTACACTAGCATGCGACACGGACTAATGGAGACATTACTGGCACCTGCTCGAGCACATTGAAGACCAACAGGAAGACAAGTTATACAAGTGATGTATGTATGCATATATATATATATATTTTTTTTTTCCCTCTATGATATGCTGCCTATATCTGTACCCAATCCAATATGGTGTGGTAATTATGGAGCTTAGGTAAGGAGTGTCTTATCATGTCCAGGAATCCGTTTACTCATACGTGAAGCTCAGCCTGACCGTGTGGGGAGAGGCCTTGAACATGGCGGTGGTTGGGTTGTGGAGGCTTTCGGTTGGTGGAACGGGGTCCCTTGGGAAAAGGAGGGCTCTCATCTGCCCCCTTCTGGGGTGCCTTGAGTGAAACAGTCTGGTGCAGAGTCTGGTGGCAAAGCTATGGGGGCCTCATGTCAAATAACTGACTTGTAACTTGCTCCTTGAGGTGGTGTGGAGAGGCCTGAAGGGAGAAAATTTATTCAAAGGGAATACTTCCCTGGGTTCTGCTTAAGGATCTAAATACCTACAGGCTCTATAATGCCTTGTTTTCTCTCTAGCATTTTTATTGGTGGGAGGCACCACCTGGCTGTGCTCAGGACTTACTCCTGGCTGTGTACTCAGGGATTGCTCCTGACAGTGCTCAGGGTACCGTCTGGGGTGCTGGAGACCGAACCTGGGTTGACCACGTGCAGGGTGAATGCCCTCCCTGTTGTGATATCACTATGGTCCCCTCCAGTGCTTTTTAGTATTTGAAATCGTTTGCTCCGGTTTATCTTTAGGACATTTCTTTGCTCTCTGTTTCTTTTTGGGGGGGACCAGACTTTCCTTGGACTGAGACTTTGTTTTCATCTCCACTCCTTGGATCATGTATCAAATGGACAACAGTTTAAAATGACATGAATCCACCTACACTTGACGTCTTCCTGCATAGAAATGGCCCAGATCCACAACTGAACCCCATTAAGCCAGCTAGCACCAACCAGTTCAGTGAATCCTCAATAACATCATTGTGAGATGTAACATGGATCCTTCATCTTAACTGCCTTTTATTGATTTGTCTCTTGATAATTTCATTTGTCTTTTTGTTGCAACAAGCAACATAAAGTAAACTTGTTTGTGTCTGCTAAGGGGACAGGCTTGGATGGAGGTGGGAAATTAGGGACATTAGTGGAGGGAAGGTCACACCAGTGGTGGGGTTGGTATTGAACAGCGAATGCATGAAACAAGTGCATTATAAACAACTTTATAAATAATGATGTTAATAACGATGTTATTATAAAAATCAAATAAAAGAAACAGGAATCCTTAAAAAATAAAATGACAGTAACACTTGGGTGTGAGACTGTGAAAGGGATTAAGTATAGGAGAAAACATGAGATCTGTTGAGAGGAAGGTCCAAACCGCAAGCAAAGTCACAGTTGTAAAGAGTGCAGATCTGGTCCTCTGTTTAGCATTGATTCCTCTTACTTATCAACAAAACTACTATGCACTAAAAGCAGCGTGCCCGTGTGAGTGGTTAAATCTCACAGCCATGTCACTGTGGGGTCTAGGCATTTCAGCAGGCACCCTTGTGAGGATTTTGGAGTTTTGCTTATCTTTTGTAACATAAATGTTGTTATGTCTTGTTTCTTCTCACTTAACTATATCTGTAATTCAGACAAGAAGTTTTGAGGTATACTCCCAAACAGCCAGTTGAGGACAAAAATTAGTTGCCAAGAAATTGGTGCAGATAGGAGAAAAAGAATAAAAGCTTCCTGGGTCCTTAAGTCAGTTCTGAGCTAACCATAGGTGGACTTCTTGTATCAAACTCAAACCCTGGGCGTATGGTGCCACCAGCAGACTAACCTGTACTTGTGGTGCGAGTGTATCAGCAGCCTGATGGTGCCTTCAGGCTTCCTGATACTCCAAAATTGCCGCTGTGCTATGGCCAGACCCCAACAGATTGGGACCAAGTTTACCAAGATATTAAACAGCCAAAAGTTAGGCATGTGGGAGCCACACCCACAAACCATCTCTGGCTCTGTAGGATAACATAGCTTCAGGTAGTTTAGGTTTATTGGGTTACTCCCGTCACAGTGCTCCCATTTCTCTGTGTTTATTTGTAACTTCTTTCTTAGTGTTCTGTTGACTTTTAAATAATGTTTTTCTCCTCTCCTTGAGGCCTTTGCATAGTTTATTCAGAGCAAGTCCTTTTTGTATGGACACAGGAAGACTTAACAAATGTTATGCTTTTGTAACCTGGGAGTCATTTGACTCTACATGATATTTTCCTCCAGGGTATCTGTTCTCTTGACCTAAGTCTCAGCTGCCCTTACTTCCTAGCATCCCCAAAGCAGGGTCCCGACGTGGGACGAGAAGGACCCAGGGCAAGCGTTAAGTTATGTGCTACCCTGGCATCGAGATGGGCCTGGCCAAAGTGCCTAATGCTTAACTATAAGTTAAGAGTTTGATCATGGACAAGTGCTGTCATGATCTTAAAGTAATGATGAGACTAGGACTCTGCTAGGGATAGGAAAGACTAATCTGGCCTGAGCACTATAGTCTGAGATTGAGATGTCCCCAGGAGAGCAATTCTAAAAGCTTAATGCATCTCTTGATATGCCCATACAAAATGAATAATATTATGAATGCTTATATGTTTGTTGGACAAGGAGAGGAGAAACACAACCATGGGATTTCATCATTGGATGGGTCCTGCTGAAAGAGTATCTGTCCTAGAGAATAGGTGTTCTGCTATTGTTATTGAACTTTTTGTGCCTAGCATTTTATTTTAAGCTTGAATTGTTATGATGGTTAAAATCTGTCCTAAACAAAAAGGGGGGAGATGTTGGAGACACTGTATTGCAGACAGGAATATTTTCCCCTTTTCAGCTGTCTTCTGGAAATAATTTCAGAGGCAGTTTTCCTTTTCTCACAGAAGCCTGGCTGGTCTTTGACATGCAGATCTTAGGTGCTAGCCAGGCCTGACTTGACATTGTAGATTCCAGGCTCTGGCCCAGCCTAGTCTTTGGGATGTAGATTTCAGGTGCTGCCTAGTTTGTAATTAACAATGTAGATTTCATGTGGCAGCCCAGCCAGGTCTTTGGGATGTAAATCCGAGTGCTTTCAGCCCAAGGAAGGCTTTGGTTTTGGTTTGGTATCTTCTTTCTGGAGGCCTAGATTACTGGCCTGCAGATACAAGAGAATAATGTTGCCTCGATGTTCTTCCTGTAACATCTTTTGGTGCCTTTGGTGATCTCAATGTATTGCGCCCTTTGGAAGTGCCATGATCAATAAAAAGGAGTTCTGAGAGAGAGAGAGAGAGAGAGAGAGAGAGAGAGAGAGAAAGGGGAGGAGAGACTAGAGAAGGCAGCGGGAGTAGATCCATAGAGAGGCTGGAGCTGGGAGTGCGGGAGATGAGAAAGATGGAAGATTGAATAAACAGTAACTAATCAGCAACTAGCTTGGTCCTCGTTCTTCCTTCACCTTTCCTTGACCACCGGCCGTCCCGATCCAGTCCACACACTGCGGTTCCAGAGCACCGAACGCAAGTAGTGAGACAGAGCCGCCCAGAGAGCCCGCGAGTGCACTCGCCCCTCGGTGTTCTTTAGTTTTTTACATGGCTCAGCTATACAAGCTCATTTATTGGTCTTATTTCAGAGAGTCACAGATAAATCTCGAGAGAGATCAAAAGCCACAGTTAATCTCGGACATGCACATGGCTGAACAGACTTGGATAAGTCAGAGAGGGGCTGGTTTGCTTGGTGGCCTGCCAAAAGGGCCTCCAGTAGCCACTTGCTTCCACAATCCAAAATCGCTGCCATATCCTAGCCAGGCTCCACCATCTCAGGACGGACCTCACCAAGATATAATCTGCTGAGAATTCTGGTATGCGTGTTTTGTGACTGAAATCTCCAGGCTTTTTCAGAGTTGGGGTGGGCTACCTCCCCCCCACTTCCCAATACAGATAGGAGCACTGGCAGTCACCCACATAAACCAACTCCAGCACCATCCTGTAAGCTCTACAACCAGCCTTGCTTCAGAGACCCGTAAATAAATCTGGAAAGAGATTAAAAGCTGCAGAAAAGCTTGGACCTGTGCATGGCTGAACTTACCCAAAGGGTAAATTGGAGGAGAGCAGGTTGACCTGTGCCTGCCCAAGCAGAGCCTCCAGCAGCCACTTGCTTCCAACAATCTAAAATTGCTGTCACACCCCCAGTCCGACTCCACCACCTCAGGATGGACATCACCAAGATATAATCTGCTGAAAAGTTTGTAATGTGGATCTTAGCACACCAACAGGCCTGACCCAGAGACACAGCAGCGAGTCCCAGAAGACACCACAGCACTGGATATCTTTCTGGGCTCCATATCAGACCAATTTCTTCGGGGCACCCCAGATGGAGCAGCTACAGTCTTCCCGCCTACTCCAGATGAAATCCCAGTGACCGAGAGCTTCCACAAGGATGACCACCCTCCCTCACCCCCTACACTGTATGTGGGTTCCAGGACCAAATAGTCCTAGCCCCAAGACTCCCAATTGAATCCCAAAGTAGATGTCTCTGGAACCCAACCATTTACAATCTAGAAATTTACATTTACAATCATGGCTGTGCGAGCGCTCATGATATTCAAAATGAGCAATGGAAAATAAATTATCTAGTATCTCTTCTTGGCAGGTAGGCTTGAATGGTAGTGGGAAATTTTTGAGAAAAACATATTGCCCAAAATTAGAGCGAGAGTATTGGGGAAATTGTCTGCCACAGAGGCAGGGTGAGGACTGGGATGTGGCTGGTGGAAAATGTGCACTGGTGGGTGGATGGGTGTTCCAACATTGTATGGCTGAATCTCAAACATGAAAATTTCGTAACTGTCTCACGGTGATACAATTAAAACATAAATAAAAAGTAATGTGGAATTCATGCCCAATTAAATGATCTTAATCAATGGTTGAACAAATAGCAGTACCCCTCCTTCTCCTCCTCCTCCTCATCATCATCTTCATCCCGTTGATCTTCGAATTTCTCAAGTGGTCTCAGTAACGTCTCTATTCATCCTATCCCTGAGATTTTAGAAGCCTCTCTTTACATGTCCTTCCCAACGATGCCGCATTGGAGGCTCTTTCAGGGTCAGGGGAATGAGACCATCATTGTTACTGGTTTTGGCATATGAATACGCCACGGGGAGTTTGCGAGGCTCTCCCATGCGAGCAGAAAACTCTTGGTATCTTGCCAGGTTCTCCCAGAGGGAGAAGTAGGCTATAAGATGTCATGTGGCCTCAAAACGACCACATGCTTCTGGGGAGCTTGGTTTTAAGTCTCTGGATGTTGGCCGTTGGTGGGATTTCATGGCCCTGGGGGAAATCCCTGGGTGTGATCACCTTGCTACTGGAAAATGGGAAATCTGGGTGGAAGAGGCCCAGTCCCAATCAGAGTAGGCTTGGAGGTCTCATCCTCAGGTCCCACACACAGTGTACCAGTACTCCTACACTATTAAAAAGAAATCAAACCCTGTTTTGTTTTGCCTCTTAGTAAGGAATCTGTTGCCTGTGGCCAAACATATGAATGCTGGGGATCGAACTCAGGTCAGCCCTGTGCAAGGCAAGCACCTTAACAACTGTACTATTGTGAAGGCCATATAAATGTAATCTTAAAAAGAATTAAAAAGCTTGTTTACCTTTTGTATATCAATGTGTATCATTCATCTCAAATAGACTTAAAGTAAAACAATAATCAAAAGAATTATTTCCAAGGTAATTACAAATAAATCTTTAGGAGTCAGAGACATAGCATAGTGGGTAAGGTGCTTGCCTGCATGCGGTTGACCCAAATTTGATCTCTGATATCCCATTTGGTCCCCCCAAATTTCCAGGAGTGACCTCTGAACACAGAGGCAGGAGTAAGCTCTAAACACAGCAAGGTCTGGCCCCCAAACAACAACTAAAATACTTAACACTTAACAAAGTTTAATGGTTATTCATAATACAACTTGAAGAACTGAGTCATTGGGGGAGAGTTGTTTAACTTGTCACACACCAGCATACATGTGTTGCATACTACTGTAGTCAGTATCTTACTTAAATGGGAACAACTAGAAAGTGTATCCAGGAACAACGCAAGCATGCATATCCACTACTTACCCGTATTATAACATGGACTTAAGCCAATGCAATTAGACAAGAGAAATCATTTAGTGGTTTTAGAATAAGGAAAAAAGTGACAAACTTTGTCCACCTGTAAGACAAAACAAGCAATAAGAGGAAACAAATTGCTCTTACATACAAATTGGATTATTCTCAAAATCATTAGCTAAGTGAAAGGTACTTATTTTATTTTACTATTATTGCTACTATTATTTTTATTTTAAACTACTGTTATTGATAGAATTTCATGCTTACAGTATTCCAACACCACACTCTCCACCAGAGTATCTCCTTCCCCCATAGCTATTACCCCCTGAAATCTCTGTTCTGTATACCAGTTCTCAGGCTCTTTTTTTCTGTTTTCAGGCCCTTTGTGATTCCCTTACTATGTTAGTTTCTTTATATCTCACATCTGAGAGAGGGCATTCTCTCTCCTTCTGACTTACTTCACCCCAGATCCACTCATTTACCAGCAAATTGCATGATTTTATATTTTCCTATAGTAGAGTGATATTCAGTTGTGTATATATACATCACAGTTTCTTTTTTTTCTTTTTGGGTCACACACGGTGATGCACAGGGGTTACTCCTGATTTTTCACTCAAGGAATTACCCCTGGCGGTGCTCAGGGATGCTGAGAATCGAACCCAGGTCAGCCGCATGCAAGGTAAACGCCCTACCCGCTGTGCTATTGCTCCAGCCCCTACATCATAGTTTCTTTATACAATCTTCTGATATTGGGCACTTTAGGTGTTTCTATATTTTGGCTACTTTGCTATTACGAATAGGAGTTCAGATGTCTTTTCTTAATAGGTTTCTTTTTTTAATTATTTTTTTTTATTGAATCACCATGTGGAAAGTTACAAAGCTTTCAGGTTTAAGTCTCAGTTATAACACCCACACCTTCACCAGTGCAAATATTCCATCACCAAGAATCACAGTATACCTCCCCCCCAAAACCCCACCTCTCCCAGTCCCCTACCCCACCTGTGTAGCTGATAAATTTCACTTTACTTTCTCTTTTTTTAATACATTTTTCTTCTCTCCCATTTATTTATTTAATTATTTATTTTTTAATTTTCTTTTTGGGTCACACATGGCAATGCACAGAGGTTACTCCTGTTTCTGCACTCAGGAACCACTTCTGGCCATGCTCAGGGGACCATATGGGATGCTGGGAATCGAACCCGGGTTGGTTGCGTGCAAGGCAAATGCCTTACCCTCTGTGCTATTGCTCCAGCCCCACTTTACTTTCTCTTTACTTTGATTACATTCAATATTTCAACAAAAAAAAAACTCACTATTTTTGTTTGGAGTTTCTCCCCCCAAAGTCGGACCTGCTGAAAGGGAAGCATTTGATAATTTGTTTTCCATTGCTGAGAATAAAAAGATATGAGGTCGTGAGGCTGCAATAGAGACTGCGCGGTTTTGGATTTCTTTATTTTAGTATTTTAGTAATTAAGTCCAGAGAAATTTCTGCCAGAAGTTGCATCATTACAAGCTCGTACCTCTCAGCTACTTTATATTCCACATATGAGTGCAATCTTTCTATGTCTGTCTCTTTCTTTCTGACTCATTTCACTCAACATGATACTTTCCATGTTGATCCACTTATATGCAAATTTAATGACTTCATGTTTTCTGACAACTACATAGTATTCCATTGTGTAGATTTATCAGAGTTTCTTTAACCAGTCATCTGTTTTTGGGCACTCCGTTTTTTTTCCAGATTATGGCTATTGTAAAGAGTGCTGCAATGAACATAGAAATGCAGATGTCATTTCTACTATACCTTTTTGCCTCTCCGGGATATATTCCCAGAAGTGGTATTGCTGGGTCAAATGGAAGCTCAAATTCTAAATTTTTGAGAATCGTCCATATTGTTTTCCAAAAGGGCTGAACCAGTCAGCATTCCCACCAGCAGTGAAGGAGAGTCTTTTTCTCCCCACATCCACGCCAACACTGATTGCTTTTGTTTTTTGGGATGTGGGCCAGTCTCTGTGGTGTAAGATGATATCTTATTGTTGTTTTGGTCTGCTGTGTAAAACATACACAAAAAAAGAAAGGTGAGGGCGAGGGAAAGAGCGCCTCACCACACCGAGCCAGGCACAGAGCCTAGGGCAGCAGCGCTGTCTCTCCCGCCACCTGATTTCGGTAGCCTCTGGCCGCTTCCCCCACCCCGGGGAGGTTGATGGCGATGATGTGGCCGGCGAAGGAAGGAACGGAGCCAAGATGGTTGGTCTCACTTGTAGTTTATTCCAAACTTCTTTTTCCATTCTCCTCTGATTCTCCTCCTGCTTCTTCCTCCCCCATCCTACTTCATTCTCCTCTGCTTCTCTCCCGGCTCTCGGTCTCTCTCTCGATCTGTGGATCTGGCCCCCAACCCACACTTACAGCCTAGTTAAATCTCCACAGCATGAGGGGGTTGGGGCATACACATAGGTGTGGTCAGCAATAGGGTAAGGTTCTTTTCCCTCAGGGCATGCTTCTCCTAGGACTTAATTCTCTTTCAGCAGGAGGATCCACCCAAGGACGGAGTCCCATGAATGTGTTTCTCTTCTCCTCAGCCAGCAAACACATAAGAATTCATAATATTAATCATTTTGTATGGACACAATAAGAGATGTATTAAAGCTTATAGAATCGCTCTCCTGGGGCCATCTCAATCTCAGACTACAGTGCTCAGGCCAGAACAGTCTTTCCTATCCCTAGCAGGGTCCTAGTCTCATCATTACTTTTGGATCATGACAGCATTTTTCTGTGATCAAGCTCTTAACTTATAGTTAAGAATTAGGAACTTTGGCCAGGCCCATCTCGATGCCAGGGTAGCACATAACTCACCGCTTGCTCTGGATCCTTCCTGTCCCTCGTCGGGACCCTGCTTTTGGGGTGCTAGAAACTGAGGGCAACTGAGGCTTAAGTGGAGAAAGCAGATGCCCAGGAGGGAATAATATTCGAGGCCAATTAAGTCCCAAGTTATAAAAACATAATATTGTCTTCTTGTGTCTATACAAAAAAGACATAGCTTTGTAAAAGACCTTTACAAAGAAAACTACATAACGCTACTCCATGAAATCAAAGAGGACATGAGGAAATGGAAACATATACCCTGCTCGTGGATAGGGAGAATCAATGTTGTCAAAATGGCAATACTCCCTAAAGCATTATACAGATTCAATGCGATCCTTATAAGTATACCCATGACATTCTTCAAAGAAATGGATCAAGCAATCCTAAAATTCATATGGAATAACAAACGTCCAAGGATAGCTAAAACAATTCTTGGGAAAAAGATGATGGGAGGCATCACCATCCCCAACCTCAAACTTTACTACAAAGCAGTAACAATTAAAACAGCATGGTACTGGAACAAAGGCAGAGCCATAGACCAATGGAACAGGGTGGAATATCCCTACACACAACCCCAAATGTATGACCATCTAATCTTTGATAAGGGAGCAAGAGATGTGAAGTGGAGCAAGGAAAGCCTCTTTAACAAATGGTGCAGGCACAACTGGACAACCACAAGCAAAAAAATGGGTTTAGACCTTGACCTGACACCATGCACAAAAGTCAGATCAAAATGGATTAAAGACCTCAACATTAGACCACAAACCATAAGGTACATTGAAGACAAGGTCGGCGAAACCCTCCACGATATTGAAGATAAAGGTATCTTCAAAGGTGACACGGAACTAAGCAATATAGTAAAAACAGAGATCAACAAATGGGACTACATTAAACTAAAAAGCTTCTGCACCGCAAGAGATACAGTGACCAGAATACAAAGACTATCCACAGAATGGGAAAGGATATTTACACAATACCCATCAGATAAGGGGTTGATATCAATGGTATATAAAGCACTGGTTGAACTCTACAAGAAGAAAACATCCAACCCCATCAAAAAATGGGGCGAAGAAATGAACAGAAACTTTACCAAGGAAGAAATATGAATGGCCAAAAGGCACATGAAAAAGTGCTCTGCATCACTAATCATCAGAGAGATGCAGATCAAAACAACTTTGAGATACCACCTCACACCACAGAGACTAGCACACATCCAAAAGAACAAAAGCAACCGCTGTTGGAGAGGATGTGGGGAGAAAGGGACCCTTCTTCACTGCTGGTGGGAATGCCGACTGGTTCAGCCCTTCTGGAAAACAATTTGGACGACTCTCAAAAAATTAGATATTGAATTCCCATTTGACCCAGCAATACCACTGCTGGGAATATATCCCAGAGAGGCAAAAAAGTACAATTGAAACAACATCTGCACATGTATGTTCATCGCAGCACTGTTTACAATAGCCAGAATCTGGAAAAAACCCGAATGCCCCAGAACGGATGACTGGTTGAGGAAACTTTGGTACATCTATACAATGGAATACTATGCAGCTGTTAGAAAAAAGGAGGTCAAGAATTTTGTAGTCAAGTGGATGGGCATGAAAAGTTTCATGCTAAGTGAAATGAGTCAGAAAGAGAGAGACAGACATAGAAAGATTGCACTCATCTATGGTATATAGAATAACAGAGTGGGAGACTAACACCCAAGAACTGTAGAAATAAGTACCAGGAGGTTGACTCCATGGCTTCGAGGCTGGCCTCACATTCCGGGGAAAGGTCAACTCAGAGAAGCGATCACCAACTACATTGTAGTCGAAGGCCATGTGGGGGAAGGGAGTTGCAGGCTGAATGAGGGCTAGAGACTGAGCACAGCGGCCACTCAACACCTTTATTGCAAACCACAACAGCTAATTAGAGAGAGAGAACAGAAGGGAATGCCTTGCCACAGTGGCAGGGTGGGGTGGGGGGGAGATGGGATTGGGGAGGGTGGGAGGGACACTGGGTTTACAGGTGGTGGAGAATGGGCACTGGTGAAGGGATGGGTTCCCAAACTTTGTATGAGGGAAGTATAAGCACAAAAGTGTATAAATCTGTAACTGTACCCTCACGGTGATTCTCTAATTAAAAATAAATAAATTAAAAAAAAAACATAGCTTTAAAGTAAATTATTCAAAAGACATAAAGAGGAGAGAAAGGCAATGTTATAATATTCAGTGTCCTAGGAAGTTCTGACCTTACCAATTAACAGAGTTTGATTAGAGGAAGAGCAGATAAACTGGTAGAAGTGGTTACAGATAAACAAAGGAATGGGAGTGACTCGGGAGCACTTTGATGGGTGTGACTGATAAACCTAAGCTACTAGTGGCAAGGGGGAAAGGACAAACCAATGATATCCAACAGTCTGCATCTCCCTGATGATTAGTGATGTCGATTATTTACTCATGTGCCTCTCAGCCATTCGGATTTTTTCTTTGGGAAAGTTTCAGTTCATTTCATCACCCCATTTTTTGATCAGGTTGGCAGTTTTCTTCTTGTGAAGTTCAACCAGTGCCTTGTATATCCTTGATATCAACCCTTTATCGGATGGGTATTGGGTAAATATCCTTTCCCATTCTGTAGGCTGTCTTTGTATTTTGGTCACTGTTTCTTTTGAGGTGTAGAAGCTTCTTAGTTTAAGATAGTCTCTCTGTTTTCACACGCTTGGCCAGTGGCGTGTCATCTTTGAAGATACCGTTGGCTTCAATTTCGTGGAGGGTTCTGCCGGCCTTGTCTTCAATGTACCTTAGGGATTATGGTCTGATGTTGAGGTATTTAATCCATTTTGATCTGACTTTTGTACATGGTGATAAGTGGAGATCTAAGCCCTTTTTTTTTGCCTGTAGCTTTCCAGTTTTGCCAGCACAATTTATTAAACATGCTTTCCTTGCTCCACTTCACATTTCTTGCTCCTTTATCAAAGATTAGATGATCATATGATTGGGGATGTTTGTCAGAGTATTCAATCTTGTTCCATTGGTCTGCAGCTCTGCCTTTGTTCCAGTACCATGCTGTTTTAATTACTACCGCTTTGCAGTAGAGTTTGCAGTTGGGGAAGTTGATTCACCCCATTTTCTTTTTCCCAAGAATTGATTTATCTATTCGTGGGGGGTTATTGTCCCATATGAATTTCAGGAGTGCTTGCTCTATTTCTTTGAAGAATGTCAAGGGTATCTGAATAGGTTTCTGAATAGAAATTTTGGATTAAGTCATATGGAAGCTTAATTCTTAGTTTTTTGATAAGTGAAAAGGGATGTCATGTAATTATCTCTAGAATCTTAGTATTTTTAAAAAATAAATCTGCTAGGAAGAAATGCAGTCAATGAAAAAAAGGAAACGTAGTCAATGAATCTTTAATGAATGGGATAATAAACATGAGTTATCAAAGCTTGAGAGAGGAAATATGCATCCTTTTATGGTACTGTTTTTCAAAGTTGGTGAGACAGTCCCCAGGGGATGTGGAATGATATGTGGGAGTGAAGAGCAGAGGTACAGCAGTAGCCTTGGGTGCAATTGGGTAAACCTTCATTTTTTTTTGCATTTGTCTTGTACATTTCTTACTTGAGTTCAATTACGTCACCCTATATGGTCCCTGAGCCCGACCAGAGTTATCCCTAAGTGCAGAGCCATGAGTAAATTATGAGCACTGCTGGGTGTTACCCCAAAACCCTCCCTTAAAATTCTTGAAATGGGTTCATTATTTGACAAAAGCTTGTATAAATGTAATACTTTTAAAATAAGACTTGATGGGAGCTCCTTAACAGGATCAATATCAAGGTAAGAAAGCTTGTTAGGGGACTGGATAAATAGTATAGGGGATAGGATGCTTGCCTCACATGTGGCTGATGCAGGTTTTAAAAAAATTTAGTTAAATTTTTATAAAGTTTTTCATGATTACTTATTACATTCAATATTTCAGTACCAATCCAACCACCATTACACTCTTCCACCACCATTATTTCCAATTTTCCCAAACATCACCCAAGCCGGGCCCAATATAGGCCCTAAATAATTTATTTTGTATGGTATGTTATGAATAATTTGATAAAATGATAAAAAATTTTCTTAGAATAATGTGTATGAAGATTGTTGCTTCTGACCCTGAGTCATTTAGCTGTTTTATAAGAGAATACTAACATCTTGTTACAGGTTGAGCTTGTGGACTAATATTATCTTAATTGAGATTGGTTGCCTTCTACTTTACATCCCATCCAATGTGGTGTGCTACTCCTGGAATATCAGTGGTATAGAGTATGAGATGCTGTGCCTCTGTAAATATACCCATATTCTCTAGGAATTCTAAACTTTTGAATGGGGTGATACAGCTGGCCTTAAAGTTTTTAACTGGAAGGTGACTTTGAGGTCCAGAAGCGTCTCTACAGCTTGTTGGTCTATTCTGAGGTTTATTTCTGAATCTCTGGATCATGGCTAGTTAATGGGCTTATATGGCACCAGAGGCAGTTCACGGGTGTGTCTGCCAGGATCCTGGAAGAACAGGGGAATGGGGGGAGGTCACCTATCCCTGACTCCATGAGATCCTGGAGATTTCTGTCACAAAACTTACATACCTGAATTTTTCAACCTGGATGAGATTCATCCGGAGACTCTGGAGTTCATCTGTGAGCACAGGAGCTATTGGGTTATGGAGTTTTTTGGCTGCTGGAGCTCTGTTTGGGTGGGTGGTGGGCTAATCCGCCCCCCTTTTGGGTGCCCCAGATAACAGTCAGTCTGGCACAGGGTCTGGAGGCATCTCTGAAGATTGTTATCTCTTCAGAGATTTATTTATGAGTCTTGAACTTTCTGTTAGTTCACTAAAAGAAGATATATTTTCACGGGGGCACTGAGTAATTTACAGAAGAGCCTGGCAAGCTACCCATGCCATATTTAATATGTCAAAAACAGTAACAATAACAGGTCTCATTCCCCTGATCCTCAAAGAGTCTCCAATGCGGCAGCTTTGTTGGGAAAAACGAGTAAGAATAGACTGCTAAAATCTCAGGACTGGGACAAATGGAGATGTTACTGGTGCCCACTCAAGTAAATTGATGAACAGTAGGATGACAGTGATACAGTGGTACTGAGTAATTATTTTTCTGAAAAAAGTCCAGTAGGCCAAGTAATTTAAGTGTGGGGTGAAAAATAATAAGTAGTTAGGACACTTGCCAATACTCCATCCTATCTGGGTTCAATTTCCAGCATCATGAGACTCCCATGCATCACCAGGTGAAGGCCTAGGGGTCTCCTAGTACTGCTAGGTCGGGCCAGGTAATTCCTGGACCCACAGAGCCTGAGTGGAATAACATCCCTGGGCCCTGACACTGAACTGCCAGCCTTGTTAGCCGAATATCCCTGAGACTGGCCCCTGAAGCTCCTAAGCACTGCCCGGGGGTCTCCAACCAACTAGCAAAACAACCAAACAAGCAAAAGCCAAAAACAAAAATGACCAGACTAGGGGCTTCTATTTTATTCAAGCACAATGTGCACATTTGTGATGGATCTGTCAGCCCTGGAAGTGAAAGGGCAACACTGGTCACTGACTCTATCACGTGGCGTGGTCTCCTCTTTCTGCTCCTCAAGAGATTTTTTTTTCTTTTTGGATAACACCCAGCAATGCACAGGGGTTACTCCTGACTCTGCACTCAGGAATTAACCCTGGCGGTGCTCAGGGGGCCATATGGGATGCTGGGAATCGAACCCAGGTCAGCCACGTGCAAGGCAAATGCCCTACCCACTGTGCTATTGCTCCAGCCCCAAGAGCAGAGATTTTTGAGATATCTTGTATCGGGCCCGAGCGATAGCACAGCGGTTGGGCTTTCGCCTTTCATGCCACCAACCCATGTTCGATTCCTCCGCTCCTCTCAGAGAGCCCAGCAAGCTACCGAGAGTATCGAGTCCATGCGCCAGAGCCTGGCAAGCTACCCGTGTGTATTGGATATGCCAAAAACAGTAACAATAATTCTCTCAATGAGAGATGTTACTGGTGCCCGCTCAAACAAATCGATGAGCAACGGGATAACATGTGGAGCTAACAAGCGGAGCATTTTGTATCAGTGACAATGGCACAATCAAAAACCCAACCCAAACCAAAACAAAACACTATCTGGAGACAATCTCTGTTGTGATGAAAAAGGAATTGTCACCCACTGCTGTGGGAATGTTGCTCTTTGGAAAACGGCATAAAAGTTTCTAGGCAAAGTAGGAATAGAACTGCCACCCCACTCGGTACCTAGATTCTCGGTGTCTACCCTCAAGGCACAAGCATATTCATCTAAAATGACTATTACTCATTACAGCACTTAGTACAATAACTGGTATTTGCAATCAACCCAGGTGTCCAATGACACAGGAGTCAATAATGAAAGTGTGGTAAATGTGAACACTGGAATACTATTTGCCACAAAGAATGATGAAATATGCCTTTTGCTGCAACTAGAACGGAACTGGGAAACCTCACATTAAGTGAAGTAAATCAGAAGAAGGGCAAATATCGAATGATTTCACTTATCTGTGGTATATAAAGCAACAGGACAAGAGAATACAAGGTATCAAATGGGGGACACCTAGATTACCCTGAAATGTAGATACAGGATGAGGACAGGGAGGAAATAAATCAGTAGGGGAGTGAAGAAGAGAAAGATGGGACGTAGCAGGGGCAGAGGTGGGTCCTCGGGCACATTGTTCTGAGGTGGGATATATTTATATATTTAAACCACAGAACCTCCTTTTGACCCTGCTGCAGAGCGAGCATGATGGGAGAGCCCAAAAGAGTGCCCTTGGACTCCAAGCAGCCCACTGAACTAATTCCGGCACGGGATCGGAGAACCCACGGCGGGCTGAGACAGTGGAAACCGGGCATCCCCCAATTCTTTTAACCTCTCTCTCTCAACCCCTTCCTCCCGAGCACAGCGCAGGGTCCACAGCTTTCTGAGCGCAAAATGGAGACATTGAGCCTCTCTCTAGGTTTCTCCATCTTATGAGCAGCATAAAAGGGTAAAAGTTTGTAGTGATGTTATTTCTGGTTGTACTTTCCCAGCGGCCGCGCGACCTAATGTCATCTTAGCATCAACAATATGTAATGGTTCCTTTTTAATGGGTCGGACTTTTGTGGGAGATCCTAACAAGAATAGTAAGTCTTTTGCTGAAATATTGAAGGCAATCAAAGTGGTAGCCATCTCTCTAGACTGAACTAAGCTATATCCCCACGCTGGCTGAGAAGAAATATCCTTCTTTCTCGGGAAGAAACACGGCGTGGTGTCAACCATAGTGTGATGTCCATTAAGCAAACAGACCTGGTGAGTGGGAATGGGATATAAGGGGAAAAATTATGTACATGGAACAGCGGGATGCTGGTGGAATCTCGAGCTGGAGCCGATACCAGCGCAAGACCTTTGGTTCCAGAAACTGCTTGCAGACACTCTACTAGACTATCAACTAAGCCAGAGCCCCACGCCTGCTGATGACGGGAAATAACCATCCTCTTCGGTTTTTTTTCCCTTTGTCAGGCACCGTGGCGATTACTAAACAGGCGTGAACTCGGTGGCGCGGGGCAAGGGGGAAAAAAGAAAAGTTATGTAACAAACAGCGGGACTTAATATCTCTATATTCTTAGCAATGGAGAACTATCAAATGTCTCCTTGGCAATAGGACTGTCTTTCTTTAGGGGGGGAAACCCCAGCAACGGTAGTGAGTTGTGTGTTGAAACATGGAATGTAATCGAGATAAAGCATAAAGGAAGTGAAACTTATCACTTACAAGGGCGGGGACTGGGGGGGCGGGAGGGGGCGGGAGGTATAATGGGGTGGTTGGTGATGGAATATGGGCAATGGTGAAGGGAAGGGTGTTTGAGTATTGTATAACTGACATAATCCTGAGAACTATGTAACCCTCCACATGGTGATTCAATAAAATTTAAAAATAATAATATTAATAATAATAATAATAATAATAAAAAACCACAGAACCAACAACTCTGTAAGCATGGGACCCCAACTACAACAACCAAACTTAAAATGTGCCTGTTAAGGAGGCACACTGGGAGGTGGGAGGGAACCTGGGGAGGGAATTAGTGGACACTGGTTGACACTGGTGGTGGGACTGGTGTTGGAATATGGTAGGGCTGAAATTCTATTATGAACAAACTTTGTAAATCATGGTGTCTTAATAAAAAAGCTAGAAAATTAGCAGATATTTTCACAGTTTTATCTACAACATTAACCTGAAGACATGGGAAAGAGTAATTAAATAGATTTATGCAGAAATAACCATCATAGTTAAATACTCATTTTACTTATATTAAATATACATTTACGTTTCTTGGAAAGATATGTGTCTCTGGTTAAATATTTGTTCATCAGTGTTGTAATACAGTGGGATGTTAAGTGCATTTCAGTATTTTGGCCACAATTGCTATGATGAAAATAAGAGACACAAAGTAGGTAGACATTCTGTAGAGTGAAATTAAATCTATTTTACTCTGAGTCTCTATTTCTAAATTATCAAAATTATCAAAATGATCATAAGAAATTTAAATGGAGGCCAGGAGGAAATACAAGAAAAGCACTTGCCTCACCTCGGTCAGACCTCAGTTCAATCTTTGGCACTATATGTGCCCCCTGAGCACTGTCTGGAGTGATCCCTGTCTGTATTTACCAAAGGCAGCATTCTATCTCTCTTGCTGGTGCTCTATCTCTCCTGCCTCTTGTGTCTGGTGGTCTCCACTTCCCCTACCCCAGGGAGGTCAATGGCGATGGGCAGGTGAAGGAAGGAATGAGGGCCAGGCTGGTCAGTCTCCGTTGCAGTTTATTCCATTCCCATCTCCATTCTCCTCTGATTCTCCTCCTGCTTCTCCCTCCCTCATGCTACTTGATTCTCCTTCTGCTTCATTCTACTTCTCCTTCTCCTCCTGTTTCTCCCTCCTCCATGCTACTTCATTCTCCTTCTGGCTATGGATCACCCTTAGATCTTACAGTCTGAGTTTATATATATCAATCACGTAGGATGGTGATACAAAGGTGGGTTGAACATTAGCAAATCAGCAAAGACAGGTAGACCACCCCTTCAAGAGATTAATCCAAGGACAAAAATCTCATCTAAGGAGATTACTCCAGATTACAAGGAGATCCGCCCAAGGGTAGGAGCCCAATGAAACTGTGTTGCTTTCCTCTTTCCTCAGCTAGCAATCCACTTAAATAGTTGTAGTAAATCTACTTCTAATACTTTCTAGCAATGTCATTCTGTGTGAGCACAGTAAGACATATATCAAACTTAAGTTTGTTTCTTCCTGAGGACATCTTACTATATATTCCAGATCACAGTTCTCAGGTCAGGTTAGTCTTCCTAACCCGAGCAGGGTCCTTATCCAGTTACCTCTTTGGGTCATGACATAATTTGTCCATGACCGTGCTCTTAACTTATAGTTAAGTATTATGGCACTTAGCCTGGCCCATTTTGATGCCAGGGTAGCTCACAGCTTGTCCTGGGTCCATTCAGTCTCTCGTCGGAACCCTCCTTTTGGGGTGTTAGGAACTAAGGAAAACTGAGGCTTAAGTAGAGAAAGCAGATGTCTGGGAGTGAATAATATTCAAAGTCAATTAAATCACAAGTTACAAAAGCATAATATTAACTGTCTTCCTGTGTCCATACAGAAAGGACAGTGCTTTAAAATAAACTACTCAAAAGATGGAGAAAAGCAGTATTTAACTTACAATACAAGTTCAGTGTTCTTAGAAGAATCTGACCTTTACAAGTTAACAGAATCTGATTAGGGAAAAAGGGTGTTTTACTGGTTGGGGAGGAGAACACAGAGAAGGGTTTACAGATAAAGGAATGGGAGTGACTCGGGAGCATGTGACGGGGTATAACCTGATAAACCTAAGTTCCCTGTGGCACGGCTGAGAGGACAAACCCAATGTTTTCCTACACCCTGAGCACAGAGCCCAGAGTTAGCCCTGAGAGCAGCCAGACAGACCCCCCAAACCAGAAATACAGATAATAAAATGGAGATACAACATTCCATGAATGAAGCAAGATATCAAATTAATTGAAACAATTAAAATTATTCTAAGTCAACTAGCAAGTTTCCAAGCATAGCCTCTTCCTGCTGCTATTTAAGGCACCCTTTGTCCTTCCTTTTTCGGGGAGCCTTTTCCGGCAGTGCTAAGGGGGCCTACGGGCTACTTCCAGCTATAAGGGTCCTGAGGTTCAGTGTGAGGGTTTGAGGAAGTGACACTCCTTGGGCCCAGAGGTGTGGGTTGTCCAGAGCCCTGGGGTGCTGGGTGGATTTCACATTCAGTCACATCCAGTGATGCCCAGTGACCATTGGTGCCGAGGATGAAGTTGGGTCAGCCACCCACACCTAACCCGCAACTCCCTCTGTACCCCAACAGAGCTTTGCTTCAGTCAAAAACAGAGCAATTACCGCTTTACTGGGAAAGGCGTCACCACGGACCTGGCCCTGGCACAACCCAGACGCAGTTTTCCCCCTTGCTCTTGGCACACGTGGTGCCCAGCCCCACCCAGCCCGTCACAGTTCACGGGCTTCGTCCCTCCATTCCCACTTCCAGTGTCAGCTCTTTTTCTCAGGACAGACCCCAAGTAGACTTTCTTTTTGAAAAAATGAGTATTGACAATTTCAGAACTGAACCGATAGCACAGCGGGTAGGGCGTTTGCCTTGCACGTGGCTGACCCAGGTTCGATTTCTCCATCCCTCTCCGAGAGCCCGGCAAGCTACCAAGAGTATCCCGCCTGCACGGCAGAGCCTGGCAAGCTACCTGTGGTGTATTCAATATTCCAAAAAAAGTAACAACAAATCTCACAACGGAGACTTTTTTGTTTAGCCACACTCAGCTGTGCTCAGGGCTTACATCTAGCTCTGCACTCAGGGATCACTCCTGATGGGGCTGAGTATAACCATCTGTGGTGCCAAGAATCAAACCTGGGTCTGCTATGAGACTTAGTGAATTTGTTAACTCTTATTAGTGTAGTCATTGTATTTGGGGGAAATAAGGAAGTAGTAATGATACATTTTGGGGTAAAATGTGGTGATGGGGGAGTCACTTTCAAGATGGCAGAGCAAGATGAATTGATCCAAGTGACATGTGATCACCAAACCTTTGGCATAACATGAAAGTGTACTTTGGGAAGTCTTAGAAATTTCTAGACATGGAGTGCCAGTAGAAATGAGAAAAGAGGGGCTGGAGCAATAGTACAGCGGGTAGGGTGTTTGCCTTGCATGTGGCCAACCCGGGTTCGATTCCCAGTATCCCATATAGTCCCCTGAGCACCCCAGGGGTGATTCCTGAGTGAAGAGCCAGGAGGAACCCCTGTGCATCGCCAGGTATGACCCAAAAAGAAAAATAAAAGAAATGAGAAAAGAAATAGGGACTCC
Organism: Sorex araneus; assembly: GCF_027595985.1. Lineage (NCBI taxonomy): Eukaryota > Metazoa > Chordata > Mammalia > Eulipotyphla > Soricidae > Sorex > Sorex araneus. The sequence goes on from NC_073302.1 coordinate 449,661,986, forward strand.
AATGCTTTATATATAAATATATTTATATACAAATATATATTATATATTGGTTTTTGTCTTGGTTTTTGACTTATATCTGTTACTGTCACTGTCATCCTGTTGCTCATCAATTTGCTTTAGCGGGAACCAGTAACATCTCCATTTTGAGACTTGTTGTTACTGTTTTTGGCATATCAAATACACAACGGGTAGTTTGCCAGGCTCTCTGAGAGGGGTGGAGGAATCGAAACCGGGTCGGCCGCATGCAAGGCAAATGCCCTACCGCTGTGCTATTGCTCCAGCATTAAAAGTAATTTAAAAATGAAAAAAAATTAAACATGATTTAAACGTAATTTATATCAGCTCCTAATAAAAGAATCCAAGTTTTTTCAGCTGGCACAAGGGCTGACAATGTGGCTCAAAACTTCCAGGAGAGGGAAGAGAGATATTATGAGGGGATCCCTTAGCTAGCTCTAAAATTCCCTTAAAATTTACCTGAAAAATGCTCACATCTACAGTGAAAAAGTAAGGCATATCTATATGACCTAAGAAAAAGTAGTGTCATTTTCCAAAAAAAATCAAATAATTACACAGATTCCAGTCTTGCAATATGAGAGAACAGAAAAGTTTATTACAATGATAAAGAAACTAATAAGTCTGGCACTAGTATAGAGATAAATGCTCAAGCAGTAATAACCAAGGTGTGGGGTGTTGGAGGTGGGGTGGTAACAGTGTCACAGCAAAAAGAGACTGCAAGGTATTAAGCAAATTGGTAGTGAGGTTAGCCACTGAGTTTCTACAGATATACATAATAAACTGAGCACTTCCGCACTGCTCTCTTCCTGTTGACCACACCCCTCCCCCTGCCTCTTCCTCCAGTCACACTCTCCCTGGCATTTGAGTTTAGTAGTATTCTGAGAGGTCACTTTCTAGAAAGAACTTTGTTTACAATGGGTAATAATAAGGAACAATTTGAGCAGTTCTGTAACTATGAATAAAATAAATCTATGGTTATCTAGAGTGAATTCATCTATAGTAGGAACAACTCCATTTCTTAAGATCACTGAATTCAGAGACGTCATTATTTCAAAGATCCACTTGGGAAAGTCATCACGGAGGAGCCAAAGGCAAAAGCATATGAGGGCAAGACTGGGGCGGGGGAGTAAGTGTCTAAAGCAGAAATTCTGTAAGTGTTAAAGAGACAAATGCTGGGTCACCTTGGTTGGCTGTCTGCATAGTCTTTCTCCATGTTTCTGAGAGAGAAGTCATAAGGTGGGGATGTTGAACACAAACCTAGAATATGTCTGCCCTCCTGTTTCATAAATTTGTCTCTTGCCAACTGCCCACAGTCAACTTGTTGACTCCTTAGTCCTGAGATTATCAGTAAAATGAGAGTGCTCTGTCTTTGAGCAAATGAGTCATGTGGAGCGGGGCAGCCAGGGAATGCGCAGGAAACAGAGATTTTCATTTGGTTTTGTCTTTAAACACTTCTGTAAGAACTAAGGAAACTACTTTCAGTACCTCTGTGAGGAATTCAATGATCCGTTTCTGAGTCTCCACTTGTTCTCTGGCATTGTCTCGCTTCGTGACATACACAGATTCCCTTTCTACCAAAGCTCTCTCCATTTCATCCCTTCTTGCTTGCTTCTCCAGAGTATCCTCCAGATTTCTCATTTTCTCTTCATACTCCTTTCTTATCTGGGCTTTCTCTTTCTCCAGCTCTTCTCTGTAATATCCTTGCTTCATGAGGGTTTGTTTTTGAATTTCCCGCTCAACCAATTGATAATACCTATTAGTGTAGTATGTTCCTTCATTCTCTGTCATCACCTTCTCAACCAGAGCGATCAGCTGTGCCTTCTGGGCCTCCTGCTCAGCTCCTGTTGCCTTGTTGTTGAACAGGCAATAGCGATTGTCCAGTCTAGCTATCAGCTCTTGAAGGACTGGAGCGTCCTTTAAGTACTCTGAGAAATCTTGGGTGCCCAACTCATCTTTCCGGGTGAATAAGAGAATCATGTGTCTCTGAGCTCTGCCATCAAACATTGCCAGGATCTTCTCTGTGGCCATCTGCTCCTCTTTGGTGTAACATCCCAGAGGGACCACCAGGATCAGAGCATGAGGACCTGGGGAGGTCAGCAGGAGGCAGCGAACAAGCTCACTCTTGGTGGTTGCATCAGGCACTTCGGTGTCAAAAATGCCAGGAGTATCCACAACAACAATTTTTCTCCCCTTCCAATTCAGACTCCCTTTTTCGCAGGATTTGGTGATGGATTTTGCTGCAGTGCTTGACTGAAACACAGTCTTTCCCAGGATGCTGTTTCCTGTAGCACTTTTCCCTGCTCCAGTCTTACCCAGTAAGACAAGTCTCAGTTCTGGAAATCCGGGGTCTTTGTTTGCAAGTCCTGGGGAAACAATAACTGCAGGGTTAGGATAGTTTCCAACAGTTTCCATTGCTGGTGCCCTTCCCTTTGTCCACTAGGCACCTCTTCTGGAGTGCCGACTGTTCTCATCAGAAGTCTGTGGGAACCCTGAAGGCCTGGTGTTCTTCTTGGGGGTTCTGGGGAAACACAAGTACTTTTTCGGATTCCAATGAACTGTTTTTTTTTCCTGAAACTTTTGTAACTTATTAGTCTACTGAGTAGGAAAGATAATGATTTAAGAAGAAGAAGAAGAAAAGGTGAAAAAATAAAAAAAATAGAAATATGGGCCTGGAGTGATAGCACAGCGGGTAGGGCATTTGCCTTGCATGTGGTCAACCTGGGCTCGATTCCCAGCATCCCATATGGTTCCCTGAGCAGTGCTAGGAGTATTCCTGAGTGCATGAGCCAGGAGTAACCCCTGTGCATTGCCGGGTGTGACCCAAAAAGCAAAAAAAAGAAAAAAAAGAAGAAGAAAATGTGAGCTGTTCTTGTAGCTCTTCTGAGGAGACCCAGTAGGAAGTAATATAAGATCTGAACTAGAACATCCCAGTTGGAGATTCTACCCTACCCCAACTACTTTTTTTAAAATAGATCTTTTCTTCTTCCCTTAAGAAGTCAAATCAGTGCACTGTGTAACCACCCAGGCTGGGAGAGGAGCAGAGAGATAATTGTCCCTCTATAGTCCACATGAGATCCTGAAGGGGACTCAAACCCTCAGGAGAATAGGAATCCTCTAAGTAAAGTTAAAGACATAGTTAACAAGTGAGGAATAGTGGCCAATCCTCACTGCTTACATATTTGTTGCTGAAACATTTACTAACACTGACATAAGAAGAAGCATTCCTAAATCAAAGTTTCACATTTGACAACAAAAGTATTTGGAGGAGCAAAGAAAGTCTCTAAGAGGTGAGAACACAGTAAACAGGATGGCTTAGGTTATTGAGGCGAACATGGTTGGATGTTCAGATCATTATTTGTTAGATCATTTCTTGGTTACCCCACTTGGGACTATTCTGAGATTAATGATTGCCATAGAAAGGGGCAAAAACAGCCACCTCCTAACTGTCACAACTTGCTGATGCCCAGAGCATTTGTATGACATTCTATATGATCAATTGAAGATAAGATCTCAATTCACCCCAGTATGCACATATGACACAGATGATCCCAATCTGCACAGTGGATTTGTAGCTCCTTCTCTCAAGATGCTGAGTCTATTTCTCCAGCCTGTGAATCTGGTAGGCCAAGCGGATTGTGAAACCAAAGAGGCCAAGATTCCAAAAGTGCCTATGTTCAGTACCTTGCCTGTACCTGCTCTTCAGAACCCTTAGCTGCCCTTTGATGAGGTCTGAACTGGTCTACTGGAGGATGAGGGACACAAGGTCCTGTTACACCTGACCCTGGGCTGCTCAGGAGACTGCTAACTACCAAGGATGCCATGAGGCCATCCAAGTTCGTTCATACTGAAACATAAGTTAGCTACAGATGAATGAGTGATTCTGAGATTAAACACATGGATCTGAGCCCGCCTCCCAAATTGAGAGACATCTTAATCCTTGATGTTTAAGCTCTACACCCTGGGGTGGCTGAAGTCATATAGTGAAAGCCTGTGGATAAGGGCATATGTCTATGGATATATAGATTTCGTCAGTCATTTGGATTGGTTGGTTATAGTGAGGTCTCCAGGAGCATGGAAACAGGGAATTGTATGAGGAATCCATGATACCCAGGTAGTCCTCCAGACTGGAAAAAGTACAGACAGCAAGACCAGCTGGCCCAGCTGCTCTGGTGACTCCACAGCATAGAAAACAGGAAAAAAGACATTTATTCCCTCCAGGATCGGTCAGAATATTGGAACTGCTCTTCCTGGCAGAGTGAGTAGAAGGAGGAAAAAAATATAAAGGGTCAGAGAAATGGGAAAGGAGAGCCTATGAAGAAAGAAAGAAATTGAGTAGAAAATATTTGGCTTTGCTCAGGTGGTGACTGGCTGGAGAAACAGGTCTCTGCCAACTGTTCATGCCCAGCCTGACCTGGGGACCTCCTTGTCCATCTTACCGTGGGTTCTCCAGGGATTGCAGTGGAACTGTGCTTCCATGGTGGTCAGAATTCCTGCAGATAAGAAGATATAAACAGGTTATTTTAGAGAAGTGGACATAACTGAACATTTCACCACTCAGATAGCAAACAGTTCCTTTTCCCATAAACTTTCTGTTTCAATTTTCACATCTCCTTTCTGACATTCCTCTCACTTCCTGTTTTCTGCCTCAGTTTCAGACCATTCCATTTTCTTTGCACAAAGAAGTTCAAAAAAGTGTTCCTTGACTGTAAATCCCAATCCTTCTCCCCTCTCTAGTCAGTGGAGTAGAGACTCTATCTTAGATCCTAGAAATCCCAACTGTTTTTACCCCGTTTATCTTTTTTTCCACTTGGAAGTGTCATGGGAATTTCCAGTAGAATCAGCAAAACTGCACCCCTTGAGCTGCAGCCCGCCTGCACTGCTCCATCATGTCGTTTCCGTGAATGTGATAGCTCTCATCAGAGCTATTGACTCCCGGGAAATCTTGGTTCGTCCCAGCTCTTCTTTCCTCATTTCCTCATTGTCCATCTCCAAATCCTTTTGGCTGACTCTACTTACAAAGTTCACAGAATGATATATTCTTTTTAATTTTTATATTGTTATTTGTTTGTAATGAAAACAGATCCTTCATTACTTCAGTTTAAATCTCCTTTTCTCGGGGCTGGAGCGATAGCACAGCGGGTAGGGCGTTTGCTTTGCACGCAGCCGGCCCAGGTTCGATTCCCAGCATCCCATATGGTCCCCCAGCACTGCCAGGAGTAATTCCTGAGTGCAGAGCCAGGAGTAACCCCTGTGTGCTTCTGGGTGTGACCCCAAAAAGCAAAAAAAAACTCCTTTTCTCTCTTATAATCAAATGCTTTGTTCTGCTTTTGTTTTGAGACCCTACCCAGTGGTGCCCAGGGCTTACTGCTCACTCTGTGCGCAGGGATCACTCCTGGGTAAGATGAGGGGACCATACATGATGCCAGCTATGAAAGCCAGGTCTGTTATGTGCAAGGCAAATGCCTTCACACCTGTACTCTCCCTGGACCATAATCAGATGCTTTGAAGAAACTGCGAAAATTTCTGGGGGGATGTTGACACTGGAGATAGGTTTGGTGTTAGGATATTGTATGCCTCAAGCTTAACTATGAATAACTTTATAAACCGTGGTGACTTAACAAAAATATATAAAAAAACAAAACTTAGATTTTTTTCTAACTGACATTTCCCAGTAGCTTTTTCCATAAAGAGATAAACATCAATGAGGTGGTTCACAAGATGGTGCTCGAGCAGTTTGTCTCGCTCCAAAAGGGTTTAAAGCTCCCACTCTTGCCGCTCTCTGGACTCCGTGGCATCTTCCCTCTCCCTAGAGCGCTCCCAGTCCATTCCACAGCCTGCTCTGTCCCCGCTCCTGAGAAGCCTGGGTCTCAGTGCTCTGACCCTCACTGCTCCTGAGAGAGTTTCTCCAGCACCGTGATCCCCAGCTCCACCACCTCGACCAACATTAGCATTGATGCTCCACTTGCTGTTTGCCCCAATAACTCTCCCGGGGTTTCTCAGAGAAACCACTTTACATTAGGTGAGGTCTGATATTTCACTGGTGCCTCCACAAGACGTTGAGATCTTATGATGATTGGACAATCTGTGTCTCATATTTTAATCTAATCTATGGGTACAATCACAGTCCTGGACAAAGAGATGTGCAAGTGATTTCTAAATAAACAAGTTGACTGAAAAAAAGATCTTGATTCTTGCCTCCTCTCGGACTGATCTTTCTATCTGCTCTTATCTGTGAAATAATTTTTCTTGTTAAATAATAAATGTTATAACGACTTGGTAGTATGTTTTTAATATTTATACAAAGGTTTTGATGGTTTGAAGACCTCTTACATGCAGAAACTTTTCTAGAACAGACTGAAGATGCTTATTGTATACAGAAAGCTCAATAGAAAATCACCAAGTACAAAACTGCAGCACTGAGAAAGAGGGGCGATTCTTTGAAAGGGAGGCTATTTATTCATCCTTTAGGTGTAGGCAGTAGGAAACAGAGTTTTGTACACTAGGAAGAAAAAAACATCAAGAATTTTTATGAAGCATTTTAGGTCCAGTGATAGTGGTAGCGATTGGTATTAAGAGAGGCTGCCCCATCAGAAAACGGGGAGAAGAGATGAGCAAAAACTTCCTCAAAGAAGAGATATAGAAGACCAAAATGTACGTAAAAATGTGATGCACGATACATCATCAGGGAAATCCAAATCAAAACAATAATAAGATGTCACCTCATACCAGTGAGACTGGCACACAACACAGATTAAAAACAACTATGTCGGCAGGGATGTGGGGAATAAGGAACCGCAGGTGGGAATGTTGATTGGTCGAGCTCTTTTGGAAAACAATATAGATATGTCTAAAAAACTAGGAATCTGGGATTAGAGTGACTGGACAGTGTGGAGGACACTTGTCTTGCATGTGACCAACGCAGGTTTAAACCTCAGCATCCCATATGGTCCCCTGAGTACCACCAGGAGTGATTCATGAGTACAGAACCAGGAGTAAACCCTGAGCATTGCCAGGTGTGTCCCTCCCCCCAAAACCCCAACAAAACCCAACAAATTAGGAATTAATCTCCCATATTGTGCAGCAAATTCACTCATTGGCATTTTCTCCAAGGGCCCTAAAACTCTATTTAAATAGGATGCACTCCTATGTTCATTGCAACACTATTCAAAATATTCAAAATACGGAAACAACCTAGGTGTACAAGAACAGATGAGTGGGTAAAGACACAATGGTAGGTACCATTGTGTAGATGGTATATATATATTCAGTGGAATACTACTTGGCTATAGGAAAAGATGAAATCACACAGTTTGCTGCTAAGTGCATGAATATGGAGAATATCATGCTGAGTGAGGTTAGTAATAAGGAGAGGGATAGATACAGAATGCTCTCCCTCAGATGTGGGTTACAAAGAAACATAATAAGGAACAACCGAAACCCAACCAGGGCCTGAGAACTGAGTGGTCTTTAGTAGGGGGCCCACAGTGAAGGCAGATGGAGCAGCGGGGAAGAGTTGGATGACAAAAACTGGAAAACAAAGTTTTGGGCATTTCTTCTAAAACTTGTACATTCTGTAGCCTTTTAGCCTGCCAATTTATTTTCAGTAAAATTTATATCGAATTACTATTGGTTGACAATACTGTACGCGTTTTGGGAGTAACTCCACACTTGGATGCGTTTCTCTACCTTCCTGCCAGCTCTATGCTGATCCCACTCTCAAACCGACACCCCCTCCTCCTTCCAGCGGACTCTCTGGTCAGAGGTTTCAGCTCTGGACCATTTACCCTGACCCAAGAAGGAACCAAGAGTTGCACTTCTAGGGTGTTCGCATGGCTTAGCTCCCGTTCTGCAATTTAAGAACAAGCACCTGCTGACCCCCAGTCTCCCCTGAACCTCTGAGTCACACGGGAGGAATTTCACTCTTCTTGCCTCCTGAAGGTTCCCTTTCCTGACCTGTATGTGACTTGGGACATGCCCAGTTGTGCGTCTCGGTCCTGTAGTGAAACTCCCCACCGGCTCCCAACAGAATTCATTCTGACAGCTCACTACTGTCCCTGGAAGTTTCAGATTAATTGGAACTCCCCAAGAGGCAAAAGAAATAACTTATTTGAATAAATATTTTTATTAATAATTAATATCCCTTGAGAGGTTATGCCTGAAGGAGGCATTTGTTCATAATGAACAGTTTTGAAAATAGTTCACAGTCCAAAATCAGCACAAACAGGAAGCAGGAAACAATGAGAGATACATTTTGAGAACAAGGTTTTTCCCCAGTTTAAGATAGACTCGGGATCGGGCACTCCTTTATCAATTACACGCAGGCACCCTCGTTTCCCACTCACAGATCCCCCATAACCCTTACCTGGAAAATCTGGGTCCAGCTCCCTTCTTGAATTTTACAGTATAAGTGAGGCAGGGTAATATGAAGGAGGAGGAGGAGAGAGGAAGTGAGGGGAGGAGCTGTCGTCGCTGCTCAGGAAGAGGCCTGGCGCCTATTCAAGCATCTGGCAAACCTGAGCTGACTGTCCGCTGCTGGGCTATGAGCGGATGAAGAGTGGCCTGACCCAAGACTGGCTTGTTTCTTCTTTTAGTCTCCCAAGCAGCGCTCAGGGGGCCCAGGTGTCATTGCTGAGAGAACTGGGACGAATATTTCACACCTAGGGCCTAAAGATGCAGTGTTGGGGGTGCCCAGGGGTAAGCAGGGCACAACCAGCATTTTTCCTTTTATATAATCACTTTTATGGAGCTACTGGGATTTACAATACTGTTAATCATACTTTTTTTGTACATACATCACTCCGATACTACAGCCATTACTGAGACAGTGGCGAGGCAGCGGGGGCTGGGTCGGGCTAGTCAGGCACGAAGGGGCTGTTGAGGAACGATAGAGCCAAATATCCAAGCCACAGAGTCAGCAGCACTGAAGTGAAGAGACCCAAACTTTAACAACTGAACCTAGAAAGGTTCCTGTCAGGTGTGGGAGGGAACCTGGGAACACTGGAGGAGGGACATTGACACGGGTGGTGGGACTGATGCTGCGATATCACTGTCACTGTCACTGTCATCCCGTTGCTCATCGATTTGTTCGAGCAGGCACCAGTAACGTCTCTCAATGTGAGACTTATTGTTACTGTTTTTGGCATACCAAATACGCCACGGGTAGCTTGCCAGGCTCTGCCATGCGGGTGCAATACTCTCGGTAGCTTGCCGGGCTCTCCGAGAGGGGTGGAGGAATTGAACATGGGTCGGCCACGTGAAAGGTGAATGCCCTATCCACTGTGCTATCACTCCAGCGCTGCAATATCATGTGTCTAAAACTCAACTCTGAATAACTTTGTAAATCACGGTGCTTAAGAAAAACTACCTACCTCTCTATGTATTATTATCATCTATCTTCACAGATCTATAAATAATAAATAATGTGTAAAAAAATTGGAAAACTGGTTTTGGAAGGTGGTAAAGTACTCGTCCCGTATATGTGAGGCCATTGTTTCAACTTCCAGGACCATAGCACTGTAGCACTGTTGCACTGTTGCCTGTTGTTCATCGATCGCTCGAGCGGGCACCAGTGACATCTCCATTGTGAGACTTGTTGTTACTGTTTTTGGCATATTGAATATGCCACAGGTAGCTTGCCAAGCTCTGTCGTGCAGGCGGGATACTCTCAGTATCTTGCCGGGCTCTCTGAGAGGAACAGAGGAAACAAACCCGGGTCGGCTGCATGCAAGGCTATCACTCCAGTCCCAGGACCATAAATGAAAATAAACATAAAAATTGAAAAAGGAACCACAAATTGAACATAGAATAAACAGGATTAAGAAAATAACATTGGGACTGGGAGCTAGCACGTGGATTGGGGTGCATGTACAAAACCCCGGTTTGGTCCCTGATCACCAGATATAGCCCTGGAAGTTGCCAGCCCCTCTGGAATGAGCCCGGTGATGCCCTCGGTTTCCTGAGAACTGCTTTGGAGGATTTGTGTCTCCCACGCTTTCCACCCTCCCCCCAAAAGAAGGAATGAAACAAGGAAGACATCATTGAAACAAATACAATGAAGAAAATAGATGAAAACAAAAACAGCTTCTTGGAAAATAAGTAACAAAACCAACAAGCTTCTACCTGCATAAATTTAAAAAAATGGCAAAAGTATATAAATAACCAATATCCGGGACCGGAGAGGGAACATCACTACACTATTTCAATCATTAAAGGCAAATTATAGACTGTAAACTAAAACTTTATGCCAACTAAGTTGACTATGTAGATAATATAAGCATGCGCCCTGAATAAAAAACAACTAACCTAAGAAGAACCAGGAAATTTAAAAATACTTATATTCATTAAAAAAATTAGGTTCATAATAGTAAAAATTCCCTCAAGGAAAACTTCACTGTATCACTGTCATCCTATTGTTCGTCTATTTACTTGAGCGGGCACCAGTAACGTCTCCATTCATCCCAGTCCTGAGATTTTAGCAGCCTCTTCTTTTTTAAAAATTTTTTAATTTAATTTTATTGAATCACCGTGAGATAGTTACAAGCTTTCATGTTTGGATTACAATCTCACAATGATCAAACATCCATCCCTCCACCAGTGCACATTCTCCACCACTAATATCCAGGGTATACCCCCCTTTTACCACCCTCCCTCTGCCTCTAAAGCAGACAATATTCCCCACACTCTCTCTCTACTTTGGGGCATTATAGCTTGCAACAGAGACACTGAGAGGTCATCATGTTTGGTCCATTATCTAATTTCGGCATGCATCTCCCATCCCAACTGGTTCCTCCAGCCATCATTTTCTTAGTGATCCCTTCTCTATTCCATCTGCCTTCTCCCCTCCTCTCATGAAGCAGTCTTCCAGCTATGGGTCAATCCCCTTGGCTCTTGTATCTACTGTCCTTTGTTGTCAGCCTCATGTGATGTTATTTTATACTCCACAAATGAGAGCAGTCCCTCTATATCTGTCCCTCTCTTTGTGACTCATTTCCTTAGCATGATACTCTCCATGTTTATCCATTTGTAAGCAAATTTCATGACTTAATCTTTCCTAACAGCTGCATAGTATTCCATTGTGTAGATGTACCAACGTTTCTTTAACCAGTCATCTGTTTTAGAGCACTTGGGTTGTTTCCATAGTTTGGCTATTGTGAGCAGGGTAGCAGCCTCTTCTTAATCGTCTTTCCCAATGATAGGAGGCACTTTCAGGGTCAGGGGAATGAGACCTGTTATTTTTACTCTATTTGGCATATCGAATACGCCATGGGTAGCTTGTCAGGCTCTTCCGTGCAGGTAGGATACTCTCAATAGTTTTCTGGGCTCTCTGAGAGGCATATATATATTTCCCTTTATGATGATGTGTCCAAGAATATGTTTGCTCATGCGTGAGGCTCGGCCTGAGTGTGCGAAAAGCGTGGAGCATGGCGGCGGTTGGGTAGTGGAGGACGGCTGCAGGGGCTGGGTCCCTTGGGGCAAGGAGGGCTCTCACCCGCCCCCTTCTGGAGCACCCTGAGTGAAAACAGGCTGGAGTGGAGTCCAGTGGTATGGGTATGGGGGCCTCCTTTTTTCCTCCCTTCCAGGAAGAGCAGTCGTGAAAACTTCAGGGAATTACTTGATGTATTTCACTAAATACATCAATCCCAGTATCCCAAATGGTCCCCTGATCACTGCCAGGAATAATTCCTGAGTATAGAGCCAGTAGTAACCGCTGAGCAAGCCAGATGTGGCTCCAAAACAAAACAAAAAAAATGAAAGACAAATACACTTCTTTCTAACACCTAGGAATTCCACTTCAGTTTGGGTCAGTGGCTATTGGATCTAATAAAGCACTTGTCTAATCTAGTGGCTGGGTTAATGGATTTTCACATGTTTCTACAACATTTCTGAATGTTTTGTTTGTATTTTGTTTGCTCATTTTGCTTGGGGCCTATACCCAGCAGTGTTCAGGGGATTCCCCCAACTCTGTGCTTGAGGGTCACTATTGCTTTCGGGACAAGCATGTATTCAGTCTGGTAAACTCTGTTGTCATGAATGTTGAGGAAAGGCAACCTTTATGTGTGATGTACTGTAATAGGACTGGAGCAATAGCACAGCGAGTACGGCATTTGCCTTGCACGCCGCCAACCCAACTCCATCTCTCTCGAAGAGCCCAGCAAGCTACGGAGAGTATCCTGCCTGCATGGCAGAGCCTGGCAAGTCACCCTTGGCATATTTGATATGCAAAAAACAGTAATAAGTCTCACAATGGAGACATTACTGGTATCTGCTTGAGCAAATCGATGAAGAACAGGATGACAGTGCTACAATGCTATTTCACTAAATATTTAAGGAAGAAATTATATGACATTAATCTAACAGAAACTCAGAAAACAGAAAATAAACACATGAGAAAGGTGCTGAACTTGAATAATTTGGGGGAAAGCCACATTAAATTCACAAAAAAATAACACTACATCCAAATTAGTAAGACTAGTTTAAAAAACACTGATGACACACATTGTAAACCACTGACAAGTTAATTAATAAAAGTGGGGGAAATGACAATGCCATTGTCATTTGGCTCTCTTTGATTTAAACAAAGATTTGTAAGGCATTACATTTCAGGGAAAACACTGACAGTATGTCATTTGAGTTCAGCATGCAAACCAGATAACCAACTTCTATATATTTACTTAAAAATAAAGCTATACACATGTGTTGATAATTGTTTATTCTGACATTTATTAGCACTCCACAGTAGAGATGCTCAAATATTCAAAACCCAGTGAATGAATATACAAGTTCTGGTACATCCAAATTATTATGGGTTAAGCTGTTTGTCCCCCAACTAAAAAAAATTTATATTGCAGATGTAATTGGTCATAAGGAATGCAGAGTGACCCTTAATCTAATATTCATGGTGTTCTAATGAGGAGAATTCATTTGATGACAGAAGCATTGTCACGGGAGGGACTTTTCTCTATAGGACAGAGGGGAGATGAGAGGCAAAGATAGAAAAGAAGTTGGAGCATGATCCCCAGAATCCACGGAGGGAGCCTGGCTCTGCACAGCCCTTGATTTTGGTCTCCATTCCCCGGTGTGGGAGAGAATATATATGTCTCTGCTGTCCTTGGAGAGTGTTTGGGCAGCTCTGGGAAACAGACACTCACGTGATGGATTTATAGCCATCAATTAACAGGAGCAATTAAAAGGTTATACAACTGTGAATTTAGCAACATTCATAATTTGTGTTTTTAAGACTGATCATTTTTAATGTTAATTACAAATCAACAGTGAAAAGTTATAGTCATTGTGGTATAAGCAGATACCACTAGCAGAATCTCTTGTGGTTGGCTGTGAAACTGTCCCCAGGTCTTTTTTGTCCATGACCTTTCAATATGAACCTAAACTTGCTTTATCTGGTCATGACCCTTCTTTGCATTTCTCTCAGGCAATGCTTAGGGGGTTACTCCTAGTTCTATGCTCAGGAATTACTCCTGGTGGGCTCAGGGTACCATGGGATGCCAGGGATCTAACCCAGTCAGCCATGTACAAGGCAAGCAGCCAATGCGTTGCACTATTGCACTGCCATCCTTTTTGCTTCTCTTGAAGTTCAAAGAAAAGTTGTTTTATAGTTAGTTTTAAAATTTTTTCTTCATTTTTATGCATTCCCTGTTTTTATCTCACAGTTTGGCGCTTGTCCCAACCCCTTCACTATGCTGTCATGCATGTAACCTCTTTGTTATATAATAGAGACCAGAGGATGATTTTGACATCTCGAGACCCTCCCCAGAGAGTCTGTGTTTCATACTGGTGTCACCACACTTCCCAGAAACCCCTCAAAGAGCAATAAAAGCTTTTGCAACTCACCCGTGTGAAGTGATACTTCCTCTCTGTCTCTGCCTCAGCTGCGTCTGCAGCACCGACTGCTTTTTTCCGTTTATTAGTCACACACAATTTGACTTCACGTGACAGAAAGGTGAGGTAGGGGACAAGTTCATGACTCCACTCTGCAGGGAATGGTGCTCCCTCTGGTCCAGAGAAAGAGACCTGAAAGAAAAATCACCCAAGGAGATGTCAGACTTCTAATTGGACTCCTTTCTTCAGAATAGCATTGGCTCAAGGACAGGCCAGGATAATATTCCACGAGACTCAAACCAGGGGAGGAGCCTCTTCAGGGCATTCTCTTGTGTTGAGCTGAAGAGAATTCTTGAAGTAGCCAATGGAGGCAAGTGGTTCTCCTTGTCACAGCTTTTGAGATTTTTTTTGGTGATGGAGCTATGTAGAAAACATAGCAGCTTAATTGTTTTTAGTTTACTGCTGCTTGTTATGACTTAATCGCAGCTTTCAATACTTTTTTCTATTTTCAAATTGCAAAAGACCACAAGAGATTCTGTGTAAAATAGACGTGTGAAAATAGCCTACACAATCTCACTTTCATTCTACTTGATAGGAGATTGGGGTTTCGAGGCGGGAGAGCTAATTTGCCAGGTACTGGTGTTTCTATAAAATGGAATAACAAAAACTGCAGACCACAAATGTCCTGTATTTCTAAACATCCTCATAAAAGTATGATGTAATAAGGGAGTTGGGAGTCTGAGAATCAGTGACAAGCAGTTTTAATACATTATTTAAAGCAGAGGTGAACCGCAGTAGCTGTGAGGGTCACTGGAGCATCTTCCATGGGGGTTGTACAACTTTCAGACTTCAGCTGCAGAGGAATGAGCTGTGGGGCTGAGAGGGAGCCTGAGCTGAGATGGTCTGTGAGTCCATGGATTCCATGACTCCATCAGAATCCCCAAATCCAGAGCCCAGACTTCAGCACATCTTCCCCAGACGAGAGGTCTAGATAGCAAAGCCTCTGCCTGCTGTATCATGGGTTCCCCTGCTCTGAGCAGTCACCGTCAGGGCAAGTCTGTTTTCACCCAATGTGGCTACATGCACTGTAGCACTGTTGTCTCATTGGTCATCGATTTGCTCGAGTGGGCACCAGTAACATCTCCATTATGAGACTTGTTGTTACTATTTTTGGCATATCAAATATGCCATGGGTAGCTTGCCAGGCTCTGCCATGCGGGCGGGATACTCTTGGTAGTTTGCCGGGCTCTCTGAGAGGAACGGATAAATCAAACCCAGGGTTACATGGATATTAAAGATTTATTGGTAATTTATTGAGTAAAGGCCATCAAGGAGAAGTGACACTAAGTAAAAATTGTAGCATGAGAGAGAGAGAGACAGAGGAAAAAGATGAGCAGAATAAACAACCCAAGAGGGAGCTGTTAGTTCCAGAAACAAAGACCAAACTATGAAGATACCAACCCAAGCCGAAACAGACAAAATTAATTATTCCCTCTCTGTTAACTAGTTTATTAGTTCTATCTCTGACATTAACGAGAAAAACTGAAAAAATATTGTGTATTGTTGGAGCCTGACCAGAGTCACGAGGAAGTTCCAGGAACGCTGCCTTGCATACAAGGCCGTGTCATAGCTGCTAACAGCTAGGAACTCTGAGTGAACTGGGTTGGGGTCAGCATGTCCCAATGCAGGCGCTTTCTGTTATAGATGAGCTGTCCTGTGATTGGATGAAAGTTAAACAAATACCTGATTGGGTCATTGTGTAGGTTTGCATAGATTCTGATGTGGAATATATGGGAAGTGGGATGTAAAGATTTACAGGTGGTCTGAT
This sequence comes from Sorex araneus, assembly GCF_027595985.1. Lineage (NCBI taxonomy): Eukaryota > Metazoa > Chordata > Mammalia > Eulipotyphla > Soricidae > Sorex > Sorex araneus. The sequence continues at coordinate 449,677,665 of NC_073302.1, forward strand.
TTACTTCATCAGGAACTTTGTGCATCATCAGGCTCCCAAATAATATGTACCTTAAGGTGTTTTTATCTTATGTGCTTTGACCTTATGTACTTCAAGGCATGCTAGATGTTTTGATCCTTAACCCAATAAAAGGGGGCTGTAAAAGCCGATAAGTGCCAAATGGCCTGAGTGAACTTTAGTCCTCCATGCTTTAACATTCCACAGACCTTGCTTATTTCTGCGCCTTGACCGATCACTCCATCGAGAACTAACAGCTGGCACCCAAACTTGGAATCTGAAGGTAAGACATAGGGAATTGGGTGGAACCATGAAGGTTTGGATTGCACTAGGTCTGCGTATTTTTCTAGGATCTGGAGTGAGAGAAGATGGAAAATTTTCCCTCTGCTATAGAAAATTATATTACCACCTTAAAGTCATTACTCGAGCTGCTGGCATGCCTTTTTTTAATTTTTGGGTCACACCTGGCGATGCACAGGGGTTACTCCTGGCTCATGCAGTCAGAAATTGCTCCTGACAGTGCCCAGGGGATCATATGGGATTCTGGGAATATAACCCGGGTCAGCCGCGTGCAAGGCAAATGCCTTACCCGCTGTGCTATTGCTCTAACCCCCTGGCATGCCTTTGAAGAAACAGGTTGTTAGGCATTTGCTAGAATGCATTCAAAAGCATTGTTCTTGGTATACACCTGAAACTAAGGGCCAGTTTAACTTGACACTGGAAGCAGGTAGGGAAGGCTTTGCGCTGAGCACACCAACAGGGGGATTTTATCATAGCGGAAGAACGGGGAGCCTTTGGCATAATCACTTCCGCTCTCCAGCCATTTCAGTCTGATTCTGAAACGTCCTCAGAAGAGGCTGGTGAGTGTGATTACACCAAAGTTGGAAAATGCATGGCTACTGCTTATCTGTACTGTCTAGGGGGAGGCGGAAAAAAAATGCAGGTGAAAAACCAGAAAAACTAGCTTTTCCAGGGAAATGCGCTGGAGGGTTGCTGGTTGGAGAGTGTGGGAGACATCCCCGCTGCCCAGGACACCATTTTTGTAAGCCAAGTTGTGACAGGACTGGCAAGAATAACAGGGTGTGGAGTCGCCCTGGAGGGGCGATGTTGTTGGCTAACTAACGTCTGTGTCTGTCTTCTCCATTTTTGAAATTAAAATTATTAATCTAAATTTTGTATTGGAAAAATGTTAATGGTTATTAGCAGTTGCTTTATTTTCTTGCTTTTTGGGTCACACCCCGTGATGCACAGGGGTTACTCCTGGCTCATGCACTCAAGAATTACTTCTGGCGGTGCTCAAGGGACCATATGGGATGCTGGGAATCGAACCCGGGTCGGCCGCGTGCAAGGCAAACGCTCTACCCGCTGTGTAACACGCCAGCCCCAGCAGTTGCGATTTTTTTGAGCTTTAGAATTTGTATTATCTCGAAAAGATCTGCAGAATTAGAGCCTGAAACAAAAGTGAAATAAAAATTTAGAGAATGCAAGGCTTTATCTTACAAGACTCAGCCAAATTTGGTGAAAAGTTAGTTTGCTTTTAGAGTTATAAAATTGGCTGCGAAACTCGTACCCCATCAGAGTTTAAAGATATCAGGCTTTTTTTGCTGAAATTTTTGACCAGCTTGAGGTCTTCTTGCTGAAGGAAAACAGTGAGTCACTTGAAAATCCAAGCTTGCGCACGAAACGGCCCCTCTGTTCCTTAAAGACTGATCCAGGAGGTCTACTAACCGATTTTGGCAACCAGCGGTTTCTTATAGAAATGCATCTAGACTGTGAACTGAGCTAAAACATCAGAAATCCAAAACCGCACGGTCACTGTCTTGCTCATATAATGAGCCAGCTCATATAATCTTCATTCTCAGCAATGGAAAACAAATTATCAAATGATGCCTTTTCAGCAGGTTTGATTGTTGGGGGGAAATTCCAAATAATAATAGTGAGTTTTCTGTTGAAATATTGAATGTATTCAAAGAGAATAAAGTGAAGATCATTAGCCACTCAGGTGGGGGGATGGATGTGGAAGGGGGGTATATTGGGGTTCTTGGTGGTGGGACATGTGCACTGGTGAAGGGATGGGGGTTTGATCATTATATGACTGAGACTTAAACCTGAAAGCTTTGTAACTATTCTCAACAGTAATTCAATAAAATAAAAATCAAAAAGAAAAAAAGAAAATCCAAGCGGTTAAAATCTGCCCCTCTGGCTCTGGAGAATTTGCAGCCAAGGAGAGGCAGCTGCCGTCCGCCCACCCCTTTCTTTCCCCTCCACCATTTCTTAGCTAAGTCCAAGTCGAGCTGAGAATGGTGATAAGTCACAGCTAATACTGATTCCAGTTTTGAAGTTAAGAAGTCTATATTTGAGTGTAAAAAGTTTTGAATACCTTTCGAATTGAATATCCAGAAAACAAAATATTTATTTTGTAAAAGGGGATTTAAAGTTTAAAGTAGTCTGGCAGAAGAATTTTATTTCAAAATAAAAGGAAAAGGGAGATAAAATGGAAAGCTAGAAGGATTATTTGACCTTCATACTAAGATACACATAGACAATCTGAAATTTTGTCCCCTTTTCCTATACCATGTGGTTTTCAAAGATTGCTTAAAATATAAGCTAAAATTGCATTTATGACTATTTGAGTTGTGTATTGGAGAGAAAATAAAATTGAGGTTAGAGCCATTTAAATAAATAAATAAATTCAAAATGCAGTCCATTGGACGTTATGAAGTGGGCAAAGATTGAAGGGAAGGTTCAAAAATTATAAGTCATGATGGATCCTGGAGCAGATGTGTTAATTATTACCTCAAAACCACTGACCACAGAGATGAAAAAAAAAACGCTCTGTAAATGTTACCTTCACAGGTTTAGGTGTGTTAATGGAAAGTTTTAACCTGTACTGGCCCGGATGACACAGTTTCTAATTTACAACCATATATTGCAGACATTGCCATCACCTTATGGGGGAGAAATTTACTAGAACAATGGGAATTAAAACGTCCAGAAAAAACCTTTTGGATAGGGGCCACTGCTTGTAAAAAAATCTTCTCCCTGAGCCGCTCTTTCCATTACATGGAAGTAGACTGTCTGGGTTTGTGTATTCACGAGACGGCTTGGGAAAGCTCCGATGGTTTTCCCTCTCGCCGCCTGAGTTTGGTGGTCTCGAGCCGCTCTCCCACCCAGGATGGCCAATGCCACAGGTGAATGAAGGAGGAAACGAGGGCCAAGCCAGCTGGTGATCAGCTGCAGTTTATTCCATTCTCCCCACATACCTATTTGAGTCTCACTGAGCCCCTCATTCTAGTCTCACACTGCCCCTCATTCCTGTTTCCTCCTGTCTCTCCTGCTCATCTCTCCGTGCTCTATCTCATAGCCTTGTCTCTCTCTAGTCTCTCCCTAGTCTCCCCCCAACTCCCCTGCATTGAGGGTAGCACAGTCACACCCCTTCAGGTAGCAAAATCAGCATATGAGAGCCCTTCTTCCACTCAAGAACAAAATACCACCTAGGGGAGTTTCTCCTCTCCTTAGTCCAATAACTTAATTAACATTTTAATTGACATCTTAATTCTACTTCTTAGTATCAGTTATTTTGTATGGACACAGTAAGACATACATTAAGCTTGTAGGGTAACTCTCCTGGGAACATTCTTTTATAGATCTCAGACTAGAGTACACAGGCCAGATTAGTCTTTCCTAAACTTAGCAGGCTCTTACCTTATACTTATGTATTATGGAACTTTGGCCTTGCCCATTTTGATGCCAGGGTAGCTCACAACTTGCCCTGGGTCCATCGGGTCCCTCGTCGGGACCTTGCTTTGGGGTGCTAGGAAGTAAGGGCAACTGAAGCTTAAGTTGAGAGAGAACAGGTGCCCAGGAGTGAATATCATTCAGAGGCAATTAACTCCCAAGTTACAAAAGCATAGCATTAATTGTTTTTCTGTGTCTATACAAAAAGGACATTGCTCTGAATTAACTACGCAAAGGACTTAAGGAGAAGAGAAAAGCAATATTTACAAGTTAACAGAGTCTGATTAGTAGATAAAGGTGATTGACTGGTTGGGGAAGCAGAACACAAAGAAAGAGGCTACAAATACACACAGAGGAATGGGAGTACTGTGGTGGGAGTAACCCAATAAACCTAAGCTCCCTGTGGCAAGGCAGAACGGACAAACCAATGTTATCCTACAGGTTGAGCAGTGGCCCTTAAAACAGGAAAAACTGCTTGCGCTGCATGATTTGGTTAAAGAACAACCAACACAGGGTCACATAGTGCCTAGTCATAGCCCATGGAATTCCCCAGTTTTTATAATTAAAAAGAAAAGAAGAAAGTGGAGAATATTGACCAATTTATGAAAGGTTAATGAATGTATGAAACAATTGATCCATTACAACTGGGCTCCCCTCCCTAATCTGGCTCTCACCTCTCAGCAGCAGAGGATAATAAGCATTGATTTTAAAGATTGTTTTATGCCATTCCCTTATAATCTAATGATATGCCAAAATTTGCTTTCGCAATTCCCTCTCTAAATAATGAAAGTCCTAGTAAGATACCATTGGACTATTCTGCCTCAAGGAATGATGAATAGCCTTACAATGTGTCAATATTTTGTAAACCAGCCCTTAGAAGAGCTAAGAGAAAAATTTACAGGTGCCAAATTCATTCATGATATAGATGACATATTGCTGGCCACTCCACCAGAAAAGAATATAGAAAATATGTATAAACAGACCTAGAATGAATTGGAACCTTGGGGCTTACAAATAGCTACTGAAAAGTCCAGAAAATGCCTCCTTGGGAATACTTAGGACAAAGTGTTTGGGAAACTAAAATATTCTTCAAAAGATACAAATTAGGAGAGATAACCTAAAAACGTTAAATAATTTTTGAAAATTATTAGGGATATTAATTGGCCCGAAGAACTGTCTCCTAGAATTTCAACTTATGCCTTAGAAAATTTATTTCACACTTTTGAAGGCGATACTGCCTTGACAAGCCCATGTGAACTTACGAAGGAGACAGAACAGGAACTTGGCATAATAGAACAAACTGTGCAAGAAGCTCAATTAAATACAGTTGAACCATTTTATAAAATCAACTGATAGTGTTACACTACCCGGCCACCACCACGCTCCAGGCCACTTTCCAGACACTCAGGCTGAATCTCACGCATGAGTGAAGCCCCACAGAACCAGGTAGAGCAGAACTTTGCGACCTTGGACTCCAGGCTCAATGAGACCCAGAAACAAGATCCTCTGTCAGCCTCCTCCAATCTCAGGGGCTCCAGGGATCAAACCCAGATGCCCCACCCTGCCGCAGCCAGATAAATACCTCACCGGCAGACCTCCACTACCTCCACTACCCAGCCACTGTCACGCTCCAGGCTGCTTTCCGGACACAGCATAAGACACTTAATAACCATTTTCCATAATTTCCACACCATATTTGATGGGGTTCAAATATGGCGTGAACCATGGGAACACCTGTAAGGGTGATTGGAGGCCACCCTAAAAGCCTCCTTCCCTCTCGCACTGCCCAGCAAGCTACTGAGAGTACCCCGCCCACACGGCAGAGCCTGGCAAGCTACCCATGGTGTATTTGATATGCCAAAAGCAGTAACAACAACAGGCCTCATTTGCCTGACAACGAAAGAGCCCCCAAAACAGCAGGATTAAGAAGGATGAGCAAGAAAAAGGCTGGTAAAATCTCAGGGACAAACTATACTGCCAAAACAAAGAAAGACTAAAATGACTGTCTGTACATTCAACGCATGTATGCTGGCATCAGAAGCATCCATCGAGGACCTGATGATGCAAGCGCAGAAGATCAAGTACAACATCATTGGTCTGACTGAAACGAGAAGGCATCTATCACATCAAGCCATTTTTGACAATGGAGAAGAACTGTTCCTCAGAACAGGTGACAACAGAAGCGTTGGTGGCGTCGGTGTCCTTGTCAACAGGAACTTGGCCATAAGCATTGATTCATTCGAATGCCTAACATCCTGAATCAGATGATTACACTTGAATAGATGTGGCTCACTGCTGGCAGTTTCTATCTTCGTCGTTTATGCACCAACACCTTCTACGTGGAGCTGGAGAAGCTCTATAAAGAAGACCACACCTTCTACAAGATCATTGTTGGTGATTTTTATGCCAAGATAGGACCGAAAAGGTAGCCCGAAGAACTCCACATCGGGACCCATGGTCTAAAATGGAATGAACAGGGTGAGAGACTGTCTGAGTTCATCATATTGACCAAGACCATCCATGGTAACTCACAGTTCCAGAAGGCTGAATCTAAACGTTGGACATGGGAGTCTTCTGGTGGACAGTTCCACAACGATATGCTTTTAAAACAAAAAGGGGGAATATATACTGGTAATCACCAGCAACAAATAGCTAGAGCATTGTTTACTTTCACTGTCATCCCGTTGACCATTGATTTTGCTCGAGTGGGCACCAGCAATGACTCCATTGTGAAACTTGTTGTTACTGTTTTTGGCATATTGAATATGCCACGGGTAGCTTGCCAGGCTCTGCTATGTGGGCTAAGTACTCTCAGTAGCTTGTTGGGCTCTCTGAGAGGGGCAGAGGAATCAAACCCAGGTCAGCCCTTTGCAAGGTGAATGCCCTACCCGCTGTGCTATTGCTCCAGCCCATTGTTTACTTTGTTTTTTTTTGTTTGTTTTTTGGGTCACACCCGGCGATGCACAGGGGTTACCCCTGGCTCTGCACTCAGGAATTACTCCTGGCGGTGCTCAAGGGACCATATGGGATGCTGGGATTCGAACCCGGCTTGGCTGTGTGCAAGGCAATAGCCCTAACCGCTGTGCTATCACTCCAGCCCCATTGTTTATTTTAAATTTTAAAAAATTTGATTGAAATTCAAACAGCAGCTGAGTTACATTGGGACAGTCACAATATTTAAGAGGAGGATATAAATCCTCCTGACTTGAAGGAACATCTCTCTGAGAATTGCAGAGTGGCACAATATAAGGATCCTTGAACTCATGAGTGGGCCTATGTGAATGGAAAACAATGGGGAAGAGGTTTTGCTTTTGTTTCCACAGATAAGGAAAAATTTTGGTACCCTTCAAAAAGGCTCAAACTGATCAACAATACAGGTAAATCCATCTACTACTAACATGACATACTGTGCCTACATTCCTAACCCGCCTTTATTAAGGGGAATGTCTTGGCAGGATGCTCCTATACCTGTATATGCTAATGAAACATCCTGGTTGCCTGTCACATGATGACAGAGGCCCAATCAAACCTGAAGAAGGCACAAACTTTCCTGAATATATTGTCAGGGTGGAAGGGGTGCCTATCTGTATTGGTAATGGGAGACATTGTCTAAAAATACACAGGGGGCTGGAGCAATAGCACAGCGAGGAGGGCATTTGCCTTGCATACGGCCAACCCAGGTTTGATTCCCAGCATCCCATATGGTGCCCTGAGCATTTCCAAGAGTAATTCCTGAGTGCAGAACCAGGAGTAACTCCTGTGCATTGCCGGGTGTGACCCAAAAAGCAATAAATAAATAAATTAATAAATTAAATAAATAAAAATACACATACAAAACTGGTTGGCTGAACATCAAAATTTTACTGAGTTTAATAAAAAGTCATTGTTATTGCTCTCAGTAAACGGATTTTTAGATACAGGAAGTGAAAGCAATGATTCCCTATCGTCTCTGTCTTTTTATGAACTCCCTAAAGTTACAAAGCCCTGGCATTTACCAACTTATAATTGATTATAATCATGCTATAATATGGCATGAAGGTGGCCTTGCGCCTCCTGCACCCTTCCTTCCTGGGCATTAGAAACAAAATCATCTTTGGAAAATAGGGATTTTTGCACTCAGCAATTCCTGAGTGCAAAGCCAGGAGTAACCCCTGAGCATCGCTGGGTGTGACCCAAAAAGCAAAAAAAAAAAAAATACTCTTGGATTCATGATTGCCTGGATGGGCTATATCCAGTGTAACAAGATTGGAGCAGAATATATTTTGCATTTTGATAGAAATCTTACCTGCTATACACAGGCTTGAGTTCCATTGCCATATGTTATGCTTACAGGAAAAATGAACTGGGATAGAGTAGAAAGGGTAATATCTTGCACTGACTGTTCTATGTTCCCTTGCATTAGTAATTCTGTGAGTCTGAAAGCAGAGGAAAGCGTCTATTTCCTTAGAGCTTGTGTGGGTGTCTGGATGCCCGTGAGACTTAACTGCATGTGGGAAGACAGTTTGGCTACCAACATTCTTCACCAGCTGGTTGCTCACTTGTCACATCGCAGGCATAGATTTGTGGGCCTCCTGATTGTCGTCGTCATGGGACTTACTGCCACCACTGCTACTGCAGCAACGGCAGGTATTGCATTGCGACAGGAGTGCCAGACTGCTGATTCGTCAAGAAGTGGCATGCGGACTCTGAAAGACTGTGGACGGCTCAAAGGCAAATTGATGCAGAATTACAGGAAGAACTGGCTGATGTTATACAGACTGTTACCCTGCTTGGTGACCAAATACTGAGTCCAAAAAGACAGTTTGCTCTAAAATGTGACTGGAATACCACTTCCTTTTTTGTGACTCCTGTGCTATATAATGAATCTGAATTTTCATGGGAAAAGGTTAAAAAGCATTTGTTAAATTATAAAAATATGATAGATAAAATGCCAAAAACAGTAACAATAAGTCTCTCAATGAGAGACATTACTGGTGCCCACTTGAACAAATCGATGAGCAACGGGATGACAGTGATACAGTGATAGATAAAATTATATAATTGCAAAATAATATTCATTTTACCTTTTAGAATTAGTTGCAAACCTTGGGACCTGATATCATATGGGGAGGATTGTTTGAGGGAATTTCTTAATTCAATCCTGTAAATAATATTTGAGGTCTTACAGGAGGCTCTATTGGCATATGTATTTTTATGATTTTGTTGTTACTTTGGCTTTATGTAATCTGTAGAAAAATTTGAGAACAAAGTGAGTTAACCTGACAATAACATGCTACACATGCTGTCACGATGGCTAACCTTGTTGCAAAACAAGAGGGAGGTGTTGGACCCTGAACAGAGCATGAGGAAGTTCGGGAACGCTGCCTTGCAGACAAGGCTGTGTCATAGCTGAAAATAGCTAGGAACTCTGAGTGAACTGGGTTGAAGTCAGCATGTCCCAATGTAGGTGCTTTCTGTTATAGATGTGTTATAGATAGTGCTGTGATTGGATGAAAGTTAAACAAATACCTTATTGGGTCATTGTATTTGCATAGATTCTGATGTGGAATATATGGGAAGTGGGATGTAAAGATTTACAGATGGTCTGATTTACTTCATCAGGAACTTGTGCATCATTAGGCTCCCAAATAATATGTACTTTAAGGTGTTTTGATCTTATGTATTTTGACCTTATGTCAGGGTTTCCAGTTGGGAGCCGACAAAAGAGTTGAGAAAGAAAAGACCATCTTGGGCCGGAGCGATAGCACAGTGGGTAGGGCGCTTGCCTTGCACGCGGCCGACCTGGGTTCGATCCCCGGCATCCCATATGGTCCCCCAAGCACTGCCAGGAGCAATTCCTGAGTGCAAAGCCAGGAGTAACCCCTGAGCATCGCTGGGTGTGACCCAAAAAGCAAAAAAAAAAAAAGACCATCTTATGAAATCCAGAGAGTTAAGATACTTTTATTATTTTACTATTTTTAATTTTGGGCATTTTTATTGAGTTCCAAGATTTCCAATGCTGTTACTTGTACTTTTCATGCTTGTATCATTCTGACACTACACCCAACCCCAGAAAGCCCATTTCCCTCCACCAGTATCCCAAGGACTCCCTTCCACCCCACACCCTCCCATATAAGGTCAGTTATTATTTTTTATTTTTTAAATAACTTTATTAGTTCATTAGTTTAGTTAGAGACATTCAGTATAACAACATCAATCTCACCACCATTGCACCTTCCCACCACAATTATTTCCAATTTTCTCAGCCACTCCTTGAGCCTACCCCCATAGCAGGCCCTTAATAAATTATTTTACATTGCTTGTTATAAATAATTTGCTAAAAGGATGACCAAAAGATATTTCTTAGAAGAAAGTAATTGAAAATTGCTTATCTCACTATGGAGCCATTAAGCCCATGTATAAGAGATTAATAAGATGTTGATACATGGTAAGTCTTCTGTGTTTATATTTTGTTAATTGAGATTGGTTGCCTGTACATTACATCCCATCCATTCTGGTGTACTACTCCTGGTTTATTAGTGTTATAGAGCTTGAGATGTTGTGTGGCTGTAACTGTGGCTGCATGGTCCAAGGTGTTCAAAAAAAATTTTTTTTTGCTTTTTGGGTCACACCCAGTGATGCACAAGGGTTACTCCTGGCTTTTCACTCAGGAATCATTCCTGGCGGTGCTTGGGGGACCATATGGGATGCCGGGGATCGAACCCAGGTCGGCCGCGTGCAAGGCAAACGCCCTACCCACTGTGCTATCGCTCCGGCCCCAAGGTGTTCAAAATTTTTAACAAGCTGGTACAGCTGGAGTTAATTTTTTTTTGAAGTTAAAGTTAGAGGCATTCAGTATAACAACTGAGTTATACTGAATGAATGAATTTTGAGTGGTGGCTTTGGGATGTGTGTAACTGCCTGGCATCTGAAAACCCCCACATTCCACAATCCCTGCCGGGTCCCAGACAGACTACAGGGAGGTGGGGGGAGGTAGCCCATCCCTGACCCCATGAAAGCCCGGAGATTTCAGTCACAAAACCAGCATACTTGAGTTTTTCAACAAATTAATTTCTGGATGAGGTTTGTCTGAGCAGTGGAGTCTGGACGGGAGGGTGGCAGCGATTGTGGAGGTTTTCAGTGGCTGGGGCTCTGTTTGTGCAGGTGCTGGGCTCACCTGCCCCCCCACCCCAGGGTGCCCCAGACATCTCAGGGGAGAAATTCTGCCACTTGATCTCTTTCGAGATTTATTTCTGTAGCTCAGCTCTATAGACAGAAACCTTTAGTTCGGATTGAAAGAGCCGCTGAGACTCCCTATTGGAAAGCCAGACTCCACTTTGAGCCTCAGGGTCATGAGTTTACAACCCAGTAAGAAACACTCGCCAGACCCCAAGGCATGGACCTAAATGCTCAGACATCTGACCACAGATAACAAGGATGATTCAAGTCAGCGTAACAAGATGTGTTAACTGCTCTGCTTCACTCCTGTGCCTCCGCTTGCTCAAGGCAGTGAGAGCACACCTGGCAGGGCACCCAAACACTCAGGCAGCACCACGCACTAGGAGGAGGACACAGGTCTTAAGAACCCCTCCCCGAGGGCCATCAGGGTTCCAAGCCCAGGGAGTGTCCCAGCTTGTGGACCCTCAGCGCTGAGTCCCTTATATGAGTGTGTTTTGGTATGTGAATAAAACCTTGTAATATCTGTGCTGTCTCTGTGTGTTGTAGCTAGTGGCTAATCTCAGGCTGTGGCCACTTAACACCCATGACTTTGACCATTTTTTGTTCCCTTATTATGTTTCAGTTGATGAAGTAAATATACTTTTCAATCACTGCATCACTGTCATCCCATTGTTCATTGAGTTACTAAAGCATGCACCAGTAATGTCTCCATTCATCCTAGCCCTGATATTTTAGCAGCCTCTCCTTACTCTTCCTTCCCAATGCTGCCATATTGGGGGCTCTTTCAGGGTCAGGGGAATGAGACCCTTTATTGTTACTGTTTTTGGCATATCAAATATGCCACGGGGAGCTTCCAGGCTCTGCTATGCGGGTGGGATACTCTTGGTAGCTGGCTGGGCTCTCCGAGAGGAACGGAGAATGTATATAAGAGAATACAAGCAAGTATGTTAAAACCAAACACATGTGTGCCGCTTTAGGTACATCAGTGGGCTAGATATACTTTTCAATAATGATCTATTTTATGTGTAAGTAAATTAAAATCAATATTATGAATAACACTGCTAATCCATTAAAATTTACATAAAATAGGTAAATCTTATGTAAAAGTTAGTAATATTGAAGAGAATTAAGAAAATATTTGGGCTGGAGAAATAGTACGGCAGGTAAAACAGTTATCTTGCACCTGGCCTACCCCAGGTTCAATCCCCCCTGCATCCCCTATGGTCCTTTAGCTTGCCAGGAGGGATTCCTGAATAACCCCTGAGCACCTTTTAGGCATGGCCCCCAAACAAACAAACAAAAAAAGAAAACTTTAAGGGGAAATCTCAATAGGCTTATCAAATATGAATGTGTTTTATCCTAAGAAAGACTATCCTAAGAAAGAATTTATCCTAAGAAACAAAGTTTTATCCTAAGAACATTGGTTTTATGTTAGAAAATATGTTATAGATACTATTTAAGAGCCTCATTAATAAAATATTATATATATTTTTCTTTTTGGGTCACACCCAGCGATGCACAGGGGTTACTCCTGACTCATGCACTCAGGAATTACTCCTGGTGTTGCTCAGGGGACCATATGGGATGCTGGGAATCGAACCCGGGTTGGCCGCGTGCAAGGCAAGCGCCCTACCCGCTGTGCTATCACTGCAGCCCCATTAATAAAATATTATAATTAAAATATCTATGGCTGTAAAAAGAACACCGAATTAGACACAGAATAAATATAAATAAAATGTTAATATTTATTTATATTCAATATAAGTCAATATAAACAAAATGTTAATTTATTATTAAAAATGTACAAAATTGCTTATCAAGCTGGAGTAAATAAACCTTTCTTAACCTAGTAGAGGGTAACCACAAGCACCACGAGTGAATGCTGTATTCAGTGCTGAGTGCTGAGAAGTTTGTCTTGTTATTTTACAGAAACTCTTTCAATGTTTCTTGCAAGACTGGTTTCAAGGTTATGAATTCAGTCAGCTGTTGCCTGTCATTGACTCTCTATCATTCCTTTAGGTCTGAATGAATAATCTAGCTTGTTAGAGTATTCTTTTTAAAATTAAAAAATTATTCAATCACTATGAGATACACAGTTACATAGCTGTTCATAGTTGGGTTTCAGTTATACAATGTTCCAACACCCATCTCTTTCTTTTGCGTGTATTTTTTTTATAATTTATTGATTTTTTAATTAGTGAGTCACAGTGAGAGTACAGTTACAGATTCACATATTTTCGTGCTTGTTTTACCCTCATGCAATGTTCGAGAGCCCATCCCTCCACCAGTATCCATTCTCCACCACTTATGAACCCAGTATCCCTCCCACCCCCCTCTCCCATCCCCCACCCCACTCCGCCTCTGTGGCAGAGCATTCCAATTTGTTCTCTCTCTCTCTCCTTTTGGGTGTCGTGG